>NC_057864.1:67440881-67785881 GCF_019393635.1 Dromiciops gliroides | reverse complement strand
GGGAATAAGCATTTCTATACCAAACAGTATGTGCTTGATATTTTCTAAGCGCTAAAGGGAGGATGAGGATAAGGATAAGAGCAACTAGGTGGTATAGTGGATAGAACATCTGTCCTGGAGTTAGGAAGATCTGAGTTATTTTTTTTTCTCCTCACAGTAATTTGTTTTATTTTTTATTTCGGGACCTGAGTTCAAATCTAGACTCAGAAGCTTACTAGCTATGTGACCTGGGACAAATCACTTAAACATATTTGCCTCAGTTTTTTCACCTGTAAAGTGAGCTGGAGAAGGAAATGAAAAACCACTCTTTGCCAAGAAAACCCCAAATGGAGTCATGGAGAGATGGACAAGACTGGAAATGACTCAACAACAACTTGCTAAGCACTCCTTAAACATATTACCTCAATAGATCCTCACAAGAACTCTTGGAGATAGGTAGGTAAGGGGGTAAGTATTATCATTCATAGATTATTATCTGTATTATTAAACAGATGACAAACTGAGGCAGAAAGAGAACTCTAGAGTCACACAGCTAGTAAATTTCTAAGCTTGGATTTGAACCCAGGTCTACCTAACTCCAGGCCCAGTTCTCTAGCCACTGCACCATCCCATACTATTCAATTTTGTTCAACGAGGATGCTTTAAGCACCTGCTATATGCCTGGCACTGTGTGGTAGGGTGGTAAGACAAAAATGAAGCAGTCTCTGACCTCAGGGAGCTTACATTCTAGTAGAAAGGGCAAGGAGGACAAGAAGACTGGGAAACACAGAATCTATACAAAATGAAGGAAAACTATTTTGGTGGCACAGTTGGGAGAAGCCTTTAGAAGGAGACAATCAGGGGCAGCTAGATGGTGCAGTGGATAAAGCACCAGCCCTGGATTCAGGAGGACCTGAGTTCAAATCTGGCCTGAGACACTTGACACTTACTAGCTGTGTGACCCTGGGCAAGTCACTTAACCCTCATTGCCCTGCAAAAACCAAACCAAACAAAAAAACAAAACAGTAAAATAAAATAAAATAGAAGGAGACAATCTTTGGGTTCAGTCGAACAAAACTGGGCCCAAGAAGTGGAAGGAAGGAGAAGATACAAAGCACAAGGAAGAGGGGTGAGGCAATGCAAAAGCAGGAAAATGGGAGATAAGAGGGCTGTGAATGAGGAGCAACATCTTTTTAATTCAGGAGCCTCAGTGTAATTACTTTACCTCAGGCATTGCCCTCTGTGGAATCCTCTTTAAAAAATGCTAATAATTCTTGGAAGGCTAATGTATTAAATCACTGGGGCCTTAGTGCAAGTCAGATGGCAGGCACCTTAGGGTGCCGCAGAGACCCTAGGTGTGTGGAGGGAGGGAAGAAGAGGGAGAGGCCAGGAAGCATCTAAAGGAATTTCCTCCTCTTCACCATTTTGTCCAGGGCCAGTCTTTCAGGGAATATTGAAGAGAAATATCATCACGAAAAAGCCTCTTGATCAGAGCTTGTTCTTCCATGCCTCAAAAATGGAACTGATTGGTGGGGCGGGGTGGGGGGGGATGACGGTGGAGGGAAGGGGATGATGGCTGGCTGACAGGTTTGAAACTTTAAGCAATTGAAGAAAAAAATGGTCCTACAGCTAATGCTGGGGACTTCTGGTTGTGCTTCCTTTCCCTCCCCACCCCCAAAGTGGCATGGATGACTTTGTCCAAGTTCAATGGATCCTGCAGGGGGAAGAGATTGCTTCCTGGTCTAATTATTAACTGGGGAGAGGGGAAGGGGAGGAATGTTGTGTGCTGTGTTTTGATCTGTTTCTATCTTTTCCCAGTCAAACCCCATGTTTATTGACAGGGCTGTGCCAGCCCCCCGGCTCTCCCACCCAGCCAACCATAGTGTGCAGCCAAATAATTAGTTGCTGAGGTGTCAGGAGCAGATGTTGAACTGACATCTTCCGTTTACGGGTGTCAGATCCAGCACTTTCCTGCCTCCGGATGAATTATCAGCGCTTTGCCTGCCTGCCTGCCTGCCTGCCTGCTTGCTGGTGGGGCCTAACTATGTTACTAATTAGAGAAAATCTCCCTTGGCAGGATGAGGGGGTGAGGGGGACCATGCTGCCCACTGTCCCTGCTCTTTGTGGTCTAGGGGCCTCTCACTTTTCTATCTATTTCTTCTTCCTCACCGGACTTGCCCTGTGGAGTTTGTTGTAACTGGGGGGAAGAGTGTGGCTCCTTCTGATACAAATCTGGGTGCTTTAGGAACCTCCAACAGTGAGGGCCCACACTTCATTTTCTAAGTGTCCAGCTTCCTGAGAAGGAAGTGGGGAGATGTCCTGTGGAGACTGGGAGGGTCTCAAGAATAAGGTCTATGCTATGTGTATTTATGTTCCCCATGAACCTTGAACGCAGTAATTGCTAACTAAATGTTCAATTGCATTGAATCTCAGCAGCAAAAGCCTTATAATTCATCCACTAAGATAAGTTCAAACCAAGCAAGCCTAGAAAGGCAAATCTACATCTTAAACGGTCTCTTGACTCATTACCACAAGGCCAGACAGGAAGCAGGATATAGACTATTAGAACCCCAAAGATGTTGTTTGATACATTATTCGTGTCCTACTCTTTATGACCTCATTTGGGGTTTTCTTGGCAGAGATACTGGAGTGGTTTGCATTTCCTTCTCTAGCTCATTTTACAAATGAGGAAACTGAGGCAAAAGAGGGTGAAGTGATTTTCCCAGGGTCATGCAGCTAGTATCTGAGACCATTTTTTGAATTCAAGTCTTCCTGACTCCAGGTTGGTACTCCACCTCTGTGAGACCTAGCTGCCTAGAACCAGGAAGACCTGGATTCTTATCCTGCCTAAGTACACAATTTAGTAGTTTTGTGACACTGGGCAAATCGCTTAATCTTTCTGAGCCTTAGTTTCCTTGGTTTTCCTTAGTAAAATGTGATAACTCAGAATCAATAACACCTAAGGTTCCTTTCAGCTCTAAATCAATGATCCCATGATCTGAGTTCTTTATATCTTGAACATGTAAACAAGAGCCTATTTTGATGGAGACAGTAGTCAGGAGATGAACTTCCCCCATGATTACTGGAAGTCAATAGACAGCCAGATAGGTATGGGAGGTTAAATGTTTCTAGCTAATGTTTATACAATGTTTTAAGGTTTTCAAAGCACTTTACACATATTATCTGAGCCTTAAAACATGCCTGTGCTGCAGGTCACAGGGTCGGTAGCTATAGATACTCTTTTTTTTTTGCAGGGCAATGAGGGTTAAGTGACTTGCTCAGGGTCACATGGCTAGTAAGTGTCAAGTGTCTGAGTCTGGATACTCTATTTTTAATCCTCATTTTACAGAAGAGAAAACCAAGACTAAAGTAATTTGTCCATAGTTGAACAGCTATTGAGTACTGGAGGTGGAATTCCAATCCAGGTCTCTCCTGAACTTGGGTTTCCTTTATGCAGTACTGCCTAAGACAAGGTCAAAGACCTAGAGAACAGGAACTCTTTCAGGATTTCCCTTTTAGGGAGTTCCCCAGCCAAAGCCTCCAGCTAATTGTCTTCACTATCCTCTCCCCTTCTTAGTTCATCAATTTCCTTTCTCTCCATATAGAGATGAGGATATTTGATACGCATTTTTGTGGGGTAGATTAGTGAGAATTAATGAGGATTAATGTTGAGAAAGCAGGTGAAGAAGGATAAAGGTATGCGGGATTGATATTATTTTTACCAGGGTTTATAAAACCCTAAATTAATGCTGGAAACAAGAGGGTATGACACAGAAGACAAAAGATAAGTAGGAGAAATGAAAGGTAAACATGAGCATCCTGGATCAGTATCACAGAGAAACCAAACAGGATTGTTAAGGATGATCACTGTGGAGCCAATTTGTACAGGAGAAAGCTGGGTCTGCGACCTTCTTTTGACATAGTTTGCTATCATAGCTGCATCTCAGTGGCCAAGAACTCTAACAATAAGAAATGCGTAAAAGATAAGATGTATCACAGAGCAATGTTTAAAGAAATATAAATACCGTGGAGCATGCTTAGCTATTATCAATTACCACTTAACTGAACGTTAGGGAGAAGCTCCAAACTTACTCTAAATCTTTGCTAAGGTTCAGAAGGCTCCCAGGTGACACCCACTCTAGTATTCTGATCTAGGGGCCTTTGAGTCCATGGTGTAGCTCATTATAAATATTTGCTCTTGCCAATTACTTCCCTCTATGTTGGGCATGAAAGAACTCTTAGAAAACCACTTCTCCTTATTACATTGAAGCCATCATTTTTGTTTCACGTTTCTTAATGATATCTAGATCTACCTCCCAATAATAGCTCTTTTCTTTTGACAATATGAACAGAAAACATCTTGTCTCCATGGTCCTAATGGATCAAACCTGAACTCCACCCCATGAAAACTGACAACATTTATTCTCTTGTCCCTCTCATGGCTCTCTTATGATAATGAGAGTTTCTCAGAACTCTGGTTCACATCACCCTCCACTCTCCAGACTAACTCTCATGAGGCAGATAAGTGGGGTGATGGATAGAATTGGACCCTGCCTCACATACTTCCTGGCTCTGTGACACTGAGCAAGTTACTTAACTTCTTTCAGAGTCAGCTTTCCCATCTATCAAATGGGGATAATAATAAAGCACCTACCTCCTGGGATTGTTTTTAGTTTCTAGCGAGATAATACTTATAAATATTCTGCAGACTTTAAAGTGTTGTACAAATGTTAGCTATTATTAGCTACCCTCTCTAATTTTTTGAGATGACTGCCTAGTATTCAGTCTGCAATCTGTAACTATGCAACATTGTGAAGGTAATTATTTTGCATGAAATTTGTGGGTTTGGCTTCATTAGTGTCCAACTCAAACCAACTAAGTTAGCTAGTAATGTCTACCACAGAAGAAACCAGAAGTGGCCAAGAGACATTTATATACTGTCATATCAAAAACCAAGGGAGGAAGTTCAGATTGGAGAGGGAAATTCAACCTGGTCCTGGAGGATGGATGGATATCATCTGGTGGTGGAAATGAAGTGACTGTGTTCTGGATCCATCCATCAATCAACATTTATTAAACATTTACTACATGCCAGGCACTACGCTAAGTGTCAAGGAAACAAAGAAAAATAAAAAAATAATCCTCACCTTCAAGGAGTTCATATTCTAATGGGGGCAGACGACATGTAAAGGCATAGGCAGTCAAGATGTATACAAATCAGATACAAGGCAACATTAGAAGAGGGGACACTTAGCTGCTTGGATGATCAGGGAAAGCTGCCTGTAAGAGGTAGCATTTGAACTGAGTCTTGAGGGAGCTGGGGATTCTAAGGTATGGAAGTGAGGATGGGGGCAGCTAGGTGACAGACTGGATAGTATACTGGCCCTGGAGTCAAGAGGATCTGAATTCAAATCTGACCTTAGACACTTACTAGCTGTGTGACCCTGGGCAAGTCACTTAACTCCAATTGCCTCCCCCCAAAAATCCAGACATAAGGGACAACTGTTGGAAAAAAGACACAGATAGGGGGCAGCTAGGTGGCACAGTGGATAAAGCACCGGTCCTGGATTCAGGAGGACCTGAGTTCAAATCCGGCCTCAGACACTTGACACTTACTAGCTGTGTGACCCTGGGCAAGTCACTTAACCCCCATTGCCTGGCCAAAAAAGAGTAAAAAAAAAAAAGACACAGAGATAGAATATGGAAGATACAGTGTGAGAAATAGCAAAGCAGGCCTGTGTGGATGTACTCTGCTCCAGAGATATGTAAATGATTGACTAGGAACTGAATCATCTCTAGACAAATTTCCATTTCCATCACCAGGCAAGTTTCTCAGTCCACCCTTCATAGTCTGACTTCACTGGAAGGATCTTTTACCTCCCACTCTTTGCATCAGAATTATCACAGTGGGGTTTCATTAAAAAGTAAGCTCTTAATCTTGGCCCAGAGAGTTTATTTTATAAAGATGTTTTACCTGAAGAACAAGAAAAGACCATGACTCACTGTAATAAGGTAGATATTGTGACAAGATAAATGTGAAAATGTTAATGAAAGCCACTTGGGGGACATTTGCATAAAACAGGCACTTTGTTACTTAAAAAACCACTGGTGTCACCTTTAAGAAAAAAGCATTGCAGAACAGTCCATTTGGGAATTATTTGGTCAATAATTCTTTTTTCTCTTTGCTGGCATCAGCTCTGTGTGCAGGAAAGGTTTGAGTTCATCTGGGTCTGAGTTCATCAGCTCCTGATGGTGGTTTTTCTGGTTGAAAATTAGAATCCTCTGCCTGGAACATGACAATCATATGATCCAGCAGCTCCCCAGAATGCCACAACCCCAGGCTGCTTCATCTCAGCCAAGGTGAAAAAAATTGAGGAGGTGACAGGATCTTAACCACCCTTGGAAGCCCAGATAAGCTGTCCTCTGCTTCATGAAGCCTTCCCAAAACAATGTACTGCTTCACTTCTTTGTGCCCAGCTTATTGCACTGGTCACATGCTACCTTGTACTTATTATCTGTCTCCCAGAATTGTAGTTCTGGATTGACATGGACTCAAGTTCATATCTTGGGGGTAGTTCATGAAATAATACTCTATTCCCTATACCCCTACTCAGATTCCCACTCTGGCAAAAATTATAAGCTGGATTGTTTTAACTCACCTTCAGGGTTATGAAGTTCTACTCCCTAGGTGATACAGTGGATAAAGCTCTGGACCAGGAGTCAGAAAGACTAATCTTCCTGAATTCAAATCTGCCCCAAGATACTTACTAGCTGTGTGATCCTGGGCAAGTCATTTAACCTTTGCCTCAATTTGCTCATCTGCAAGATGGGGGTAATAATAAGACCTACTTTCTTGGGTTGTTGTGAGGATCAAATGAAATATCTGCCAAGTGCTTAGTATAGTGTGTGGCTTAATAAATGCTTATTCTCTTCCCTTTAATAATAATGTTGATGATGGTGGTGATGCTAATAATAAATAGGGTTTACATAGGCAGCCAAGTGGCTCAGTAAATAGAGCACTGGGCCTGGAGTAAGGAAGGCTTGAGTACAAATCCAGCCTCACACACTTACTAGTTGTGTGACCCTGGGCAAGTCACTTAACCTCTGATTGCTTTAATCCTCTGAAGAAGGAAATGGCAAACCATGCCAGTATCTTTTCCAAGAAAACCCAATGGACAGTACTGGTGTGCTATGGTCTATGGGGTCACAAAGAGTCAGAAATGACTGAACAACAACCATGACAAGTATTTACATATTACTTTATGTATTGTCAAGTTTAATTACCATTGGATTATAAACTCCTTAAGATCAAGGAAGGCCTTTGGCCTCTTTTTGTAATTTGTGTGTGTGTGTGTGTGTGTGTGTGTGTGTGGCAATTGGGGTTAAGTGACTTGCCCAGAGTCAGACAGCTAGTAAGCGTCAAGTGTCTGAGGCTGGATTTGAACTCAGGTCCTCCTGAATCCAAGGCCAGTGCTCTACCCACTGCACCACTTAGCCGCCCCATTTAAAAAAATTTTTTTTGGCCTCTTTTTGTATCCCTGGGTCTTGACACAGTGCCTGACATTTAACAGATGTTTAATAAATGTTTATTTATTGGCTGATTATCAAGGCATAGACTTTCAGGGCTTCTTGGCTCCAAGTCCAACTCTACCCATTGATGTGCTGCATGCCTCCTCTCGCTTTCATCCCCCACTTAGAGGTGGTGGGGAGCATAAAGGAGTAGTAGGGAGGAGGAAGAAGAAAAGTAAGAGGAAGAGGAGGAGGAAGAGAAAGAAGAAATCTTTACTATTTACCATCTTTCATGCAAACTTACTGCATATTAGAGTTATCTCTGTAATTGAGTTATTTTCCCCATCTTGGCTTTATATTCCTTGAGTACAGAGGCCATTCATTTCTCTTCATGAATTACCACTTTGAGAGACTACAGTGTGATGGATAAAGAGTCCACCATAGAGGCAAGATGCCCCTGTTTCAAAGTCTGCTTCTGACTATGACTATGCAACCCTAGGCAAGTGATTTAACCTTAGGCAACTGCCTAAAACTTGACATTGCTGTAAAGGTGCTAATCTACATGGGTAAAGGAAATGTCCACACTGGGAGTTCCACACACCAGTAAATCACAGGTCTAGACTTAAAAAAAACCCAAACACAACAAATTACTGCCTTAACCTCAGGTGGAAATGGTCTTTTCCTCCCCAAGTTCAAAATGACCCTTTGTCTTTTATCTATACTGAGGTTAGAATCCTAAGACTCAGAGCTGGAAGAGACTTTAGATACAGTCTACTCTATTTTATGAATGAGGAAATTGAGGCCTACAGAAATGAAATTGATTTCCTAAAGGCATAAGCAGAAGAACTGGGATTTGAACTCAGTCCATCTGTCTCTAAACCCAGCCTTGTTTCCCCAATGCCACATTCACTCATACTGACTGTAGTTTCTCTTGTAGCAATAGGTCTGTCTTTCACCCCATCAGATTCCCACATAAGCTCATTGAGAGCAGGGTCCCGGGTCCACTCTGTCTTTGTATCTCCAGAGTTTAAGACAAGGCCTGGTGCTTGCAGGTACTTCCTAAATGTTTATTAAATGGAATGACTAATTTTTATATCCTTCTACTCTAGTAGGTGCTCAGTCGATATTTATTGAATTGAGGCCATAGTTTTGGAGCTGGGAGAGATCTATGGGTGATTTAGTCTGCTCTCTTCATTTTATAGATGAAGAAACTGTCCAAAGTCATAAAGACCATAAAATACCAGGCAGGAATTTGAGCTTAGCTGTTTCCCCTCCAAATCCAGCTCTCTTCCCACTAACCAAACTGCCTCCTTTCAAAACAATAATTGCAAAAAGCTTCAATCATAGAAAGGAAAGAGATATAGAAGCATAAGGTGGAAAATCAAGCAAAAGAAGAAGAAAACAGCCACCATGTCTGCGGCCTCTTCACCTCTGAGAAGCCAAACATTAAAATGTGGGTTTTTTTGGGGGGGGGGCAGTGAGGGTTAAGTGACTTGCCCAGAGTAGACTTGACTTGGTTAGCCAAGTTCTATTCCTCAAATCCTCAGCAGTGTCCAGGAAGTAGGCAGTATGTCCCCATGAGCATCAGGGATTCTGATCTGCCCATAGATGGTGAGGAAAGGGCTGTGACCTTAGCCATTGGGACAGTTCCCACAATCACTGTGAGGATTCTTCCATGGCCCTAGTGAGAAGGCTGAGAGGGGCCTGGGCTCAGGAAGAAGCTGAACCTTTGCTATTGGGTTGAGTTGGCTGGGAAGTCTTTCCACTGTCTCCATTACATCTTTTGGTGGTAGGGAAAAAGAATTCACCCTTTTTTTCTCTTTAAAGACTAAATAGGGGCAGGTAAGTGGCACAGTGAATAAAGCACTTGCCCTGGATTCAGGAGAACCTGAGTTCAAATCCAGCCTCAGACACTTGACACTTACTAGCTCTGTGACCCTGGCCAAGTCACTTAACTCCAATTGCCTCACTAAAAAAATAAAATAAAAAAAGTATTAAAAAAAAAAAGACTAAATGGGGGTAGCTAAGTGGCACCGTGGATAAAGCACTTGCCCTGGATTCAGGAGGGCCTGAGTTCAAATCCAGCCTCAGACACTTGACACTTACTAGCTGTGTGACCCTGGGCAAGTCACTTAACCCTCATTGCCCTGGAAAAAAAAAGACTAAAGGTTTTTCAAGTATCTTGCCCATTCTGTCTTTGGAGTTCCAAGTATGGTATTTTCTTACAAAGACAGGACAGGATGGAATGGGATGGGAGCCTCTTAGTCTGGGTTATGGTGGAATGGTCTTGGACTGAGTTTGGGTCTCTCAGAAGAGGCAGAGTGCTTGATTTTTGTTGTTTGTTTTGTTTTGATTTTATTAGTGAGGCATTCTGCTGTAGTAGAAAGAACACTACATTTGGAGGCGGAGGGTCTGACTTTCATTCTAACTCAAGCCACTTAGTAACTGTGTAACATTAAGCAAATCGATTCAATCCCTGGATCCTCGAAAGTCCTCATCTTTAAAAGGAAGTATCTCCCTAAATATTCGGATCCTCCTATCCAGATAGAATGCATTAATCATCATAGAAGATGGGGCCCTTGAGAAGATATGCCTCCTCTTCCTCAAAAAGTATTCAGAGGCTGGAGATTGCTTGCCTGAGGAACAAGAATTGGGGTTTGGGCAGGAAGGAGAGAAATAATAATAACTTAAATAGCAGTTTGAAGTTTGCACGAGACTGTATTTTCTCATTTGAACCTCACAGCAACTCTATGAGATAAGCACTTTAAGGATATAGAATCCCCATTTTACAGATGAGGAAACTGAGGTGCATAGAAACAAAATTAAGTCGCTTGTCCATAGCCACAGAGTAAAGGTCAGAGACAGATTTGACACACAGTTTTCTTAAGTCTAGGTCCATCACTTTATCTGTTACACTATGACATGGCCAGGGAGGGGGACTATATGACCTTAGAAATCTTGAGATTTCTTTTTTGACCAAACCTGTATTTCCCTGGTCTAATGCAGCAGTTCCTAAGCTTTTTGGTCTAAAGACCCCTTTACAATTTTTAAAATTACTAAGGATTCTAAAGAGCTTTTGTTTATATGGGCTCTTACCAGAGATGGGATGGAAGCAGCTTAAACCAATTGTTAAGTTTTGGGGGTGAGCATTTAAGCCTTAGAAATTAAAAAGGACTACAGATCAGAGCTTGATTTATTGTTTTATTCATTATCTAGACTTAAGAAAGTGAATGGAAAAATATTCATAATACAGATTTATCTTAAAAGTGTGTTATATACATTTCCCTCCTTTCCTCCCTCCCCCAACCAAAGAGCCAGTTGTTAAGCATACCAACACATCCCTGGTTATATGTATTTGTAGTTACCATGTTATAAATTAAAACCAGTTACATTTTATACATTTATTAATTCACTTAAAATAACAATAAGAAACCCACTTCATGTTAACATAAGTGAATTTCAAAAGGAAAAATAACTGTAATTTCTATATTTCTATAGGAAAAATTTATGAGAAGAATACATATTTTTGCAGCTCTCTTTAAGGTCTGGCTTCCTAGAAGATAGCTGGATTCTTATATCTGCTTCTGCATTCAATCTATTGTGATATGCCATTTTGATTGAAGTCTTTGAAGAAAGTCTGCCCTCACACAGATATATAGCTGGAAAAGGGAGAAGAATCTTGACAGTGAAATTATGCCTTAGAGGGCAGCTAGGTAGTACAGTGGATAGCACACCGCCCCTGGATTCAGGAGGACCTGAATTCAAATCTGGCCTCAGACACTTGACACTTACTAGCTACGTGACCCTGGGCAAGTCACTTAACCCCAATTGCCTCACTAAATATATATATATATATATATATATATATATATATATATATACATATATGCCTTAGTATTATTATGAAAATAATCTTGATCTCTTGGACCTCCTAAAAGACTCTCTGGGACATGTAGAGTCCACACACCTCACTTTGAGAATTACTAGTTTAGGGAATGTCTTTTATTAAAACAAGACACCATGTTTTTTGCAACTTTATACTGGCTTTCCTGGCTTCCTCTATGTCTCAGATAAAAGCCCATCTTCCCCAGGAAACCTTTCCCAGATCCTCTTAATTCTAATAGGGGCAGGTAGGTCATGCAGTAGATAGAGTGTGGGGCTTGCAGTCAGGAAAACTCATCTTCCTGAGCTCAAATTTGGCTTCAGATATTTGCTAGCTATGTGACCCTGGGCTAGTCACTTAACCCTGTTTGCCTTAGTTTCTTCATCTGTAAAATGAGCTGGAGAAGGAAATGGAAAACCACTCCAGTATCTTTGCCAAGAAAACACCAGATGGTGTCACAAAGACACTGAAATGACTGAACAACAACAAATTGGGAATAATGATATTAATCCTATACATTTCTCAGAGCTGTGAGAGCATCAGAGAACCTGTGCATATAAGACACTTTTTTTGTTTTTCAGGTGTGTCTGACTCTTTATGACTCCATTTAGGGTTTTCTTGGGAAAGATACTGGAGTGGTTTGCATTTCCTTTTCCAGATCATTTTGCAGGGGAGGAACTAAGGAAAACAGGGTGAAATGACTTGCCCATGGTCACACAGCTAGGAAGTGTCTGAGGCCAAATTTGAACTCAGGAAGAGGAGTCTTCCTGACTGTAGGCCCCATACTCTAACCACTGCACCACCTAGCTGCCATACTAGAATTAAGATGAGTTGGGAAAGACTTCCTGTAGCCAACTATATAAAGGGTACTATGTAGATGGCTGCTGTTATTTTATTTATGACTCTCCTACTTTTTGACCTTCACCAAGGCACAAAATTGAGTCCTTTGCCTGAGATCTTTAGCCAGTGAGAAGGGGTTGCTGGACCAGGGGAGCCAGCGCCATTTTCTCCCCATCACCCCCTTCCTGAGCCTTCTCATTTCTAAGCTCGTATTCTGCCTCACAGCATCCAAGCTTCTCCCTGCAACCTCCCAGGCCCCTGGGAAGGACAAACCAGCCTCACCTGATTCTACCCATCAGCCAAGTTGCTTTTCCTGTGGGTGTCACGTGTTAGGCAGAATACAGATGTGCCTCCCCAAATGCCCTCCCCGGCCTGATGGAACAGACCCCGTGGAGCAGCTGGTCGCCTTCTGGGACCTAGCGTTTCCCTTCCTAAGCAACTCCCTAAGGGGCACGCTCTGTAAATGAGGCTGTTCTTTTCCAGAGCATTCTATTCTGGGCTCCTTCCTCTACCCCAGTGGGGTTAGGTTTCATCTGGCCCTTGGTTCCCCACTGATCTTCTTTTCATCCTCATCAGAAGGGGTATTTGCATGAGAAGAGAACCTAAACGGCAATGCAAGACTCCCACAGCTCTTTCCCCAGAAGGAAGCCTCCTCTTCCACCCCTCCCCTCCACATGCATCTCTTTTCTGACAGTCCACTCTCACATCACAATGACTAGAAAGACATTTTTTAAAAACAGCCTTGTATAAAACTTGAGGAAAATGTATCCTGTCTTAGATCTATGTCAGAGATGAAAGAGAATTAGTGTACCAGGAGAACTAGCCAGTTCTAGTCTTGGCTTTGCTTATGATTCACTGTGTGGCCTTTGGTAAGTCATTTCCCCTTCCCTGGGCCTCAGTTTCTTTCTGTGTAAAAATGAGGAGGCTGGAATAGATGATCACTATAGTCCCTTTTTTGTTTTTGAGTGAGGCAATTGGGGTTAAGTGACTTGCCCAGGGTCACACAGCTAGTAAGTGTTAAGTGTCTGAGGCTGGATTTGAACTCAGGTACTCCTGACTCCAGGGCCAGTGCTCTATCCACTGCACCACCTAGCTGCCCCTTCTAACCTATAGTTCTAATAGTCCCTTCTAACCTATAGTTCACTGAAATGAGCAATGGCTGGTTCTGGAGTGAGAAGACTTGGGTTCAAATCCCACCTCTGATGCTTACTACTTGTGTGACCTTGGGCAAGACACTCAATTTTGGGGCCTCAGTTTCCCAATGTGTAAAATGAAGATATTGAATTTGATGGTCTTTGAGGTCTCTCAGATTTGAGGTCTCAAAGTTTGAGGATCTTAGAATCATATAATCTCTGAATTGGAAGAGATCTCAGAGATCCTCTATGGTCTAAATAAGGGGAGATATATAAAGTTGAGTTATTTGAGTTAAAGTACACAGGCCTGGACTGCTATAGGACCACTGAGCACAAATTATGAGGAAAATTTAATGGATTGTTACAAGAAGATCTGAGCTTAAAAAAAAGAAAAAGAAAAAGAAGTCCTGAGCTTCCTGTCCCTTGACCAGTGACCATCTAAAAGGATTTTTATTTTGGATTAGCAAATGCTAGAGATGATATGGCTTATCTCAAAGATTTCAATGAATTTGGTTGTATAGTGTTTTTTTGTTTTTTTGTTTTTGCTTGTTTGTTTTTGTGGGGCAATGGGGGTTAAGTGACTTGCCCACCGTCAGACAGCTAGTAACTGTAAGGTGTCTGAGGTTGGGTTGTAACTCAGGTCCTCCTGAATCCAGGGTTGGTGCTTTATCCACTGCACCACCTAGCTGCCCCCTTTAAGAATAATCAGTTATATTTTTCTTTACTTTTGTGTGTGTGTGTGAGTGTGCACGCGCACGCAGTAATGAGGGTTAAATGACTTGCCCAAGGTCACACAGCTAGTAAGTATCAAGTGTTTGGGGCTAGATTTGAACTCAGGTCCTCCTGAATCCAGGGCCAGTGCTTTATCCACTGTGCTACCTAGCTGCCCCCGATTTCAATGAATTTGGAACAAGGATTTCTAATTCCAGATCACTAGTGACCAGCTGTGATCTTGAATAAGTGTATTCACTTTTTTTCTCATTTTTAATAGAATTTTATTTTTTTCCAATTACATGTAAAGATAGTTTTCAATTCATGTTTTATAAGGTTTTTAGTTCCAAATTTTTCTTCCTCCCTTCCCCTCCTTTAAGACACAAACAATCTGATATAGGTTATACATGTGCAATCACGTTAAACATATTTCTACATTGGTCATATTGTGAAGTCAATTCACTTCTGGAATTTTGCTTCCCTCTCTAAAAAATGAGGGGGCAGAAGAGAAATTGACAAAATGACATCTAAGCACAGGAGAAACGCTAATCCCTACATTAACTGTTGCCTGAGACATCTTTTTCTCTCTGTTTTTCATTCTTGTTGATTCAATAAAATAAAATAGAATAGGAAGTATTAAGCCATTTTGCTGTTTAATCTGACTTCAGTCAGGAGATTTTTTTTGTTATTACTATAACTGTGATAATGAAGAAGTCACTTAGTAATAATAGCTGATTTTCTACTCATTCATTACTTCAGTCTGGACCTTGAATTTCATCAATGCAGGGAACTCTTGGGGTACAGATTGACAACTCATCTGTAACCTATTTCCATAGAGTATCTGGGACACTGAGAAGGAGAGTGATTTATCTTGAGTTATGAAGCTAGGATATGTTAGAGAGAACCCAGGTCTTTTTAACTCCAAGGACATTGCACTATCCACTATTACATTCTCCAAGTCTTAGTTTTCTCACAGGCAAATTGGGGCTATTGATACTTAGAGCTTTTGGGAGGGGGAAGATGCTGCTTTGTGAAATATTAAGTTTTATATAAATGTGAATTATTTATATATGCATGCCACCCTTGTATTCAAAAATCTTCAGTGGCTCCCTAATGCCCAATGAATAAAATTCCAATTTCTTGCCAAATATTCAAAATCCCCTATGAACATTGTCTTTCCAGTTTTATCTCATATTACTCATCCTTCGTGTGCTCTGTGTTTGAACCAGAGTGGACAACTCTGCCTCTGAATGCAGCCTATACTCTTGTCCCACCTTGTCTTCCCCATGCCTAGAATTCCTCCCTTTCCCCTTCCTTGCTGAATTCTTGCACATCTTTTAAAGTTTACCTCAAACACCAGCTCTTCCAGGAAGTCTTCCTGGATGCTCCTGTCAGTAAAAGTCATCCCCTTGAACTTCACTAAGTTCTTTATTACACCATTCCACTGCAGTTATCTTGTAATGGACATTATAGATATTTGCATCTATGTCTTATTTCATTATTATATTTCACAAAGGCAGGGATTGAATGTTATATAAACTTTGCCTCTCCCCTAGCATCTAGTATAGTCCACTGCACTCAGCAGGTGCATAATACATGCTTTGTGAAGTGAATTGAATTTTTGTATGAGGATGAGGCTTTCCCCCACACTGGCATTAAGTTTTAGACAGCCCAAAGGAAACTTCTTCACTGAGATAACTATGGGGTCACTCTGATGAGGAGAAAGCACAGTTGAGAGCAGAGCCCAAGGGACATGATACCTATACTTGGTATCCGTCATGGATCTTGGGGAATTCTCTTAATGCAGGGCCCGTATAGCTTCCACTCTTGTGGAATTTCTTCCCATTTCCTTAAGTTTTGGTGTCCCTGCAGGAATGGGAGGCAGGTAGCAAAGCTTCCCTCCCCACTGGGGATCTCTATGCCTCTTGAACAGATGAGGAAGTTTCAAAATAATACCTTGCACTTAAATTGCTTATCCAATGAAGGACATAGGGGAAGAGAGAGGCAGAACCTCTAGAAATGTCAAGCAATTTTAATGGAAATGAAGTCAAGGCTACTAGAAGGAATAATTTCCATCCCTCTCCATGGGAAGAGGTTCTGGAAACTTAGGATCTCTGTTCAGATTTCACCCCTGACATTTACCACCTGTGTCACCTTGGGCAAATGACTTATCCTCTCTGGGTTTCAACTTCCTTGTGTGCAAAATGAGGGGGTTAGACTAGGTGGTGTCTGGGCTAGATAGTGTTCTGGATTTGTGATCTTATAATGACTCAGTCTTCTCTCTGCATCTCAGTTTTCCAACTTGTAAAATTGCGGGTCATTTAAACATTAGTGGGTAACTTTGGGTTTTCTAGGGAAGGGCACTGAATAAGCACAAGTGACTTTGTCATCTTACCTTTAAATATTAAAACTCTGCTTTCATTTACCAGCTCCATGTATCCCTGCTCAGAATCCCTCTTATCAGCAGAATGCCAGAGGTGCCCAATTCTCAGGGCCTAGGAATAATGTTGTATAACATCTCCGCCTCCTCCTCTCCCACACCCCCCTGGTCCCTGAAGCAGCAAAGCAGCATCTCCAGGCATGACCAAGGTTACTTTCTTTTGCACAGATTCTGTCTACTGAAGAATTTTCTTTGGAGAGGAGGAGAAACCTGTAGCCCTTCCATACTCCATTTTCCAAGGTGCAACAATGAAAGAGAGCTTTCCTGGAGCTCAGGTTGGCACTGGAGGACCCCAGGGCACTGTTATTGGAGCTCAAAGTGTCTCTGGAGAGTGAAGAGGCAAGAGAGGGCAAATGGAACTCAATTGAATCTCAAGCCAGTGAACAGATATTATTATAGGGCCTGAGCTGTCTAGCTTTGTGGAGCTTTAGGGTTAAAGAGGGGAGAGAAAAGGCATGTTCAAAAGCATTTCCAGGGCTTCCCTGGCTTGGTTTCTGAGGTACATATGATGTCTTGCTGTGATGGTACCAGTATTTACATCTTTTGACATACTGTCTGTTGCTTCTTCTTCTTCATCTTCATCATCATCTTCTTCTTCATCATCATCAAACATTTATATGGCACCTACTATGTCCCAGGCATTGTGCCAAATGCTTAACAAATATTATCTCGTTATCAAGCTGGGAGGTAGGTGCTATTATTGCCATCTCCATTTTCTAGAGGAGGAAACAAGGCAAGGAGAGGTTAAGTGACTTGCCCAGAGTCACACAGCTAGTAAGAGTCTGAGGCCAGATTTGAACTCAGATCTTGACTTCAGTCAAGATGCTTTATTCACTGTGTCACCAAGATGCCCCTCTCACCCTTTCCTTCTGCTTATTTTGCTAATGGGAGAGGGGCTGGGTGATACCAGTGTAGAATTCTCTCCTCCTTTTATCTTTTTTCTCCATTTCTTTCTTATCTCCTTTCCTTTCTCTTCCTCCCCTTTGTCTTATTCTTCTTTCCCTCCTCTTTATCTCTCTCATTTTCCACATTTTTCCATCTTCCTCCTCCTCTTCCTTTCCTCCTTCCTCCTTCTTTCCTTCTCCTAGGCCTATTAGGTAGGTTTGTAGTCAGAAAGGTCTAAGTTGGAATCTTGCTTCAGCTACTGATTGGCGATGTGACTGGCAAATTGCTTGAGCTCTCTCAGAGTTTCCTCATTCTGTAAAATGGAAATACAAGCACCTACTTTATAGGATTGTTGTAAGGATCAAGGCTACATAAATGCTAGTTATTACTTTCTCTCCCTACTCTTTTGGCTTTTTTCCTCCCTTATTCCTTGTGTCCTATTTCCTTTTCCTATTTTTGTCACCTCATTCCTCCTTTTCCCACTTCATCCTGAAAATGGAAGTATTATAAAATCAGTCCCTCTCTTCCCTCCTCCTCTACTTTTCAGGAAACTGAGGCCCAGAGAAGTTCATTGATTTATTTAAGGTCATACCACTGACAATAATGATTATATAGTGCTTTGAAGTTTATAAGATACTTTACAAATATCTCATTTGATAATGAGACAATTCTAGGAGGTAGGTGCTATCCCCATTTTATAGATGAAGTAACTGAGACAGAGGGAAGTGAAGCGACTTGCCTAGAGCTAGTAAATGTCCTGGGATAGATTTGTACTCGAGCCTTCCTGTCTCCAAGAATGGCATTCTATGCATGGTGCCAATTAACTATCTGGTGATGGCCAGGACCATTCCACAAACACACTACTAAAGGAAGGTTTTTGAGGAGGTCCTGGCCAAAGGGACATGAACTAATGCTTATATGCTCATACATACACACATATGCATACATATATACATATATACAATTGCACACATGTCTACATATAACTAACTGGGCATGGAGTAGAAAACGGTTAGTAATGCTTGACTTTTGGTCAATCAGCCACTTGAGGAATCTCTGAAAGACCAGGTCTTCAATGGTCCCTAAGCATACCCTAGTCCTGCCTGAAAGGGCTCAATATTTCCAATAGCCCCGAGGCATTTTTGTCAGTCATTTCATTCTGAAGTGCTATAAAATGGATTAAAGCACTGATCCCTCCACCCTCTAGCTGCTGGTAAGCTGGCGCTATCCCATGGGGAAGAAAGGAAAAAGGAGCAAACAGTAACAGTGATTAGAAGCTAAATCATGGTGAGCAAGCAGATGACGAGCAATTTGGAGCTAAGGTGGCAAGCACCTAAGGGAAAGATCCAAACAGTGATGATTCTTACCATGAGATTTGTTGACAATGGCAGCAGGGAGATATTGAAACAGAACATGCTATCAAACAGAATGATCAAACAGTGATGGGAGGTGAGGCTGACCAAGGAATAATGAAATCTTAGTGCTCCAACATGGGGAGCAACAAACCTGGATTTTCCTCCTTCCTGAAGCCCCACCCAGAGTAGTATTGTAAATCATAGATTTTGTACTTCCTTCTACATAGATTATGTAGAAGAGCTTTGAGCCACTGGAAAGACTTAAAGGTATATCAACTCATTCTGAGCCTTGAGCCCTCTGCCTCTGTCTCTGTCTCTCTGTTCTCTCTCTCCTTCCTTCCTTCCTTCTTTCTTTCTTTCTTTCTTTCTTTCTTTCTTTCTTTCTTTCTTTCTTTCTTTCTTTCTTTCTTTCTTTCTTTCTTTCTTTCTTTCTTTCTTTCTTTCTCTTTCTCTCTCAGAGAGGGGGAAAATACTTTGAGTAATATTTGAGTCAAGAGGATTTTATTGATCCTTGGAAAGAACCTCTCAAGGCCATGTGCTATCTTGTATCCTATTCTCCAAGGACCTCTTTACCTTCCGCTAACTGTCAACTAGATACTAACTAAGGTCTTAACTGAATATTATTATACCTCCCAAGGTTATGCACCCAGAAATAAGAGACTTCTTGATTCAAAACCTTTCAAAACCCAAAGCAGTGTACTCCTTATGCTAAAAGCTAGCTTCTGATTTGTCATACCTGGGGACACTTTGGTGGTGGTTGGGGAGTAGGTTTTCACATTTTCTTTGACTTATCAGCCCCCACCCAGTTGAAACCTGGGAATAGCAGTATCTAGAATTCCTCATGAGAATGTATGGAGAATCCTCACAGATGATCTACCCACATCCACATAGCAGCAGGGGATGTCAATATCTGGAATTTCCTCAAAGCATCATCAGGTCTCAAGTTCTCAGGTATCGAACATAAAACAGATTTTATTAAATGCAGTAAAGCTTTAAAGAACTTGTATTTGAATTTATAGGCATTTAAGAAAATACAATTTCTTTTCTGGAAGGCTGTTTTCCCCAAAGATTTATGTAGTTCCCCAGACAGAGATTTCTACCCAGAGTGAGATCTCCTAGAAAATAGAAATCACTTGGGGTTGTAGAGAGGCCAATGATGATGGCAGACTGGGTTGGGACTGGAGCAGTCAGGCTATATATAACCTCTAAAAGGTACTATTTGTATATGTTCTTTATCTTCTCACTTACCAGCCTCTTATAGTCTTCTACCTCACAGCTCCACCAAAACCATTCTCTTTAAGGCACCCCTGATCTCTCAATTGATTAAAAAAAAACCCTCATCCTACTTGACCTTGACCTCTCCCAATTTTTGACTGTGTCAGCCACTGACACTTTTTATTTTGGTGAAGCAATTGGAGTTAAGTGACTTGCCCAGGGTCCCATTGCTAGTAATTGTTAAATGTCTGAGGCTGGATTTGAACTTAGGTCCCTCTGAATCCAAGGCTGGTGCTCTATCCACAATGCCACATAGCTGCCCCAGCCATTGACTCTTCCTGAATATGCTCTCTTCCCTTGGATTCTGTGATTTTGCACTTTTTTGATTTTCCTCCTACCTGTATAACTGCTCCTTTTCTTGGATCATTATCCCCCAGGGCTCAGTCCTGAGGGTTGGTCTTTTTTCTCTATATATTCTTTCTTCAATGCAACAAACATTTATTTTATTTTTTCCAGTTCCATGTAAGGGTAGTTTTCAACATTCATTTTCATAAGATTTAGAGTTCCAAATTTTTCTCCCTCCCTCCCCTTCCTCCCCCCTCTACAAGATAGCAACCAATCTGATATAGGTTATATATGAACAATACACAAGTGCTGTTCTTATCAGTTCTTTCTATGGGGGTGGATAGTATGCTTCATCATCAGTGCCTTGGGATTGTCTTGGGTCATTGTATTGCTGAGAGTAGTTAAGTCATTCACAATTGCTCATCAAACAATACTGCTGTCACTATGCATAATGTCCTCCCAGTTCTCTCACTTCACAATACATCAGTTCATATGAGTCTTTCCAGGTTTTTCTGGTATCATCCTGTTTGTCATTTCCTATAGGACAATACCATTGCACTACAGTAATATACCACAGCTTCTTCAGTCATTTCTCAATTGATGGACATTCCCTTGATTCCCAATTCTTAGCCACCACAAACAGTTGCTATAAATATTTTCTGTACAATTTTCCCCCTTTTCTCTTTTTCACCATTACTATTGTTTACTGTTTCCCTTCATCCTATTCCCTTCCCCATGATATTTACTCTATTATCTATCTTCTTTCACCCTATCCCTCTTCAAAAAGGATTTGCTTCTGTCTGTCCCCTCCCCCTATCTGCGCTCCCTTCCTTTGCTCCCCTCTCTTTATCCCCTTCCCCATCTATTTTCCTTCAGGGTTAGATAGATTCCTCCACCCATTTGTGTATGATATTCCCTCCTTGAGCCAATTCTGATGAGATTAAGGTCTTTGAGCCAATTCTGATGAGTGTTAGGATCATTTACTGCCCAGATTAAATAGATTACTCCACCCAATTGGGTGTGTATGTTCTTTGAGCCTATTCTGATGAGTGTAAACTTCATTTGCTGCCCTGCCCCATCTCTTCCCCACTCCATCAACCCTTTCCTGTTTCTTTCATGTGGGAGTTGACCCCATGATACCTCTGCCCTCCCCCCTCCCCCAATGCATTGCCTTCACCCCTCCATTTAACCCTAAAGATATCAGCATGGGGCAGCTAGGTGACTCAGTGGACAAAGCATCCACCCCAGACCCAGGGGGACCCCAGCCAAAACCTGGCCTCAGACACAAAACAGTCACCCACTGCACAACCCCAGGTATGTCCCCTAACTTCAAATTTTTATGGTTCTCTAGGGTCTTATATTTGAAAGTCAAATTTCCATTCAGTTCAGGTCTTTTCATCACGAATACCTGAAAGTCCTCTTTTTCACTGAAGTCCCATTTTTCTTCTGAAAGATTATAATCAGTTTTTCAGTTTTGCTGGATATATGATTCTTGGTTGTAATCCCAATTCCTTTGCCCTCTGGAGTATGATATTCCATGCCCTCCAGTCCTTTAATGTAGAAGCTGCTAGATCTTGTGCTATCCTGACTGGGGTTCCACAGTACTTTAATTCTTTCTTTTTTGGTAGCTTGCAATATTTTCTCCTTGACCTGGGAGCTCTGGAATTTGGATATAATATTCCTGGGAGTTTGCCTTCTGGGATCTCTTTTAGGAGGTGATCAGTAGATTCTTTCAATTTCTACTTTACCTTCTGCTTCTAGAATATCAGGGCAATTTTTCCTGACAGTTTCTTAGAAGATAATGTCTAAGCTCTTTCTTTGATCATGGCTTTCAGGTAGACCAATCATTTTTTTTTCCCCGCAGGGCAATTGGGGTTAAGTGACTTGCCCAAGCTCACACAACTAGTAAGTGTTAAGTGTCTGAGGCCAGATTTGAACTCAGCTACTCCTGAATCCAGGGCGGGTGCTCTATCCACTGTACCACCTAGCTGCCCCTAGACCAATCATTTTAAAATTATCTCTCCTGGATCTATTTTCCTGGTCAGCAGTTTTTCCAAAAAGATAATTCACATTGCCCTCTATTTTTTTATTCATTTGGATATGCTTTATTGTGTCTTGATGTCTCATAAAGTCACTAGCTTCCATTTTTTCAATCCCAACTCTTAGGCAATTATTTTCATCAGAGAGCTTTTCCATTTGACTTTTCAAGCTGTTGACTTATTTCTCATGTCTTTCCTGCATCACCCTCATTTCTCTTTCCATTTTTTCCTCTACCTCTCTAACTTTATCTTCAAAATCCTTTTTGAGCACCTCTATGGCCTGAGACCAATTCATATTTTTCTTGAAAGCTTTAGATATAGGGACCCTGATGTTGACATCTTCCTCTGAAAGTGCACCTTGATCTTCCTTGTCATTAAAGAAACTTTCTATGGTTCTCACCTTTCTCTGTCTGATCATCTTGCCTTTCTTTTACTTGACTTTTAGCTCCTTAATGTGGGGCACTGTTTCCAGGCTGCACTATCCCAAGCTTCAGGAGGTCCCAGGTGGTATGATTTAAGGAGGAGCAGGTTTTTCACTCACCTGGTCTGTTCCCTGGCCTGTAGATGACCCCAGTCCAACTTGCTAATCAACCAACTTTGTATGCTGTGGTTGTTACCTCCAATGAGCCTGTGCCCCTCCCACCTGGGCCACTGGTACTCAAGCCTACCTTCTGGTTCCCAGCAGGAGTGAAAAACCCAAATTCATCCTCAGCACCAGCAGAGGCCCCTACAATTTCTCCCCTTTCAAGGGCCCAGCCCTCTCACCAGACTGAGCTTAGTTCCAGATGACACTGGCACTGCAGCTGATTCAGTGACTCTGGGGGTCTCTCTCTGGTGTAGCCTTCCTGGGCCTGGATCTGTGTCAGCATGACTGTGGGGTTGGAATTCATTCCTGTCTCAGCAAAATAGCTACCTCCTTCTGATCTTCCAAGCCATCCTTGGTTGGAAAAAATGATCTCAGCACATTCTTCTGTGGATGTTGCTGCTCCAGGAATTGTCCTATGGCATTATTTGGATATTTTTTTGGAGCTATCATTCTTTCTATTCTTTCTTGATCACATTGGTTCAATTCTTGTATTCATGAAGATGACTCCCAGGAATATTATAGCCAAATTCCAGAGCTGAAAGTGTCTGACCTCAGTCACTTACTAGCTGTGTGACCATGGGCAAGTCACTTAAGGTCTGTTTGCTTTAATCCATTGGAGAAAGAAATGGAAAATCACTCCAGTAACTATGCCAAGAAAACTTCATGGATTGTATTGGTGTGCTATGGTCCATGGGGTCATGAAGAGTCAGCTACAACTGAACATCAACATGGAGGTTACAACCAAATATTTTGGCAACTCATTGGCAAGCCTTTCTAGTTTCACAGAAAATGTCAAAGCTTGAGCTCTGTTGCTATCACTTTTGAGAACCCAGGGGTCACCTCCTCTCTGTGATGTGGTATCAAAGGAGACTCTCACAGGAGGAGTTATCCATAGCATCTTTAAAATCTCAGGCTGACTTCCCCATGTTAAACTCACTTGACCACTGAATAGCTTAAGGAATGAAAACTAATTTAAATATCAATGTAATCAATAATTAAGTTAATAATTAGGCTGATAATTAAAAGGATGATTGCTGGGTCATATAGAATGTGTTCCAAAACCAAATATAAATTTTAGGTTTATTATCCTCTATTTGTGGTTTTCTATGCCATTAATCTCTCCTTTAGCACAAATGATAAAGAATCAAAGGCAACAGCCACTGAAAGATCCCCCCCCCCCATTCCATTCATGTTTGATAGGGAATGGTTCAGTTATTGTGCAAAAGCACTTGGACCAATGGTCTTCAATTGTCAGAAGTCTGTTTGATGCCTGGGAATAATCCAAACTGGAAGATGATATGCTGAAATCTGTTGGTTGTCAGGATTTCATTTCCTAATGATAAGCAGTTTCTAAGTATTGAAATCAAACTAGGCATTTAAAACCCAGCTGGGCCCTTTGTTTCTTTCCATCCCTGCAGCTTCTCTCTGCACTGATGCATCTGACCTACAGTGACATGTAAGATGAGCTCAACACGAATGGCTACTTAATTTGATTTCCAGGAAAATGTATTCTCCAAATCGGGCAGCATCCATCAAGTAGATAAGATTGATTTATTATTCAGTTGTTGGATTTATCTAGATGGCCCTGAGAAAAGTTGGAGAGAAAACTATCCCCTTATATACATTCATTACTCCTCTTCTAAGAATGGTTCATGGCATTGATTATTATCCTAGAACACAATACTGAATCATTGAATGTTAGATTTAGAAGAGAGCTTGGAGATCATTTAGTGTTACCCCCTTCATCTTCATCCTCTGACTCTTAATGGTTTATCTCACACCTGATGGTACCTGTGAATCAACATCATCATTTCTTGGAAGATAAGCAGCTATCTCCTGCTCAGATAGGTTAGGTCACTCCTCTGTGAAAAGCCTCCAAGTGGGAAGTTCTTCCATTTCTCTTCTGTTACCACATTTTTCCCACCCTCCAATCCTAACACAGGTCAAGTTTCCCCTCTGCCTTTTTGGGTCATTTATCTTTCTTCTAGAAAGAAAAAGGGAGTATTTCTTATTGAGGGGGTTTCCTGGAGCCTTGGTGGGTGAGGGGCTCTCATTGGAATATGTTTCTGGAAGGGGATACTTTATTTAAAAGGAACAGAAGAGTTAAAGGTTGGGACAGGTAGAGTGGTGCCATGCTATCCTTTTTGTATGTAAGAATTTGGGTTGTTGAAAAGAGCAAAACATGAACTTTGGGGGCAGCAAATTAATTTTGCATAAAGGAAAAGGAATTAAATCAACTTCTGGAGGCTATAAGTATTTTTCATATGTTTACAATTTGTTTGTGAAAGGCCTAAGAACAAGAGCTTTTCTTTATTAAAACTGATGAAATCCAAGTGTAAAGAAATAGTTTTTTTTCTGTTCAATATGAGAACAGGCATAGGAGGACCAAGCAGAGAACTGAGAGGACCTGTTTGAGGAAGAGAAATAGGCTATAGGGCATTGTGGTCCATCAGTTCATTTGCACATAACTTTTTTAGAATTTGAAAAAAGTCATGATGTGACAAATCAAACTCTTTGGAGACCATGGGGGGCAATTAATTAAGAACTGTTGGTTTCATAATAAATGGAAAAATGGATTCTGTGAGTTTTACTTCACAAGAAACAGATGAGCCACAACACCAGGAGGATCTGGTCTGAGCCACTGAGAGGGTTGAAGAAACCAGCTGGAGAAGAGTTAAGAAATCAGGAGCTATGTGAGTATGGCAGCAGCATAGTTAGCTGGAAGGCTTAATTGCTGTGCTAATTGGCTAGAGAAAAGCAGAAACTTATTGGGAGACAGTTGAATTGCCTTCTAGCACCATGTTCAGGTTGAAAGAGGAGAAACCTATCAGAAGTTCATGGATGGCCTCTGATGCCCCCTTTGATCTGAGAGGGGAAAAAGTAGATGGGAAAAGACAACTTATGCAGCACCTGTGCTATAAGCATAGGCCATTAAATGCTGGTTAGATGATGCAGCATCTTACTGAGTGAGTATTAGGCTAGGCTTGTCAGCATTACCTAGAAAGCCAGTCTGAGGAGTTTTGTAGTTGGCTCCATCTTTTATTAGATGAAGTTAATTGGATGATGCAGCATCCTGTTGAGTAAAAAGATAACTGGACTTGTCTGTATTACACAGAAAGCCAGTCTGGGTCTTTATAATCCTCTGGCTTAATGCAACTGCTTATCAATATAGTATTATAGCACAACCTTCATACCCTTTTAAGGGTGATTGTGACTAAAAGAGCTTGTCACTGCTTCATCAGTTCTAAAGCAGAAGAGGAGTAAATTTACCTTGGTGAGGACCAGAAAGAAAGCACTTAGAAGAGCAACATCTTTCTGTGGGACAAATTGTTCATGAAGGGACCAAAGACATCGAAGCCTTTAGTCTGGAGTCCTGAGTTGAGTCTTCATCACTTATGCATCTCCCTATTGTGTTTCTATAACTCTTCCCCATAGATATTTTGTGCATTGGTAGGAAAATGTGATCCAGGTTTAGGTATGGCCTGATGAACTATTTATTTATTATTATGTTATTATTTATCTTAGATTATATCAATTCAATATATTGATCTTTATTATTTATTAGTTAACATTTATTGTTAATTAAATGTTTTGTGTTTAAGAGCTAATGGTGTCATCATTAAGAATGATTTTTTTATATATGAAGAATATGCTGGTGGAGGTTCAGGAGCTAAAGAGGCTGCTGGCAAGATGGGCCAGTATATTCCTTTATAACAGAATTTCCTCTAGGACTGTGAAAACATATGAGTTACAATTGTATAATGGTAGTCCTTTACTGGGAACCCAAACTTTCCAGGTGAGGGAAGTTGCAGTGATTGAGCCAACATAGAGAGAGTAGGTGAGAATACCTCATTAGACTGTGAGGTTGGTCATGTCAGGCATACCACACAAGGGTTAGACATGCATAAAGTATAATACCTTTCTAGTTCCTCTAAGTTCCAATCCTATAAATAATTATTATGCAAGTTCATTTGCTTGTATTATTAAATATCAGGTTTACTGTGACTTCATGATGATACTGAACACTGGATGAGGAAACTCTCTTCCAGTGCAGAATGGTACCTTCTCTACAACTCATAGTTTTAGAGAGTAGGCTAGGGCACTGAGAGGCTATGTGATTTTCCCAGGGTCACAAAGACAGAGGTGGGGGCCCGAAACCATATTCTGATTCCAAGATCCTCTAACCATTACAACCTGCTGCCTCTCAGGTTTAGCACTATGTGAGCTTTCTACTAGAAGCCTCTATTAGGTTTTTAATAAAATAGTATTTTTTTAAAAAAAGAAACAAAATTAGAATCCCATGAGGAAATATAGAAATCAGGAAAGAAAAGCATGGCAAAAATCATTTTGGCAAAAAACAATAAAAGGAGGAAGAGAGACATATTGTCTTTGGCTTATTCTATAGATCATCTAGAAACACATGTGTGTGTGTGTGTGTGTGTGTGTGTGTGTGTATACACACACACACATAATTGTATATACATGGAAACTTTATATACATAACATGTATATATTACAGATGGATGTGAGTTTGTGTGTTTACACATATAGTTTATCCAGATTTCAGTGACATACTTGCTCAAGGATTTCATGTTATTCTTGGGGACAAGTTGGAGAGATGTGAGGACAATGGTATAATAGGATAAATTTCTAATTAATTGAATGGCTGGAGCCAAAGGAGTAAGTTCTTACTGGTTCAATGTCACCTTAGGAGAAGGTCTCTCCCATTATGTTCCAGAAATCTGTCATTGGCTTTGTACTATTTACCATTTTAATCAATGACCAGGACAAAGGCCCAGATGGCCTGCTTATCAGATGACACAAAGCCAAGAGGGATAGCTAACATTTTGAATAATAGAATCTCCCCTTCTCTTCCTTCCCAGAAAAAAAAATCATGACAAGACTAGAACTTTGACCTAAATTGAATAAGATGAAATTTAATAGGGACAAAAGTAAGATTGTACATTTGTATTAAAAACAAATCAACTTAGTTTGAGAGACATGGCTAGATTGCAATGCATTTGTTGGATGTAAAGACAAACTTCTTAACAATTAGAGCTATGTCAAAGTGGTAAAGGCTGCCTTAGGAGGTAGTGGGTCTCTCCTCCCTAGGGGTCTACAAGAAAAGACTGGATGGCCACTCGTTGGGTGTGTTGTGCAGAGGATTATTACTCAAGCATAAATTGGACTACATAGCCTCTGAACTCCCTTCCACTTCTGAAATTATCTGACTGTGCTTTGAAACACAAAATAATTTCATTTAAACGGAAAAGAACAGAAAACACTCACTTTCCAGCCCATTGGCTGTCAGTAGAAATTTATTTCTCCACCTGTTACACTACTTTGCCCACCTAGGGACCAATGAATTCCCCATGATTAAGAACACTGATGAGGATCTAGCCCCAAAGAAGAGGGAAAGTCTTCACATAGGTGTCTTCTGCCTTGTTTCTCCAAAAAGGAGCTCCTAAAAATGGTCCCTAGTGTAGGTGACTGTGATTCAGTAGGAACAGGACCCTATGACTCGGAGGTTGTTCCTAAGTAATTCCCCAGATTAAAAAGAATCTCTGAAAATTGATTGTAGACACAAGTGAAGACGTAGGGTAGAGATTTTGCTGGACTCTGGACTCATTGTGTACTGAGCTCATCTATACAAATCTGGCCTTCAGTGAAAGCCCTGGGCAATCATTCTGGTGGAGGATGGTGAGGTGTTATAGAATAGAAGTTTTGAACCTTCTCCTCATCCCCTGCCCCACCTCTGCCTCCATGAACTCTTTTTTTTTTTTTTTTTTAGGCAATTGGGGTTAAGTGACTTGCCCAGGGTCAAACAGTTAGTGTTAAGTGTCTGAGTCCGGATTGAACTCAGGTCCTCCTGAATCCAGGGCCGGTGCACTATCCACTGTGCCACCTAGCTGTCCCTCCTCCATCAACTCTTTTTGGCCATACCATTATTGAGCATGACATCTTTCCCCCAGGGAGTTCCAGGTACACCTAAGCAACACAAGTTGCTGAAGGAATCACAATTCATCAAAATGAATAAGGTTCTAATTCTTCCCCCCCTCCTCCCATGTAATAATAAGCTGGATGGGTTCAAAGTCTATTGTTATATCCCCAATGCTTAACACAGTGTCTTTAACATGGTTCACATTTAATACAAAGGTGCTGAATTATGGAATGATTTCTGTTCCTTGTTTTAAAAAGATATGAAATAGATGAATAATCCTCATTTTCAACCATCAGCTTTCACATGTTTCCTGAATTTATCTCTAGACCAGTATTTCTAATTACCAGGAGCTAAAGTCCCATTGGAAAGCCTAGCAGAGCTCCAAATTCACCATACCCAAAGCATGCTTTAACATATTTTTCTCTAAACAGGTATGTTTCTGACTCCCTTGTTTCTGTAAATGGTATCACCCAAGCAATCTGTCCCAAAACTCTGCCATTAACTCTTTTTTTTTTTCAGGGCAATGAGGGTTAAATGACTTGCCCACAGTCATACAGCTAGTAAGGGTCACATGTCTGAGGCTGGATTTGAACTTGTCCTCCTGAATCCAGGGCAGGTGCTTTATCCACTGCACCACCTAGCTGCCCCCCCCCCCATTAACTCTTCCTCACACAATTCAATTCAACAAGCATTGTCAAATACCTACTATGTTCCAGGGATTATGATAAGCATGGGGATTCAAATCAAAAGCAAAAACCAGTTCTTGCCCCCCAGTAGCTTACATTTTCTAAGAACATAAAAGATGATTTGGGGAGGTAAAGAACACTTTCAATGAATGAGATCAGAAAAAGGCTTCCCATAGGTATTAACAGCTGAGCAGACCCTTCAAGAATTGTAAGGATTTGGGGCAGCTAGGTGGCACAGTGGATAAAGCGCAGGCCCTGGATTCAGGAGTACCTGAGTTCAAATCTGGCCTCAGCCATTTGACACTTACTAGCTGTGTGACCCTGAGCAAGTCACTTAAACCCTCATTACCCCGCATAAAACAAACAAAAAAAACAAGCAAAAAAGAATTGTAAGGATTCTAAGAGAAGAGGAAGTATTTTCTAGGGAGGGGACACAAGCCTCTGCAAAGATATAGTGACAGCAAATAGAATACTGAGTTTTTATAACAGCAAGTAGGACAGTTTAGCTTGAATAGAGTGAGTAAAGGAGACTAGGGGAAGCTAGGTGGCAGTTGATAGTGTGCCAGGTCTGGAGTCAGGAAGACTCATCTTCCTGAGCTCAAATCTGCCCTCAAGACACTTCCTAGCTGTGCGATCCTGGACAAGTCACTTAACCCTCTTTGTTTCAGTTTCCTCATCTGGAAAATGAACTAGAAAAGGACATGGCAAATTACTCTAGTAGTAGGGGTTTCTTTGCCAAGAAAACCCTAGATGGGGTCATGAAGAGTTGGACATGACTGAAAATGACTGAACAAAGGGGCGTAGTGCAAAATGGCTAGAAAGTCAGGTCAGAGAGAGATTGTGCAGGGCTTTAAATCCTGCACTGAGGAATTTTCTATTTTATATTAAGGCAATAGGGAGTACTAAAAATTCTTGAGCAAGTGGGTGATATGATCAAACCTCTGCTTTATAAAGATGATTTTCATGGCTGAGTGGAGAATGAATTGGAAAGAAGAGATAATGGAAGCAGAATGATCAATTAGATGGCTTTTGTAATAGCCTAAGTGTGAGGTGATGAAGACCTGAACTAGAGCAGTGGACATTTGAGTGGTAAGAAGAGGATGGGTGCAAGATCCAAGAAAGTATCAAGTCCTACTAATTGTACCTCTACCATATGTCTGATATCCATCACTTCTCTCATTTTTCTTGCCTCTTTCCTAATACAGGCCCTCACTATCATCCACCTGGACTCTAGTTCTAACTTCCTAATTAGTACTAAATTTGCATATGTGCAGCTGTCAAGCATTGCTTCTATCTAGTGATTTCTTTGAGGGTTGAGCAGACCAAGTCTAATGCTTTTTTCTTATCATGACAATCTTTCAGATACTTGAAGACCACTATCATGTCTCCCTAAGACCTCTCTTCTATAGGCAGGAACCTTCAGTTCCTTCAACTGATCTTAGTCAAAATGCTTGCAGAACCTAGAATCTATAGCTCACTCTTCTCTCTGCCATGTCTATTGTTGAGCAGTCAAATTGGCATACTGGCCATCTTAAAAAAATTTTTTTTTGTTGATATCCTGTGAATATGAGAGGTTGGAGCAAGCATACCATTTCTAGGAAAAGTGTGTTCTGGTATACTTCTGAGTAACAAAGGGAGGGCTGAGCTGTGACAGAGAAGAGAGACTGTTGCCTCTGCAGGTACCAAGACTATATTTGTATCATAGAGGGAATTTGCCTTCTTTCCTAGGAAGATGATTTTGTCCCCATATCCCAGAAGCCTTCTCTCCCTGGATGATGCTTCTGTCCCTGTAGTTTTCTTGCCTTGGAAAATCCCTCTGTCTCTGGGGCCCCATCTTATTGGGAAGTTCTGCTTGGAAGCTCCATTTTAAGGAAGTTCCCAGGCTACTCATACTTACTCCTCTACTCCCTTACAAGTTCTGTTCCTGATTCCCCATACTTATTTCTCCACCATGCCTTTCCATGGATACGTTCTCCCCTCCCCCAACTTTTTTTTAATGTGTGTCTTCTCTTATTAGAATGTAAGCTCCTTGAAGGCAAGGACTATAATTTTGTTTGAATTTATATTTCCAACACTTAATACAGTGCCTGGCACTTAATACAGTGCCTAGAATCATTTTTATATCTTCTACATTTCTCACTCTATCTCTGGGGAACCATCCCTACTTCCACCCCCACTAAAAGCCATCATTTATAATAAAGATCCCTTTTTGAAGGGAAGAAAACAGTTTAGTAACTCTAACCAATACACTGAAAAATCTTGATGTTAAATATAATCTTCCACACCCACACTTCTGCAAAGATGTGGGAGTATCTTCTCACATTTCTACTTTGGGGCCAACTTTGGACATTATAATTTCAGAGAATTAAGTTTTAATTGTTTTGTTGTTATTTCCACTTTTCAGCTTTTGGATATATCCAGTACCTTCTTGCTTCCATGCCATTGCTTACCAGAATCCTCTGTTTAAACTGTTTCTCTTTTCTGTCTCTGGCTTTTGCAAATCTACTTGTTTAACTTTCAGTTCAAGTGGTACTTCCTCCAGAAAGACTTGTCTGATGTACCCTTTCATCTGTCTGGGAACTCAAATCAATTGGTCTGGATGAACTCAATATTATGATATTCAAATGAATTCGGATATGATTATTTTGCTATAGCCATTGATCTTGGCTGAATCATGGAGAACCATTGAGGAATGGCAGGACTAAAAATTAGTCAATGTTTCCCCCATTTTCCAAAAGAAGTAGCCATTGGATTCTTTGAATACAGGCCTGTGAGTTTCATACTGATTCCTTTTTTTTTTTTTTTAATGAGGCAATTGGGGTCAAGTGACTTGCCCAGGGTCACACAGCTAGTAAGTGTCAAGTGTCTGAGGCCGGATTTGAACTCAGGTACTCCTGACTCCAGGGCTGGTGCTCTATCCACTGTGCCACCTAGATGCCCCCATACTGATTCCTAACAACTTTCTAGAAAGCATTAGTTTTATTTTACTTTATTTCATTTTTTCCTTTCCCTCCATAAAAGTATTTTATTATTTCCCAGTTACATGTAGAGATAGTTTGCAACATTTGTTTTTATAAGATTTCTAGTTGCAATTTTTTCCTCCTTCCCTCCTCTCCCTCCCCCCTTCCCAAGACAGCTAGCAATCTGATATAGGCTATACATGTACAGTCACAACAAACACATTTCTGCATTAGTAATGCCGTGCAAGAAGCAAAAAAAGAAAAGAAAAACCCAAACCCAAACCAAAAACCTCAAAAAAGAAAAACAAAAAAAATAATAGATAGTATGGTTCAATCTGCATCTAGATTCCATAGTTCTTTTTTTGTTTGTTTGTTTTATGGATTTGGAGAGCATTTTCCATCATGAGTCCTTTGGAACTATCTTGGACCATCGTATTGCTGAGAAGAGTCAAGTCCATCACAGTTGATCAACACACAATGTTGTTGATACTGTGTACAGTGTTCTCCTGGTTCTGCTCACTTCACTCAGCATCAGTTCCTGTAAGTCCTTCCAGGTTTCTCTGAAATCTGCCTGTTCATCGGTTCTTACAGCACAATAGTATTCCATTACATTCCTATACCACAACTTGTTCGGTCATTCCCCAATTTATGGGCATCCCCTCAATTTCCAATTCCTTGACACTACAAAAAGAGCAGCTACAAATATTTTTGTACATGTAGGTCCTTTTCCCCTTTTTATGATCTCTTTGGGATAAAGATCTAACAGCAGTACTGCTGGGTCAAACGGTATGCACAGCTTCTAGAATTGGAAGTAGTGATCACCATAAGCCAACATAGTTTCGTTAAGAACAAAGTCTTGACAGCCCAACCCCATTTCCTTTTTGTGTTTTGTTTAGAATTTTTATTTTTATTTATTTTCCAAATCACATGTAAAAGCACATTTTGACATCAATTTGTTTTATGGGGCAATGGGGAAAGTGACTTTCCCAGGGTCACACAGCTAGTAAGTATCAAGTGTCTGAGGGCAGATTTGAATTCAGGTACTTCTGAATCCAGGGCCGGTGCTTTATCCACTGTGCCACCTAGCTGCCCCTTGACATCAATTTTTAAAAAACTTTGTGTTCCAACTCCTCTTCCTCCCACCCCAAGAACTCAAGCAATTCAATGTCAGTTATACATGAGTAATCATGGAAAACATCTCTACATTAGCTAGGTTGTGAGAGAAAACAGATAAAAACAAGACTTCAGATTAAAGAGTTGTCCAAAAAAAATGTGTTTCAGTCTGTTTTCAGATACCATCAGTTCTTTCTCTGTAGGTGTTTTGTGGGCTGGAATTTGGGGTCAAATTGATCATGAGTCATCCCAAAAGAATTACAAGACTCAATGACTCAGTTTCCCAAGTTTTATTGCAATACTGTGGGTGACCACAGGGAGAGAACCAGAATAGGGGAAAGAGATCTCTTGAATAAGGAAAGGAAAGACAGTTATATTTATAGTATGGATAAATTGATTATCAGTCTCATTATAATAATCTCTACCTTGGGGAGGTACAGGGGTGGGCCTGTCCTCATTATAATATTCTCTACCTAGGGGTGTTACAGGGGAGGGCTTATCCTAATTTGGAGTTCCTGGGGTCCTAAGCCAACCCCTGAGGTGGGTACCTTTTTCTGTGGAGGTGTGTTTTTGGGGTTTATACTTCATAAGGTGAATCTGGGGACAAATTGGCCTTTTCTGCACATGTCTCTTTCTAATTCTCATGGCTAGTTTCAAAATATCTTCATTTTTCATTAGAATTTCTATACTGTTGTCATTTAGTCTAAGGTCATCATGGCCTCTCTCCCTCTTTTCCCATTATGGGCACTGATTTCTGTGGGTACAAGAACCTAATGTGCTGACTTGTAAGTTATCCATTAACTGGGGTCTAACTCCCTTTTGGAGCTAATATCTGAATTAAAGCATGGGTCTTAGGTTTTTCTATTAGCCCCTGTTTGCCTCCTACATCAGGCGTATTGCAATTTTCATAAGTCCTTCAGAGTTATATTGAATCATTGCCTTGTTAAAAATAACCACATGCTTCCCAGCAGATCATCTTACTCTATTGTTGTTATTTTGTGTACAGTACATTTCTCTCTGCCTCAGTTCATGTGGGTCTTTCCAGGTTTTTCTGATAGCATCCTGTTCATCATAACTTTTATATAGTACCTTAAACTTGATAAAGAATTTTCTTCAAAATAGCTCAGCAGAATAGGTACCATATGTTTTACCATTGTCGTCAATCATCATAACTATTTCCCTCCATCCTATTCCCTTCCAATGATATTTACTCTATATTCTATCTTATTTTGCCCTATTCCTCCTCAAAAATGTTTTGTGACTGACTGCCCCCTCCCCCACTCTACCCTCCCTTCATTCACCCTTCCCTCCTTATCCTCTTCCCCTCCTACTTTTCTGTAGGGTTAAATAGAATACTCCTCCCATTTGGGTGTGTATGTTATTCCCTCCTTGAGCCCACTCTGATGAGGTTAAGGTCTTTGAGCTAATTCTATTTTCTTCGATTTTTTTTCCTCCCTCCCTCCCTCCTCTTTTTCTTTTTCTTTTTTTTGATGGAGTCGCTCAACTGGTAGATCAGGGGAATGTCATAGACATAGAACACTTGGACAAAAAATTTAAGTCTGTCAGTAATCTTTGTAGATATCTACAAAGACAGAGGAGAGAGGTGGACTGAGATGGCAACAATGATAGTGGCTGACATTTAAGGTCCACAATGCTTGCTACGTATGTTTGATCCTCTCAATAACCCTGTGAATTAAATATTATTATCTCCATTTTACATAAGGAAAATGAGGCTCTGAGGACTGAAGAGCTTGCCTGCGATTGAGGGAGGATTCAAACCTAGGTCTCATTTAACTCTAGGTCCAGCAGTCTTTCCATTACAGTTTATAATAGATAGCCTTTCAAGTATGGTCAAATGGATTCAGGAGCTAGTTATGAATCATTTTGACTACATAAAATTTTTAAAAAGTTTTTGCACAAGTAAATCTAATAAAGTTAGATTTTTGTTTGTTTTTTTGTTTTGCAGGGCAATGAGGGTTAAATGACTTGCCCAGGGTCACACAGCTAGTAAGTGTGTCAGGTGTCTGAGGCCGGATCTGAACTAAGGTCCTCCTGAACCCAGGGCCGGTGTTTTATCCACTGTGCCACCTAACTGCCCCAGATAAAGTTAGATTAAAAGAGAAACAAGTAACTGGTAGAAAATCTTGGCAGCAAATTTCTGATAAAATTCTCACTTCCAAGATAGATAAGAAAATGATTCAGATTTTTAAGAAAAAGAGCCATTCTCTAATTTATAAATAATCTAAAGATGTGAATAGTTCTCAAGGTAGGAAATCCAGGCTCTCTATAACCATATGAAAAAATGCTTCAAATTACTACTAATTAGAGAGTCCAATTAAAGCAATTCTGAGATTCTACCTTTTACACATAAGACTGGCAAGGATGACAAAAAGGAAAATTATAAGTGTTTGAGGACCTGTGGGACATTGATGCATTGTTACCTGTGAATGGGTACAGCTATTCTGGAAAGAAATTTGGAATCATAGTAACACAAAAGAGTTACTAACATTTCATGCCTTTTTTTTTCAGTGAGGCAATTGGGGTTAAGCGACTTGCCCAGGGTCACACAGCTGGTAAGTGTTAAGTGTCTGAGGCCAGATTTGAACTCAGGTACTCCTGACTCCAGGGCTGGTGCTCTATCCACTGCGCCACCTAGCTGCCCTCATTGCATGCCTTTTGACCTAGCTATGCCATTGCTAGACCTATACCCAAAAGAGATTAAAAAAAAGAGGAAAAGGTCCTTTTATGTATCAAAAGATTTATAACAGCTCTTTTAGTGGTTGCAAAAGACCCTGTAAACTAAAAGGATGTCCAACAATTGAGGAATATTGCTCATTGGTTTGCTCCCCCTTATCACTTCCAGGTTGTCTTCCTACCTCTGTCATTTGGTAACTTTTCCTCCTAAGGCTAATACAATTCATATATACCACCCAATCAAAATCCTAGTAGCTATTCTCTGCACACCTTTAGGTCACTCTCCTTTCTTCAATGAGTTTGGTGCATGACTCAAATTTTTTCTCTCTTTCCCAACTCCTACCCTCATACTAGGGGACTTCCATATCCAATCAAGCCTCCCTCAAACACTCCAACCACTCACTTCCTCAATCACTTCCCATGACCTACTCCCCCACCCACTTCAGGAGCACACAAAGATGTTCATACTGTTGATATTTCCATCACTTATAAATGTACCACTTCCATTTTCGTGAATTCCTAAATCCCCTTATTTGATCAGGATCTATTGGGTTTCTACCTCTCCCTCTGCCTTCTCTTACCAAACTCTACTTTTCATCCAGAAAATGATTTGGAGACCCCCTAGGATCTTCTGTTCGCTTACAGGTTTCACAGCAGTTGTCTGTAAGGTAGTTGTACCAGGGAGATGAATTCTCTATGCTCACAACTTCAGGCCTGAAGAGCAGATGGATATTTGACTTGAAGAGGCAGTTTGAGAGGCATCTGAACTTTATTATATTTCTTTTCTTAATTACAATTTTTCTTAACTGAGTTGCAAGTGGTGCTTCTGTTCTGTCACCCCAGGAGGCCCTAATTAACTTGCACTCAGCAGTACGTATTCTAGAGTGACATCTCTGTTTACAGTTTGCCATGTTTATACTAACTTCAGCAAAGTGGCTAACACCTGAGCACAACCTGAGCAACTCTGCACCTGCTTCAAGAATGGGGAGTGGCCTGTCAGGGGAAGATGGGATGTTCCTGGACAAAATCATGTAGAAGACTTTGACACCTTTGCCCTTCCCTTTGTTCTCTCCTTAACTCCCCCCTCCCCCATTCTTTTCAAGCTTATCAACTGGTGGCCTCATCCTTGGCCCTGTCTACCAAGAATCCGACACAGCTCTGTCCTGTCCCTTGGCCTTGAGTCTATCTTTGCCTGCTGCCTTTCTATGCAAGAGTACCTCTTATAGCATATAGGTTGATGGACCTATACTCAAGTAACCTGAGTTTAAATTTTCTTTCTGACACTTAATAGCTACATGACTGTGGGCAAGTTAAAGTCCCTGAGCCTCAGTTTCCTCATTTGTAAAACAAACATAATGATCGTCTCACAGAGTTGGTTGAAGGATTAAATAGTGTTTTTAAAGGGGGAGGGGAAGATAAATCTGTGATTTCATTCATTCCTCCTATTGTAGGACCTGCCTCCACTGATATGGAATCCATCAACTGTCTTTGAGAGTTGCCTGGGGCATGAACACATTATATGAATTGTCCAGTGCCGCACACTTAAATGAGTCAGAGCAAGGCCTTGAACCCAGGTCTTCCTTATTCCAAGGCTAGCCCTCCACCTCTGCATCTTGCTGACTTTCATGTTATTTTCATATTTTCGCTATTTTCTTTCAGAACTTCTGATCTGTGCCCCAGACATTTCCATGAGGGGCTGAGTGCAAGGTTACCAGTTCACCTAGCCTGCTATCTAGCTGGGCCTAGACCCCAGAGCAAACTGAGTTTTCCAATTTTGCAGTCACTTCCCCATATAAAACTGTTCTGTTCATTGGATGTGTTGGCTTTCTGTTTCTTGTTTGATCCAACTTGGGTCTTCATTGTGTTGAATTTCTTGCTGCCATAGTGACGCCCACACATATTCAATATCCTGCTTCTTCGGGGATTCTTTGTTGCCTATGATTTCTTCATTTTCCAAACCTGTTTTGTTCTTTGTGCTGCTTTGACTTCTTGTATTGCTTTAAGCTTTTGACCTTTACTTTAGGTTGCTGATTATGGAATCTGGAATTTCTAGTGGGGCATGTATGATCTAGCTCTCTCTTCCAGGGCCAGGCAGCTCCATCTGACCCTCAGGGATGCAGGAGGTAACACTGAGAGTCTAGGGCATTTCTCTCTCTTCTCTGGTATTGACTTGAGTCCCCATTGCTATGCATGCTTCCCATTTTGAGGGTAATAGTGACTAGCATCTTTTGTTCTATTTAGCATCAATTGAATTTTTATAAGGGAACATTTATTTTACAGATATTGCAAGAAAAATCATACAAATATTTCCCCCACGGAGGGTGTGGGTGGGAAACACATAAAGCTACTACATTGTCAGAAAACACATGGAGAAAAGACCCTAACTGAATAACCACAAAGGTTTCAAGGATGCTCTTGCTCTCACTCTCGCTCGCTCTCGCTCGCTCGCTCTCGCTCTCTCTCGCTCACTTTCTCTCTCTCTAGCTCTCTCTCTCTCTCTCTCTCTCTCTCTCTTTCTCTTTCTCTCTCTCTCTCTCTCTCTCTCTCTCACACACACACACACACACACACGCAAACAAATACCACCCCCCCCCAAAGTATTTAAGAAAACACAATCTCATTGTATTGGAGGGATCAAGAACAGCTGACTATCTCTCCAATAAAATTCCTTCTCTTTCCACTCTCTCTATATTACTTGTATATCCAGGGACTCCTCCATTGGAATGTGATCTCCTTGAGGACAGAGACTGTTGTTGTTTTTAACCTTTCTTTATGTCCTTAGCAGTTAGCACCATGCCTGGCACATGGTAGGCTCTGAATATATGCTGGTTGACTTGTTGATCCAGCCTCACCCGGGGTGCATTCTATTTATTTGAGGAAAGGAGAGTGACTGATCTCTTGAGCCGAGCTCCAGTCCAGTCTGTGCCAGGAAAAGGCTGGAGAGCTTTTGTGAGCTGCTGCAACAAAGCCCCATGTGGATCCTGCTAAAATGCTCACAACTCAATTGAGGGCCTGGAGGGTTCCCACAAATGCTTATTAAAAATGGGAGATTCTTTAAACAAGATAAATTACACTAAATACTCTACTGGGGACCATGGTAGTGTCTTTGTTATGAAGTGTTTTTTAACTCTCCTACTCTTAATAACCTCCATTTAAAACCTTGGAGAACTGTGTGCTGTTTGTCCTCTATTGTCATCTATAGATTTTTCTGGGAAAAATCCCAAAGGCACATACCTTTTTTCCCATTCACAAATCAGAAAAATGTCCTCTATCAGATCATACTTTCCAACACAGGTACCTCAGAGTTGGTGTCTCCTATTGGGACTAAAAGGGCTTTGCAGAAGAATCAGAGGTACTGGTCAAAGCCAAACTATTAGGAAAGGTCTTTGAAGGTTTGTTAGCACCCAAGGGGTCAGCTAGGTGGCGCAGTGGATAGAGCACTGGCTCTGGAGTCAGGAGGACATAAGTTCAAATCTGGCCTCAGACACTTGACACTTACTAGCTGTGTGATCCTGGGCAAGTCACTTAACCCTAATTGCCTCAATTATCCGGGGCTATATCCAATCATCCTGATATGTATCGTGCCACTGGACCCATATGGCTCTGGAGGAGAGAGTGAGGTTGGTGACCTTGCACAGCCTTCCCTCACTTAACTCCAATTAACTGAATGTCATGGTATCACTTCCCAATCTCATGGTCCTCTTTGAGAACAAAGGAGGACAATAAACAACAACAACAACAACAAGTACCCAAGGAAACATGGAGGAGGAATGAGTCAGTGAATGATCATTTATTTACTAAATGCTTACTACATGCTAGGCATGGTGCTAAGGAACAAAACTGCATGTTGGTACAACAAGGGAAAGATACTAGTACAGTGTTGGGTACCCAATCCAACCTCCCCTTTCACAGATGAGAAAACTGAGGTCCAGCTAGGGTAATCTGACTTTCCCTATACCACACAGATAGAAAGTAAGAGAATCAGGATTTGAACATGGGTCCTTTGACTCCAAATCCAGGAGTCTTTCCACTATACCATGTTGTCCATATCAATCTATCTGAATGATTCTATCAAAAGAACATTGGATTTGGAGTCAGAGAACCTGGGTTCAAATCCTGACTCTGTGATTTACTGCTTGTGTGACTTTAGCCAAGTTCCTGCATTTCCCTGAGACTCAGTTTTCTCATCTGTAAAATGGATTAAATGGCCTTTAAATTCCTTTCTAGCTCGCAATCCGTGGTTCTCTGACAGTACACTCATTGGTTTTCTATATATTTTACCCCATAGAGTTGCATGTTGGACTTTTTCATATATTAGGAAGATTCTTTTGGGAAAATGGCAGGTGGAAAAATGTCACTTTTTTAGAACATGATGTGATCAGGGACAATGGGGTCCCAGGTTCCATCTCCAGGTACGACACAATTAACTTCATCTGTTCTATGACTCCAAATTTCTTCCCTAATTTGGGTCAAGTGTCTTGCAAATACTTGTAATGGGTAATAAGGTGGATGAGATGAGAGAATGTGGATGGTTCAGTGCAAACCAATCCTCACTACAAAAAAGCAACTCATATTGTTAGTGGGATTAGGAAATCTATCTTTGTATATAATTAATATGACATGATTATTAGCAGTGTATCAACTCATTGCCATAGCTAGGGTAGGTCGAATAAGGCTATATTGTCATACTGCTGACATCTTTTGCTCAATTTTAATAATGCAGAAATAACTGAGCATCAAGTTAACAATAATTAATAATTAAAACTAAAACTTCCAAGTGATAAGCAGTTCCTCCCCATGGATACTATTTTCCAGGTGAGCTTCTCCTCCACCTTATGGAAGACTCTGTGGGTTTCTGTCTACCACTTTCAATTGAAGTTATCTTAATTGACTTGAAGGTCCCCATTTTTTTTTTTTTTTGCTGCTTGTCTCAGTGTATCTTGTGATACTTTTCCCTGACCTGAAAAAATGTAGGAAGGGAGGAGGGAAGGAGAGAAAAAAAGGAAGGAGGGAAAGAAAGAAGGGGGAAAGGAAGGAAAGAGGGAAGGGAAGAAAAAAGGAAGGAAAGAGGGAAATAAGGAAGGAAGAAGGAAGGAAGCAAAGAAGCACTTTACAAATATTATGCTATTTGATCCTCATACCAATCCTCACAAGTAGGTGCTATTATTATCCCCATTTTACAGTTGAGGAAAATGGGGCAGAGATTAAATGACTTGTCCTGGGGTCCCAGGTGAGTATCTCAGGTCATATTTGAACTCAGTATTTCCTGATTCCAGGACCAGTGCCACCAGGATTGAGAAAAGACTATACTGCACCTAAAACTAATATGAAAGATTTCTGTGTCATTAGGAATTGTTATTGTTTTTATATGACTTAGAGTGCTGAAGGACCTTAGAGCAAATCTAGTGTAATGCCCTAATTTTCTTGTCAGTTTTTTTTTTTTTTCGGTAAGGCAATTGGGGTTAAGTGACTTGCCCAGGGTCACACAGCTAGTAAGTGTTAAGTGTCTGAGGTCGGATTTGAACTCAGGTACTCCTGAATCCAGGGCCGGTGCTTTATCCACTGCGCCACCTAGCCGCCCATAATGCCCTAATTTTACAGATGAGAAAATGGAGGCCCAAGATGGGGAAGAGAATTGTTCAAGTTCACACAAGTAGTCAGGACTCAGATCCAAGGTTGCTAAGTCTAAATTCCATTCTTTTCATTATACCATACACTCTACTTGGTCAAAAACAATATCCACACCTCTTTGATTCTCCCAAGCACTTTTCTTTATTTACATAGTAAAAAGAATGTTTTATCTCCTTTTTAAATTGGCATTTTTTTTTAAAGTAAAGAATAGAGTGAAATGATAAGTCAAGTGTGATCAGAGTAAGATAAATGACGGGATCAGCACAGTAGATTGGGCTCTATATCTGAACGCTGTCTCCAAGAAAGTGACCCAACAGTTTGGGAAGATAGTGTGATTCAACAGACTTGAAGTCAGAGAACATGAGTTCCAATCTCAGTTGTGCTACACATTTCCTGTGTGTCCTTGGGTAAATCACTTCCTCTTTCCTTGATCTCAGTTTTTTCCTCTGTAAAATCAGGTGATTGGATTGGGGAAACTTCAGAGTAACATCCAGCTCGAAACTCTTTGAGAAGACATTATTGCGAGGCATCATGGTGTGGTGGATAGAGCATTGTATTTGCAGGTGGGAAGACCTGACCTCAAATACTGTCTCAGATACTTACAAGCTGGGTGACCCTGGTCAACTCATTTCACTTCTCTGGGCTTTTGTTTCTTCATAAAATAAGGGAGATGTTGGATTTGATGACCTCTGGGGTCCCTTCCACTTCGAAATCTAAAATCTTACGGATTTCAAGGACTTTATGTCAATAGAGGTCTAGAGGGGAAACAGAGGCACACTTGTTTGTTTTTTTCCCCAAGAAAACACCTTGTTCAACTGGTGATTTTGGTGGTGATTGGGTTGGAAATTGGCAAGATGTTATCAAGATGTTTGGGCATTGTGGCAGCTAGGTGGCGCAGTGGATAGAGCACCGGCCCTGGAGTCAGGAGTACCTGAGTTCAAATATGGCCTCAGACACTTAACACTTACTAGCTGTGTGACCCTGGGCAAGTCACTTAAACCCAATTGCCTCACTAAAAAAAAAAAAAAAGATGTTTGGGCATCTTGTGGATGTTTGTACCTGGTTTCTCTCTATTTCAGGAAATTGTCCTTTAGACTCATCTTGTGGAGGTTAGAAACAGTGGCAGGGAGGTCAGTGCTATGGTGACAGGAGCCATCTATGAACAGGTGTGTGTGTGTTTGTGTGTGTGAGAATTATGAAAAGTGCTATGGGACTTCATGCCCAAGCCATCAGTACAGTACTGGAAAGTTAAAATAATCTAATCTGATCTAATCAAATGATCCTCCAATTGGTTTGTAAAAACCTTCAATCACAATACTACCCTCCTAGGTTTTAGTTAGCCATTATTGGTGTGTAGCTAGAATTTTAAAACTTGTGGGTATCTTTAATAGGGCTTTAATGATACATATTGTTATTGGCAGCTATTCTGAGTACTAAAAAGTGAATTTGTGAGTGGGACTTTAATAAAAACCCATTTTTGTGCAATGGATCAGGACCAAGGTCATTTTGCAAAAGTATCCTTTCTTTAAACAAATAGGAATTGGTAATATCCTATGAAATTTATTGAAAAATCCATCTATTCTCCTTGAATAGTAATTACACTTGCCACTATCTCCTTCTTCATTCCCTTTATTAGTGATTTGCAATATATGGAAGCTCATTTAAGGATCACAGCCAAAGCATCACAGAATCCCAAAGTTGGAAGACTTCAAAATGGTTATCAGGTCCAATGTCATTGCTGTCCTCTTTCCAACATCTCTAATAAGTGAGGAAGTCATCTGGTTTGCCTGAATACATCCCAGTTTTAGGAAATTCACCACCTCCTAAGACAAACTCTTCTATTTTTGTACAGATGTAATTTTTAGGAAGTGATTCATAGGATAATGGGATCATAGATTCAGAGCTGGATGGTACCCCCAGAAGCCACTTAGTTCCACCCACCCCCATTTTACAGTTGAGGAAGCAGTGGGCCATGGAAGTTAAATAACTGGTTTAAGGTAACAAAGGGAGTAAATGGAGCTGGGATTTAAACTAGGGTCCTATGACTCCAAGGTCAACACTCTATCCACATGCGATCCTGCTTCCCAGAATAAGCCAAAAATATGCAGCCACCTAATTTTTAACTAGTCATTTTAATTTCTCAGATCTAGCACTCTGTACAAACACCAGGTTTTAAAAAGATAAACCTAACAAGTATGTATTAGCCACTACACATAAAATAGATTGTCAATAAATATCTTTGGGATGTAATTTTATACATCATGGATGAGAAATAGAATGGTTTGGTCTTCATGTTCAGCAAGACCCAGGTTTCAGTCCTGCCTCTGACACATTCTGGCTTAATGACCATGGAAAGTCACATTTCATGTCATTTATCATCTTGCTGTCTCAAATAACTTTTTTCTTTTTCTTTGTTTATGACATATATAATGTATATTTTCTACATTATTACATTTAGATATACCTAGATATATTCTAGTACATATAACTTCATATTTAAAATCCTTTCTCTTCCTTCAAATAACTTTCTCACACTGTAAGTTATGCAAAAGTTGCCATTATGAATAGATGGAAGATGTTTCTATGAGATCCCAAATGTAGGATAAAGCTCTATCCCCTTCTCCTCTGCCCACAATCTCCAAGGAATAAAACATTGTACTAATTTCTGCTTCATTCACTACAAATGCTTACCACAGATGACTTCAATATGTATAGACACTCTTTTATATCTTTAACATCCATGAAAGACCATTCCAAAAATTTTATCCAAATTCCAATGAAGACCACAGTGACAATGCATATGGGTCAGATATGGTTCGAATGATAAAATTTCAAGGTTCACTGATTGTCATATAGTAATATGTTTTTACACTAACATGTGTAATCAATCATGCCTATACATGTTAATCTAATAATGCATCCATATATGCAAATGTATTATATGAACAGATATATTAGCATGATTAATTTTACTAACATAATTATCACAGATAATCAATCATGCAAACCCATGCTAATATAATAATGCATCTACACATATGCAAATGTATTGTATGAACAGATATTTTAATGTGTTAGCATGCTTAATTAATATATTAACACATGCTTATCATATATAATTCATCTTGCCAATGTATGTTTATATAATAAAAACATCTACATATATGCAAACATTATCTGGGCAGGCTTGTTCATTTATTGGCATAATTAATTAATATATTAACATACTTATTACATATATAACCCAAGGAAAATAGGAGTAAGTAGCAACATGATGAGATTTGGGAACCTAGAGACCTCAAAGAAAGGTAGCTGGTGGTAGAGTCGATAGAATGCAGAGCCTTGAGTCAGGAAGTCTTGAGATCAACTCTAGCCTTAGATGCTTATTAGCTATGTGACCCTCAAGTTAATTTACTTCTCTCAGTCTCACTTTCCTCAACTACAAAATGGGGATAATAACATCTACCTCACAGGGTTTTTGTGAGGATCTAATGAAATAAGATTTGTTAAAAGAGTGCCTGGCACATAGTAGGTACTATAGAAATGAGTTTTTCCCTCCTCCTTCCCCACTTCCACTAGCCTGTCAATGTCTAGAATTACCATTGTTAGAGGCAATCTTTTAACTAAAGACATTGTCTCTAGGGGATTACTATTAGACAGCTGTATCTACCCTTAGGAGCAGTAACACCTTATCCTATAGTAGAAGTAATACTGGACCCTAGAGGAATGTAATAGGCTTTTCATACAGAGGGTGGACAAGGGCTCTCTGAAGCCATAAGTAGAAGCTTCCTATGCTCCATGAAATGCTGATTAATCTCCACAGGCATGGCCAAAAGAGAGGATAAGCAGTACTGGACAAAGGAGGAAAATAGAATTTCTGTTGGTTGCCCGTGGCTCCCTTCATATGTCACAGGGTGGCTTTTGTCAGGCTGACATGAACGCTTGGAAGATCTGCTGTCTTCCTGGGACACATATGGGGGGACATAATGGAGAATCTCCTGAGTCTTGTGAAAGCTGATGAGTGCTACCCACTTCTGGTCATGATTCATATGGCAACAAATGATCAATAATGTCATAATGAACCTGGACATCATCTCTAGGGTCTATGAAGTCCTGGGCAGGAAAACAGAGATGTTAGGGGCACAGGTGGTGTTTTCATTACCATCACCATTTCCTTAATTAAGATTAAGAAGGGGGAGGAGAAGATGAAAAGTAAACAATTAGTTAAGAGAGTCTGATATGGGATTAGGATTTTTGAACCAGGTTTTTGGACTATAAATTTCATGATAGTGCTTGGTCTTAGATGTAATTTATCATTGACCTGTGGGCATTTCTAAACAATCTGAACAATCTGATTCTAAGAAGACTTGTTTCTAAATTCATAATATCTCCTCGTTCTTTTTTTTTTTTTTTTAGTGAGGCAATTGGGGTTAAGTGACCTTCCCAGGGTCACACAGCTAGTAAGTGTTAAGTGTCGGAGGCTGGATTTGAACTCAGGTACACCCAACTCCAAGGCCGGTGCTCTATCCACTGCGCCACCTAGCTGCCCCCTAAATTCATAATATCATACAAGTGTAACTAACACCATGTATCAAGTATTCCTGGATAGGACATATCTACTAATGGGGAGGAAAACGTTTCCTTGGAAACTTTTAGATGGGATGAAAAGGGGCATAACAAGGTGGCCACAAATTTTAGCGCCAGCAAGAAACATAGAGGTCATGTAGTCCATCTCCTTCGTTTTATAGATAGGGAAACTGAAGCCAAGTCAACAAGCATTTATTAAGTGCCTACTATATGCAAGGCACTATGCTAAGCTCTAGGGATACAAAGAAAGGCAAAAAAGCAGTCCCTGCACTCAGGGAGATCACATTCTGATGGTGCAGACAACTTGCAAACAAATGTATAGACAGGATAAACTGGAGAGAATCTTAAAGGCCCAGAATGGTGGTTTTACAGCTTGCAAAGCAAGTATATACTATCTGTGTGTGTCTCTGTGTGTGTGTGTTTATATCATATATATATAACAGATTATATGGTACAATATATGTTGTATATATTAGCTGGAATTGCTCCCTGAGAAGTGGAGGGCTGGGGGAGTGAGCCTTTCACTGTTGTGGAAAGAATCCTGTCTGAGCTGTCTTTCTTCTCAGTGCTGTCCACCATCAGCCTGCCTTTGCTCATTTTATCTGACTAGCTGGATGGAGTGCTTCAGGGGACATGTCTGCATAGTCATTAAGGTTCCACTGTCTTCTGACTATTCTACACATCCTGACTCAGAATCCATCTCATCAGCACAATTCCACAGGCTCTGTCTAGCTCAGGGCCATCCCATGGTTGGGTGCTTCAAATGGTGATGTGGCAAAAACTTTATCCATGATCCAAGATCCAGAGATCTTGACCACAGACAGATTTGGAGAAGCTTAAGGAGAAGAGGGAGGAGGGTCCTACAGGTGGAAGTAGTGGGAATGATGGGTTTTCTGACTCCAAATTATCTTTTTTTTCCTTTTTTCCTGGACAATGAGGGTTAAGTGACTTGCCCAAGGTCACACAGCTAGTAAGTATCAAGTGTCTGAGGATGAATTTGAACTCAGGTCCTCCTGAATCCAGAGCCAGTGCTTTATCCACTATACCACCTAGCTGCCCCCCTGACTCCAAATTCTCAAATTAGGCCTGAAAACTGAAAGTCCCTGGGAAAAGAATGGATAGCATTCCATGGGTCTGAAATATCCCTATTCTTCACCATGTGCACTGGGCCAAGAGACAGTCTGGGAGAGGAAACCTGTAATTCCTTCTAAGGGTCTTAGGAAAAGGAAGGAGGAAAGAAAAGAGGATGATTAGTTGAAATTACAGAGACTTCCCATATTTGTACAATTATAAGTTCATAGATTTAGAGTCAGAACGGACCTTAGAGGTCATTGAATCTACCCCTCCATCATTTAACCAATGAGGAAACTGAAGCAGAGAGAGGCTAAGTGACTTATCCAGGATGATACAATACACTAGCCTATCTGAAAGGACTGTCCAGCTCTTGAGGGAGAAACCAAGGCAGAAGAAAAAGGGATGGAAATTTGTTCTTGGTAGTCTCCCGGCAGCTCCTCCTGAAAAAGAAAATGGTCATTATCCTTCGGGAGAATGGGATCCTTTAAGACCTTCCACCACTGAAGCATCCTCATGTGTATCTTCCTTAACCTGAGGGACTGGGTGACTGTCCTGGACCTTTAGGTGGCAGATTGTGGGACGTGAGCATCTGTGCTATTTCAGAAATGTTCCAGGGAGGGACTGCTGATGGTGCAGTCCCTATGCCACAGCTGCCTTGGGGCTGCTCTTCCCCCTAGCCTCCTCTCAGATCTCTCTCTCTCTCTCTCTCTCTCTCTCTCTCTCTCTCTCTCTCTCTCTCTCTCTCTCTCTCTCTCTCTCTCTCTGTCTCTTTCTGTCTGTCTCTGTCTGTCTCTGTCTGTCTCTGTCTGTCTCTGTCTGTCTCTGTCTCTCTGTCTCTTTGTCTCTCTTTCTCTCTCTCTCTCTCCCTCCCTCCCTCCTTCCACACCCCCATCCCAGCTTCTAGGACAAATAAACCTGAAAGGCGAGAGACAGAAATGGATTCCACACAACCAAGGGGCTGTAATGTTCCATGTCCTAAGGAATGTTGCCTGTCAAGGCTGAGAGAACCGAGGTGATATTATCAGACCCATCAATTACTGGTCTTTCAGGAGCCTCTCTTTTTCTCTCAAGTGCAACTTCTCTCCTCTCTTCCACCCCCCTCCTTTCTCTTGACTGCCCTCCCCCTTTCCTACTGCTGATGTTTCTACTTTCAGAACTGTGCCCCACAGGTTCTGACTCAGAGATGCAGAAAAGTGAGTTGTTCCTTATGAGTCAGAATAAAGGCAAAGAACCCATAATAACCAGAAGCCCGCATCCCCCATCAAACATCCTTCCCCTCCCTCCCCTCCTTCCCCCATATGCACAGATTTCAAATATTCTGAATGATACCCCTGTCTCTGGCAGATTGAATCTTGGGAGGAGTGAATGGTAAGGAGGAACTCCAGCAGTGACAAGTCTTCTCATTTCCAAATAAGAAAAAGCTTTGCTGGAGGGCATCAATGGCTCATCCAGCAGCTTTGTTGAATTTTAGAAATGAACTAGACAATACATCAGAGGGTCACTTTGTCCCCTTCCCCTTTATCCTGTAGTTTCTAAGCTTGGTAAAGTGGAGGAGCAGGGAGATAGAACTAGAATGTTCCTAATGAGGCTGTAACATTGAAGACATATCAGTCAATAGTTGTCTGTCACTAGGGCACCCACATTCCTCAATCCTGCCATCCTTTTACCCACAAACCACTTTGCTGATGTTCTTGGTATCTAGAGAGTGTGTGGGAAGTAAGTGGTGACCTGAAGTGTCACCTAAATTAGAGGATTCTATTTAGGTATTTGTAAAGAAAAGGGAGGGGAGGGGAAGAGTTTACTTGAGACCTCCATTTTTCTTCATTTGGCTCTTCCACAGAGATCCCTCAGTATCTTGGATTTCTTGCCTCTTGAAATGTTATTTAGTGAGAAGTACCATGTGCTGGTTACAATATATCATTTTAGTGACTGCATCCTAATGTGTATCAGGGAAGGTTATGTAGGAGAAAGATATAATGAAAGAATCTTCATTTTTGCTTTCTTGTTATTTGTGGATAGAAAGTTCGACTTGGAGTCAGGACACCCTGAGTTCACATTCTGGTGCAGAAACTTACTGGCAGTGTCACCCTGGGCAAATCACTTCACTGCTATGTACCTCAATTTCCTTACACATAAGATGAGGGAATTGATGACCTCAAAGAACCTTTCTACCTCTAAATCTGTGATCCTAGAATTTTATCAGAGCAGGGGGTTCTAGGTGAGGAAACTAATAGTACCTGCTATTCTTAGGCTTATTTGTGTGTGTGTCATGGATGCCTTTGGTAGTCTGGTGAAACCTAGCGATTCTTTCATAGAATAAAAATTGAAATGCATAAAATGAAGTACACAGGATTAAAAAAGAAACCTGAGATTAGTAAAAATAAAGATGGGAGTATTTTTTTCCCTATCCAAGTTGGTGGACCCTTTGATCCCTTCTATATAGGGTATCCCCAGGTTATGAACCCCTCAGAGAGTTTTCCAAGGCATTTCGATGTTGAGGACCTCTACCAAGGTCACACAGCCACTAGTGTTAGTCAGGACTTCAACTTGGTCATTTTGCTTCTGAGAATGCTGCTTTATCAATTATATCACCTTGTCTCTCAGAGCATCATGGTAACACCATTTTATTGTAATTATTTAGACTAATCCCTCTAATGATAATATAATACTAGCTATCATTTATACAGTACTTTAAAGTTTGCAGAGTACTTTAATATATATTATCTCATTTGATCCTCACAATAACCTGGAGAGGTAGGCGCCATTATTATTACCTCCTTTTAAAAGTTGAGGAAATTGGGGGCAGCTAGGTGGCACAGTGGATAGAGTACCAGCTCTGGATTCAGGAGGACCTGAGTTCAAATCCAGCCTCAGACACTTAACACTTACTAGCTTTGTGACCCTGGGCAAATCACTTAACCCCAATTGCCTAAAAAAAAGAAAGAAAAAGAAAAAAAGTTGAGGAAATTAAGGCAGAGAATAGTTAAGTGACTTACTCAGGTTCACACAGCTAGTTAGTGTCTGTGGATGAATTTGAACTCAGATTTTCCTGACTCTGGGTCCAGTGCTCTCTCCAGTGTGTCACCTAGTTGCCTTTAATAGGAAAGAAAGCTATAGAGAAAAGAAATGGGCTACCCAAAGATGGCCACAGCTAGAAACTCATTAGCTCATCAAAATTCAAGTTAAAAAGGTCATTGAGAACTTGTTCTCTGGTATAGTGGCAAATAGCCATATTTTGTGTCTCATTGTATGGGAGGCAGTGCCCTAGTACAGTAGCAAGAACAATGAACTTAGCATAAGAAGAATTGAATTTGGTCCCTAGCTCTGCCACTTACTATATATGGGACCTTGGGAAAATCACATCACTTATCTCAGCCTTAATTTCCTCATCTGTGTAATGGAGATAGTAATAACTAGGCCTACTTTATAGGGTTGTTGTAAATGACACACTTTATAAACTGTAAAAGGCATTATGAACATACACTATTACTATTGCTGCCAGATTTCTGCTCTGGCAGTATCACCAATAACTCTTCCTCCTGCCATTTACATTCATTACCCTCTACCCTTATGTGTTGTTATCATCTCCTGACTCCTAGGAGGGTAGCCCACTTCTGTCCATGACTTCAACTGCTGGTACATCCACCTCTCTTCTTCATTCCAGCCCCAGCCATCATGGGTTACCTCAGAAGCATAGATTTTCTCACACTTCCAACAGCCTGGCTTTTTACTTCCCACCCATATTCTACTTGAATGACCTTAATTTCTACCCCATGTCCATCCCCTTGGATCCCAAGGTCTTCCCTTGGACCTCATCTTCTCTTAGAATTATCTCTTTTGACCACATCTGCTAATTTTATCATCTCTCTTATTCTTTCCCTTCCTTCCACCATGTCATTCAGCCTCACAAATTTCTATTACTTCCTCCTCTTTCTCTTCTTTCAATCTATCAACCCCCTTTCAGCTTCCCTTCTCTCCATCCCTTATTCGAACCCCTAGGTCTGCTATTTCAACAATGTTTGTACTAGCACTATGGGATCCCTCATCTCTCTGATCTTCTATCTCACTTGTCTTTAAATTAAAAAAAAAGAGACAATCTGAAGTAACACATCCAAACCATTCGTTTTATCTCCTCCTGTTCCCAGACTGCTGAGCATTGCTGGAGGACCTATACTGATTAGGTTCACTGTAAATGCTAGCTATCTAACCTCAGCAGGGATGTCACTCTTTCTTAGCAATCTTTTTATTCATCTCTTGTTGAATTCTTATCAAATTCCCCATAACAGTTGTTCTAAATCTTTTCCATTCACTGTAAGTCATCAGCTCCCACTCCTTCCTTGTCATTTGGCAGATGGCCTTACTTCTTTCTTTACTATGAAAATTGAGGTCATTCATTATGAGCTCCGAGTCTCCCATAGACTTGTCAACATGTTCAATGGCCTTGGTTATATCAAGATAGTGCCAGAGGTTCCTTCCCCACCAACCCCAGGGATAGCTCTGATTATGTATACAAAGTATAAGACTTGGGTCCTACACAAAGGGAGTGTACAGTCTACATTTTGGGAAGACAAACTTTAAATAGGTAAAAACAATTAGATAAGTATGAAGGGCTCAATAGATTGTAAGTGGAAGTTCAGAAAAAGGAGAGATGTGACTTAGAGCAGGTGGCACCAAAAATGAGCCTTGAAGAATAGGGTGGGACATACACAAATGTGTAAGGGCCTGGAGTAAGTCCCTTAAAGAAGAAAAAAAAGTGTTCAGGTAACTAGTGTATGGAACAGACCTTCTTGATAGATGATGTGGCAGGGTTGAATATGATGATGTACTATATGATGAAGACACCATGCACTCAGAGAGACATGAATGATAAAGTGCTACGCTTGAAACTAGGAGACATGAGTTCAAATTCTATCTCAGACAATGTTTGTTTTTTAATATATATAATCCTGATCAAATCACTTAGCCTCTCATGACCACAATCTTATTACCTGAAAATGGGAATGGAAATGGAGGTAATGGATGTCCTATCTGTCTCACAGAATTGCTGGGTATAAAGTGCTAAGCAAACTGTAAAGCAAACTATACACGTGAGTTACTATTATCTGTAATCCCAGCTGAATAAGAGCTGCTGGCTCCTTTCCCAAGGAGCATCAGCTAACTGTGCAAGGATTTACTGCTATGGTTCCATATCATTCTTGGTACCACTGGGACTGATGTAGACCATGTTAATGCATTTTGTGTCTGGAAACCCCTCCCCCCGCCCCATGGACAATTCTTGGGGTTTGCTCATAGATAGGCTAACTTGTAATAGAAGTCATACTGGGATTCTATTGTCTTAACTGCAAGGTCAAGATTGGCTAGTATGGAAAGAAATTGAGGGCACATTCCACCCCAACAAAGGTTTGGGGGCTTCATGGCCCAAAGTACGCCTAAGTGTTCACCTCTGCTAGTATTGAAATCAGCACATTAGAGTTGTGTACATATTATGAAATAACTACCTATTTGCCAGTGGGTCATTGCAACCCCCACTGCTTTATTTATTTATTTTTTCCTGGAACAGACAATGATATAAGAGGCTTTGCTTTTTATTTAGTGGCTACTTAAAATTCCATTGCTGTCCCAGCACTTACGTAGCTATTTCTGCTGAGTGCTTAATCAGTTGGGCCAAGATTTGAGCTGGAAGACTGTGAATAAATAACAAAACTCTGCAGCAGGCCTGCTTTTCCCACAGAAAGCTGACTTCATGGACATCCCCAGTGGTTCTCTTGCTCCCCTCTCTCTTCTTACTCTTTCCTATGAGAAGCTTGGATTAGGGAAGACTGGCAGCTTGTCTTGCCTGGTATAATTTGAGAAGCGCCCTGAGGTCTTGCTTATCCCCAGATATCTTCTCTACTGGCTTGTCACAAGGACTGAAATTGCCATCCTTAGTGATGCCTATTTAAGTTAAGCTATAGGTCAATTAATATATAGATTTATAGAACACTTTGGGGTTTGCAAAGTACTTTGCATATGCTCTCTCATTTGATCCATACAATTTATCTCAATCCTGTGAAGTAGGTGCTATTATGTGATGATGATTGAATGACAAAATATTTATGAAGCACTTAGCAGAGTTCCTGGCACATAGTAGGCAGCTGAAGAAATGCTAATTATTATTACTCCCATTTTACAGATAAAAAAAATGAGGCTGAGAAAGGTTAATTGATTTGCTCATGGTCATCCTGCTGATAAATGTCTGGGTCAGGATTAAAACTCAGGTCTTCCTGACCTGAAGTCCAGCACTCTATCCACTATACCACCCAGCTGCCTCCCCAGCTGGAAGGAGGTGGGAGAGATGGGTGGTAGAAACCACTGATGCAGATCTACACATGTTAATATTATCAGATTAGCTGACTGTTGCCTTGGTAAAACATTGATGTCAATGAGACACAAGACAGGTAAGATTCTGATTATGCATAGAAAGCACACAAGGCTGCTGAGAGTGGGCATGCCCAGGTAGGCAGCCATAGGGCACTGGGCACCACTGAATGTATTTTTGTGCATGGGACTGAGATGGGGGTACACATGGTGTGGAGATGGGATGGCACTAGGGACAAATCTCTCCACTGTTGCAGTTTTATTCACTTTAGAACTGTGTTAGATGATATCAGTATGACATCTTTATTGTGGTGGTACTATCAGGACAAATCATTCCATTTTTGCCCTCACCCTTTTCTTCTAGTTTGCTGAAGCCTTTTAATTCCAAGGAGAGATCCTTTTTTTGTGAGGCAATTGGGGTTAAGTGACTTGCCCAGGGTCACACAGCTAGTAAGTGTCAAGTGTCTGAGGTGGGATTTGAACTCAGGTCCTCCTGACTCCAGGGCCGGTGCTCTATCCACTGCGCCACCTAGCTGCCCCAAGAGATCCTTTATTAAGTGTTTACTGGGTATAGTTTGTCTGAGCACTGTGCTGTACACAAAGAAATACAAAAGAATACACAAACAATACAAAAGAATTTTAGGACTGAGTGCCTTCCCTCGAAGACCTTGCGATCTTGTCTGGGAAACATCCATGGAGAATGAAAGAAAACTGTGAGAATGAATGTCCAATTATCCCTTCTACATCGTGGAGGTTAGGGGCACAGTGACCCTGTGATCTAGAAAATCTGTGTACCAGAGAAAAAGTCTGATTTTTCCTTTTACTTTTATGGAGTGTTTACAGTACCATAATGTGAAATTTGGGTTATATATTTGGTCAGAAGCTCTTTGTCTTCATGTGTCATCTGCAGCTTCCACAAAACTCTGCCCCCCAATCCCATTTAATTTCTTATGCAGACCTGTGATTGATCAAAACAGAGATGGGGAAATTCAGGCTGTGGAAGGGATAACTGTAATCCAATGGTAAATAACCACTGTGAAAGTTCCAGGACACCCCCAAACTCATGCCCCTGAGATGCCTTTCCTTTTTTTTTAATCAAAAAAGTATTTTATTATTTTCTAGTTATGTGTAGAAATAGTTTTCAACATTTGTTTTTATAAGATTTCTAGTTCCAAATTTTTCTCCCTCCCTCCCCTCCTTTGCCCTCCCCAAGACAGCAAGCAATCTGATATGTTATATGTGTACAATCACATTAAACGTATTTCTGCATTAGTCATGCTGTGAAAGAAAAATCAGAACAAAAGGGAAAAACCTTAAAAAAGAAAAAACAAAAGATGTAGAAATAGTATGGTTCAATCTGCATCTAGATTCCTCAGTTCTTTTTTTTTTGGATTTGGAGAGCATTTTCCATCATGGGTCGTTTGGAATTATCTTGGACCATTGTATTGCTGAGAAGAGTCAAGTCTATCATAGTTGATCATCACACAATGTTGTTGATACTGTTTACAGTGTTCTCCTGGTTCTGCTCATGTCACATGCACATCCTTCCAGTTTTTTCTGAAATCTGCCTGCTCATTGTTTCTTACAACACAATAGTATTCCATTACATTTATATACCACAACTTGTTCAGCCATTCCCCAATTGATGGGCATCCCCTCAATTTCCAATTCCCTGACACCACAAAAAGAGCAGCTATAAAAATTTTTGTATATGTGGGTCCTTTTCCCTAAAGATCTAAGAATAGTACTGCTGGGTCAAGAGTATGCAGTTTTATAGCCCTTTGGGCATAGTTCCAACATGCTTTCCAGAATGGTTGGATCAGTTGTGACAGCTTTTCTTGTGACTCCTTACTTCTCCCCATTTCTCTACCCAGAGTATGCCAGGAGATCAGGAGCAAACAATGCTCCTCCCACCTCGGAACCTGATGGAGTCCCAGTGCTATTTTTTCCAAACTCTTCTTTTTCACCTCATCATAGAAATTCCCCTAAAAAAGAGTCTGCATTTGACAATGTGGAGTCAGGAGATGTGGGTTCAAATACTGTACTCAACTGGTCACCTTGTATAAGTTTGTACATCTTTGAATCTCAGTTCTGCAAAATATAGATAATCACATATGTTCTAGTTACCTGGAGAGATGTCATCAGGAAAGTGCTTCATTAACCCGAAAATGACATCTACCTGTGAGTTGTTATTCTCAGGTTAGGATGGACAGGTGTTGCAGAGTTCCTTGACTTCCCTTCCCCAGAAGGTTTTAGAAAAACAATTTATTTTGATCCACTTTGGGAGAGGGGGTTATGTGTACATTTCCATAGAAATCAGGGGGATTTAATATTTGTTTGGAGGTTATGACACTTTAAAATTTTATCATATATCATATATCAATTATGCTATGCTATAACATAACAATGTAGCATAGCATATATTATAATATATTATATTATTATACTACTATTATATACTATATTATTATATTAGTACTCTCTAAACCATTGTTTTTTCTTTACAAAGAAAAATAATCCAATTTAGTCCAATAAACATTTATTAAACACTTATTGTGGGTCAGTTAGGTGGCACAGTGCATAGAGTTCCAGGCCTGCAGTCAGGAAAATTCATCTCCCTGAGTTCAAATCTGGCCTCAAACACTTAATAGCTATGTGACCCTGGGTAAGTAACTCAACCCTCAGTTTCCTCATCTCTAAAATGAGCTGAAGAAGGAAATGGAAAACCACTCTAGTACTTCTGCCAAGAAAACCCCAAATGGGGTTACAAAGAGTCGGACACAACTGAAAATGACTGAACAACAAAAATACTAACTGTGCTAGGTTTGAGGAATACTAAGAGAAAATGAAAAGTAATCTTTGTCCCCAAGGAAGGACAATTCTACCAGAGGAATACAACATGTAAACAAAGAAGTGCATACCTGATTTTTTGAGGAGGGAGACAATACTAATTAGGAGATTAAGAATTGTTGTAGCAGGTAGCACATGAGTTGAACCTTGAAGGCAGTTAAAGATTTTTAAGTACTAGAGGTGAGGAGAAAGTGCTTTTCAAATACAGACAACATCTGTGCAAAGGCATGGTGATGGGAAATGAATGTAATAAATGGATAACTTTTTTTTAAATATAGGAGCTCTATTTTTACTATTTGGAGGTTTATTGATTTAAGTTAGATATTACCCTATCTGGCATCTTCTTAAAAATGCAAATAGCCTGAGAAAGGCTTAACTTGAGCATGAAGTCACATCTGCTATAGCACAAAAGGGGCCACTTTCTGCTTATTTATGGGGCACCTTGAGCAATTCTTGTTTGGGGAACAGTAAATAGACTAGTTAGGCTGAAATACAAATTGTGTAAAAGAGCATAATAGGAAAGGTCTGCTAGCTTTCCTGGAGCCACATTGTTCAGGGCTTTAAATATCATGTGAGGAATTTATATTGATTCAAGAGGAAATAGGTAGCCACTGAAGGTTCTAAGTAGGAGGAGTTACATAGTTCATTTTTTTTAATGAAAATTATTGCTGGCAGCTGTCTTCATCTTAACTTGAGTCCCTGCAAGTGAGGACCTATTGTGAACTATTGCTTTGCTCCCTTTGGATGTTATATCAAGATGTTTTCCAATATTTTTATTAATATTTTAAAATATTTTCCCCTCAGTGCTTATCAAAGCCCCTGGAACATAATGGGCACTTAATAAATACTTGTTGATTGGTTATAAAGAAAGGAAAGACATAGCATGCATACATACTGGGTCAGCACTGAGGGAATTATGGGAATTGAGTGAACCACACTGATTTCATCTTGTGACTCAATTCAGGAACTAGCTCATTTCCCTTTCTATTCAATTTTGGGTCTAGTTCAATTTCTGTTTTATTTTATTGCATCATTTGAACACCTTGAGTGGTTAGGAAGCTGGCCTATCTCTACCTGTTGCTTAGAGACCCTTAACTAAAGACCTAGGTTATGCTGACCAGAAACTCAGTCAGGTCCAAAGACTGATGCAAGGAGTTTTCTCACAATTATACATCTCAAGCAACTTATATTCCATATCTGAAAACTGACCGTGTACTGGTCAATCAATTACTGTTTCCTTGTTCCTTTAATTGAATAGAGACATTTGGGTTAGGGTGGAATTGGACAACACTTTTTTCTGATTTCAGGTAATTGCACCGGTTCTTCTTTCAGCTTGGAAAGTCCCTAATCTTTCCTCCAATTAGAAATCAGATCACCTAGTTATATATCCTGTTTTCTATCCTGCTTATTGTTGTCTTTTATTTTTTTAATTTTTTAACTTTTAATTTTTTTTAAAGTGAGGCAATTGGGGTTAAGTGACTTGCCCAGGGTCACACAGCTACTAAGTGTTAAGTGTCTGAGGCCAGATTTGAACTCAGGTACTCCTGACTCCAGGGCCAGTGCTCTATCCACTGAGCCACATAGCTGCCCCTATTGTGGTCTTTTAATACATAAAAATATGCCTCCCCTTGTATTTGGGGTCTAGTGCCAAGCTGTGGAGGCCTGCTCCCAATTTGCTGTGCAACTGATGAGCATTGGTTAATAAGACGATATGCTTGTGAGCTTGAACCTTTATTTCCTCAGTCATTTCCAATTTCACCTGTCACAGCACCAAGTCTGGTGAGCACATGAGCCCATGCACATATAGTCCCATGGGTAGCATGGCCCCCCACACTCTCTGTTTCCCTCCCTCCCTCCCCACTGTGTCTCTCCATCTCCATCTCTCTTTGTCTATTTCTGTGTATCTGGTTGTGTGTCTATGCGCCTCCCCCTCCCCCCCCCCTTTTTGTCTCTCTGGCTGTCTCTGTCTCTGTCTCATTTTATGGGAACCATAACTCAGAGCTACATGGAGTTCCAAAGAGAGATAGACTGTGGTTTGTAACTCAGTTTTAATCAGACAGGGATGCAGCCAATATTGGAGAAAAGGAACAAGAGAGAGGCTTTAGATTCTTAGATGCCCTGCTCACTTAAAAGAAAGAAAGTCCACTCAGATCCTAGCTCTAGACCTCAGGGGCCAACTGATCCAATCCCCTTATTTTACAGATGAGGAAACTGAGGCTCAGAAAGGTTAAGTGACTTGCCCCAGGCTACAAAGGCACAATAAGTAACAGAGAACAAATCTTAACCCAGATCCTTCGATTCCACAGTCAACCCTCTTTCCATGTGAGCACATTGCTTCCCACTTGATTATAAAAAGAGCCCTCGAATTTTGTATTTTGATGATCAGGACTCCCTGGGGATGTGATGAAGAAAGTCAGTTTTAACTAGAAGGAGTTACTCAAGCCAGACTGATGTTCACTTGGGGCTGTGATTTTAGCTGGCAGTGTCCACCTCCCCCTAAACCTGCTGTGAACATCTGGATTTCTTCAATATGCAAGGAGATTGGGAGTATGTGGCAGGAGGCAAATCCTGTAGGGATTTGACTTTAATCTTAGAGAAGCTCCAGGTGTGCACAGTCCATCCATTTCCCGTCTGCTGAGTACCGTTCCCCATGGGTGGATGGGAAGAACAGCCAGGCTGTTAAGGGAACAGGAGCGAAGCCCTCACAGCAGCCCATGGTCTTTGCAGAACTTTCCTTTCTTATCCCCCTCCCCACTCCCACCCTGCCTCCTGCCTCAAGACTTCTGCTCTCCCTCCCTATTTAGTCCCTGGGTATCCCTGATACTTGAGATTGCTCCTTCACTCCGGTAATAACAGAGGGAGGCAGTGGTGACAGAGGGCTGCTTTGGGTGATCTTCAAGACCTTTCTTTAATATGCAAAGACTATGTGACTCTGGGTAATCTACTTAATTTCTTAGTATCCCAGGTACCTCTTTTTGACTAAGATACAAAAGGTTGTTGATCACTGGTGGGGAGAAATCATGCAACTCCCTCTTCAAGTGACACCCCCAAACCTAGCACTGCCAAGAATCTCAGGCATGTGTGTGGCAGGCTTTTACACTCTATCCAATACTTTTGTATTAATTACCTATTATTACCTTTCACAGGGACCCTATGAAGTACACAGGTCAGGTGTTATTAGACCCATTTTACAGAGGGGACACTTGAAGTATAGAGAAGTCAAATGCTTGCATAAGCTTGTCCAACCAGGTTTTTGCTGAGTTTTGACTGAATACCAGTTCCCCTGACTATTGGTCAGAGCTAGAGGCATTCATAAGGATAACATGTATTGCCATTGGTAATATGGAGGGATTTTATAACACTGGGTTCACAAGAATTTCAATCTTGGGGTGGAAGTGCCCTTAGAGGCTATTGAGTCTAACCCTCTCATTTTATAGATGAGGAAACTGAAGAAGCTAAGAGAGGTTAAGAGACCAACCCAGGATCACACAGTTAGTAAGTGTATGAGGAACAATTTGAACTCAGGTCTTCTTGACTCCAACTCAAGTATTCTTTTTACTGAACCATTGAGTTTAGCAAAGCAGAAAGAAAGGAAAAGGAAATTCCTTTGGATGGTTTCTTAAACTATCTTAACTTTGGCTGATTTTTTTCTTTAGCTGTGTCTTTTTTTTTCTTTTCTTCATCTTCTCCCAGACTTGAGAGAAGTCCTTTCAAATTTTCTAACAATGGTTTAATTTATTTGCCCCCACCCCTGAATCTACTCACGTCAATATGCACCCACATCTGGCTACTGATGTCCACTTGGTACCTGGTGTATACCTTATGGTATATACAATGCACTCTCTTTTCATACCGTAGCTAAGCCTTCCCCTTGGGATGAAATGGAAAATTCAAGTATGCCCTGTATATCTCCTTATTTAGGTACTTAGATGGCATAATGAGTAAAACCTAGGATTGGGAACTTGAGAAGACCTGAATTCAAATCCTGACCCAGAAACTCCCTAGCTGTGATCCTGGGTAAGTCTCTTAACTTCTCTGTGCCTCCGTTTCTTCATCTGCAAAATGAAAATAATAATAGCTCCTGTCTCACAGGGTGATTGTGAGGATCAAATGAGTAAACCTGTATAAATCACTTTGCAAAACTTGAAGTACTACATAAATGCCAGTTATTATTTTATCATCATCATCAATTAGGTAATAATAACAACAAACAACAACAACAACCATAATAATAATAAATCCAAGTTTAACCTGACAGTGTTCACAAGGCATAGAAGAGCATAGAGAGGGTGGATCTCCAATGTTACTGGAATCTGCCCCACTTTGCTAGTTTGGCTTGTCATCCTCCTGAGGATTTATCCTTCAGAAGCAGAGTAGATTCATGTCTCCCCAATAGTCTTCCTAAGAGAATAGTGAGAGCTTTTCCTGGTCCTCAGTACCTGGCTTCCTTCTCCCCTTAAAAAGTAGGCTTGCTCAATTCAAGTCACGAGGCAAATACACTCCTGAGAGTCCTCTGCAGGGGAATCTGACCTTGTCCAGAAGTGCATACAGGGGACATACGGCTAGAGAACAACAGCTCATGTGAAAAAGACCAAGGGGGTTTTAGTAGACGGCAAAGTCAATAGGAATCAGCAGTGTGATGTGGCAGGCAAACAAGCTAATATGATCAGGCCTGAATTAATGGTAAAATAGTGCCTAAAGCAAGGGAGGCATGAGTTCCTCTGTACTTTGCCCCAGTCAGAACCCATTTACAGGATTATGTTTAATTCTGGGCACCATCATTGAAGCGAGACATTGACAACCTGGAAAGGGTCCAGAAAAGAGAAACTTGGATGATGAAGAGACTCAAAACCATGCTGAGTTGTTTCAGTTCAGCCATGTCTCTTTGTGACCCCATTTGGGGTTTTCTTGGCAAAGGTATTGGAGTGGTTTGCCATTTCCTTCTAATGCTCATTTTTTTTTTTTAGTGAGGCAATTGGGGTTAAGTGACTTGCCCAGGGTCACACAGCTAGTAAGTGTTAAGTGTCTGAGGCCGGATTTGAACTCAGGTACTCCTGACTCCAGGGCCAGTGCTCTATCCACAGTGCCACCTAGCTGCCCCTCTCATGCTCATTTTTACAGAGGAGGAAACTGAGGCAAGTCGGATTAAGTGACTTGCCCAGGGTCACATAGCTAGTAAGTAGTTGAGACTAGATTTGAACTCAGGACAATGAGTCTTCCTGACTTCAACCCCAAGTGCTCTATCCACTGTGCCACCTAGTTGTTATACTTTACATATACCTACATATGTACATTATCTCCCCTGATATACTTTAAGCTTTTTGAGGGCAGGAATTGTCTCTTTTTTGCCTTTGTATGCCCAGTGCCAAGCCCAGTGCCTGGTTACGTAGTAGGTGCTCAGTTAATTCTTGTTGATCAAATGATCCTCTGCCCCCAGATCTGCCCTATGGCACCACAGTGACACAGCTGAGAAGTGTGAACATTTGGGACACAGTCTGAAATCTTCTGACTCAACATGCACAGTGCTTCCTGCTGTGTAGCTCTGCCCCATGGTTTCTGAGTCTCCTGTCATTGCCACATCTTCCAGTGGAGGCCAGATGGCCACTTGTTGGGGAAGGTGTAGAAGTAATTTCTTTGTAGAAATGTATTGCACTGGATGGTCTCTGGGGTCCTTTCCATCTCTGACACCCTCTGATTCTTTTATTTATTGCCTTCTGAAGTTATACAGCTTTGGGATTTCACAAACAGAATATCCCTAGATTTTTTTTTTAACGATTTGTCTGACTTTGATATACTGTAACAGTGGCTCTACCCCTTCCTCCCTGTCCTCCTATTCCCCAGATATCTGGTTCTAAGGAAACTTGGAAAACTAAGCAGAGAGGCAGGAGGAAAAGCATTATTCTCCCTCCTCCCAATGTCCCTGATTGAAGTGCTCCATCCTATGCCAATGGTCACAATTGCTCCATTGGCAGGGATGAGATTGGTAATGGGGTAGCAGTTCCTTCTTGAAGGAATTGGGTCTCCTTTCTCCACTGGAAGTATTCAATTTCTAGACCCAGAATTTATTCAAGGAAATAGATAAAAACCAGATAGCTCCATCTAGGGAGTTCTAGGTAGTCTAAAGAGAGCCACTTTGGGAGTCAAGGGCATGAATCTGAATCCTGGCTTTGTTTTTCATTACCTGGGAGAATGTCATCAAATTACTTTACCAGACTGGGACTGGAAAATGAAAGGGTTGGATGTGATTTGCTCTGAAGTTGTTTCCCACATGAAAGCCCATAAGCCTATTGACTTCATACTGATAAGAGCCAGAAGGGGCCTAGAATATGTTTCAAGGATGGGTGGAAACATGTCAGAGGCAAGAAAGGTTACACATGCTGCCCTGAGATAGACACTTGGTTTGTTTCTTTTTCGATTTGTGGTATTGACCTAATTCAAAACTAGCTCTCCCAATCTCCTTTTTCTGACCTTTCACACAAAAACTCTAGTACTTATCTAGGTATCTGGTGCCTTTATTTTTATTTATTTATTTTTTTGTGTGAGGCAATTGGGGTTAAGTGACCTGCCCAGGGTAACACAGCTAGTAAGTGTCAATTATCTGAGGTTGGATTTGAATCCAGGGCCAATGCTCTATCCACTGTGCCAATTAGCTGCTCTGTATCTGGTGCCTTTATAACTTTAACTTCCATTAGAAATTACTCACAGGAGAAGAGCTGATGATAAATTAATTTATGCTAAAGTGTAAATGACTAGTAAGTCTTTAGTGCAGTAAATTTTTTCAGTGGTATTTAAGGGAATGGAAAATACATGATAAATAAATGAAGTTGAAATGGTAGACCTTCAAACATTAGCTCAGGCAAGAATTTTGGTTGGGGAATGGGCCTTGGAGACCCTCGAGGACTTTCCTAAAATTACAGTTACTGACAATGAATAATGCTGGCCTTGGGTGAGGGTTGGGTTCCTTTGACTCAGTTTCTTGTTATTGTCAACATCAGCATTGTTTGGAAAAAGTATTCATAAACCTAATATACTGCCTCTCTTCCATGTAGGGGCTTAAATTGAAGACTGGTAACATGGCCATGATAGGGAAAGCCCTGGATGTAAAGAAATCTAGGTTCTAGTCCCAATTTTGCCAGTAAAAAACATTCTTTGAGTCTTAGTTACCTCATTTGTAAAGTGACATATTATAATTTCTAAGTTCTAATTTGAATAGACCACAATTCTATCATTCTTCTGCTCAAAAATCTTTGATGGCTCCTCATTGCCTTCCAGAAAAAGTCTATTTTCCTGTGCCTGATTTTCAAGTCTTTTCCTCCCCATACTCAGATCACCCAACACCCATTATGTATGTGGGCTCCTGTGAATGATGACCTACCCTCCTGCCCTTTTCCCCACCCCAAGTTTTTGCTCATTACTCCCTAGAAGGAATCTTCTGCTACCATCCCAACCTGCCCAGTTTCTACATCATCCCCTGAATGAATCATATTGATGCCTACCTCCCTCAGTTTTTGCTCCTGCTATTATTTCCTTGAGAGAAATAGCCTTTCTTCTTCCCCTATCCCAGCCCCACCCAAACCCTCCTCCGTATGTCCTTCCTAAGTTTATTATAGTCCTCAAGGACTGTCCCATATCTGAGCTGTGGTTTCACTCATTATATCTACAGAATTCATTCTGACATCTAATCATCTGCTGCTTTGTGTTATTTTGATGTTTTACATGTGAATGTTTTATTTTGTCAGTTTTATTATAAACTCCTTGAGGGTAGGGATTATGCCTTCTGTTTTTCTCATGTTCCACAGTCATGCTGAGCACATGAGGCTCTGTAAATAAGCATTGCCAGACAGCAGGATATGGTGGAAAGAACACTAATTTGGATTAGAGATGTAGAGTTGGGAGGGGTTCAGAGGTCATCTAACCCCAGAATTTTTTACAAATGATGAAACCGAGGCCCAGAAAGATTTAAGTGACGTGTACAGTGTCAGAAGGTCTGGGTTAGAATCCCAATTGTGCCATTTATCACCTCTGTGACCCATATAGACCTCATTTGTCTCCTGTGTTAAATGGGAGATATAGACTCATCACTATGGTCTCTTCCAGATCTACACACTCCAAATGTTCCAGTTGAATTGAAAATAGCAATTGGCCACCCAGCCAACTTCCTGAATGTACAATACGTATTCTCAACTCTCTCAATTCTGAATCTACACTCTCGTGATTGTCTAGTCAGATTGTTCAAATCCTGGATCTGCCGCTTTCTACATGTGTAACTATTATCTCTCTACTTCTGCATCTCTACAATGGGAGATTTGGACTATATAATGGCAAAGTACCTTCTGGTTTTTGAAGTTCTGTGGACTTTTCCAGTTGAAGGAAAAGGTGATAAGGCCAATCAGGCAACTCGATAAACATGCAGTAAGGACCCTTATCGGCTTACTTGGAGCCCAGTGTGAACTCACGGGTACAGGTTTGGCCATCCCTGTAGTTTAGCCACTCATCTACCCCTTTAACAATTCTGTCAATCTGTTACACAGCTATGCCTCCCAAATATTTCAAATGATGAATTCCCTCAAGTAGTTGGAGGATTGGAATTCATTAAGCATATTGCTACTGATATGGAACAAATGGCTGTATTTTATATGATTACAACTTGACTAGTGTGAATTTGAATACTTGCAACCATTTCAGGGGAATCCATTATTTGCACTAAATGGGACTTAGTGGTCTCTATCTCTTGTTCTTCTGACAAGACCAGGACATCTCCTTTTCTGGTTAACTATGTTAGCAACGGTGTCTTATATAGAGACAGATGCTGTCATTGACTGCTTTTAATGCCCTATGCCAACTTCCTCTTTTCCCTCTCCCATCCATCCCCTTTCACTGTATACCACAGGATAGGTACTGTGTTATAAGGGATCCAGAAACAGCCCTCTCCTCAGGAGTAATTAGAACTGATCTAGGTTCAGTGTCCTAAGTTTTTCAGTTTCCCAGAACCTCAAAAGTTCTCAGTAACAAGAACTCACATTTATATAGCACTTTAAGGTTTAGAAAGTGCCTGTCTTTGCTCCATACCCACTCCACTCCCATCTAGAATGCATCCCTGCTCACCCCTACCTCTTAGAATCCCTAGCTTCCTTCAAAGCTCAGGCTCAAATCCCCCATTAATCTTTTCTGATTCTCTCTGCTGTTTGTGCTGTTTTCTTACAAATCACTGTGAATTATTTTGTATATACTTCTAAGTGTACATAGGGTTTCTTCCAATAGCATGTAAGCTTCCTGAGGGGAGGTACTGTTCTATTTTGTGGTGGGTATGTGCCTTCCATCCTAGTTGATGGATTCTCAAAACAATCTTGTGAAGCTGGTATCACTCCCCAGTTTACAGATGAGAAAACGGAGGTTTGTCTATGTTTACAGCCATCATTAAGGACCTAAAGCAAAATTGAATCCCTGTTTTCTTGGCTCCAAATTCAACACGCTATCCAATGCCTGGCACACAGTAAGTGTTTAATAAATGCTCTTACTGATTTGTCTGTCCCTCTCTCTCTGTGACTGTCTCTGTCTCCCTCCCTCAATCTATTCATCTACTCACTGGACCACTCAGCCATGGATGGCCACACCTATATTCTTGGCTTCCAGAGAAGGTTAACCCCATCTACAAACGACTCTGCGAGCCCCGGAATAACTAGAGTTGTTAAATCACCCCGTCAGGCCCCGTAGTGAGTGTCAGCGAGGAGTCTGATTTGTTGAATGAGAAGCGCAGCGCAAGCAGCTGGGCTGTGTGTGCGCAGAGAGATTCGGCAAAGGTCCCTCGCTACCTCCCACCCTCCCAGCGGACTGTTTTCCATATTTATGTGTTTACATTCCAGCTCGTAATTAAGCAATCAGCTATTTTGGGGTAATTATTCCCGGTCTCGGCTGGCTAAAATCACTTGATCTTTGGCTCGGTGCCGTGTAGTCAGAATAGCAGCTCAAAGAGCGCGCTCTAATCGCCCAGAACACCCCTCCTCTGCCCCGCTGCCTTGCACGTCTTAGTGTCTCATTAAGGAACCGCTTCCAAGCATGTCCCGCCCCCTCCCCCACAGAGTCCCAGCCGTGGCCGCAGCTGTCATCCCCGGCATAGGGGAGGCCTCCGGCATCCACCTGCCAACTCTGCCTCCTTCTGGGCCCTGAGAACTGCCTGATGGATGCAACTGGGGAATGGATAGGGGCAGGGGGACCTGTCGCTGCTGTGAATGGGAGGGAGATCATGGGTACCTTAACCTTCTTCCATATCTGCTTGGCCCCAGGCCCTTGATTGGGGGGTGGGGTGGGAGCGCGCGGCAGCTGAGCAGCATCAACGAATATACACTGTGGGGAAAGGAACCTATATGCCTTAGTCCAAAGGGGTTGCTGTACCCTACTGGGACGAATCGGAGGCGGGGAACTGTTCTGTAAATTGGGCACAGAGCGAGGCGTCTTCAAGGTGCTCTCTCGCTGCTGCCTGAGACAGTTTAAACTACACCCGACAAAGCTTCGGAGAATATATAGTACCCGGCCAGCGATGGCACCTAAGCCCCTGGGAGTAAACTTTATCAGACTCTTCCACCCTTGACATTGATGTTAGCCTGCAAATGCCTTGCAAGTGCACAGCCTGGGGTGGCTCGATCGCTTACTAAATAGCTTCAGGTTTGGAATGGTTGTCCTTGTTTTACTAAAGGTATAGAGAAGAGTGATTTCACATCCATAGTGTCTTTCCCCACTTCTTCCTCTCTGCTTTTCTCTCCCTCCTTCCCTTCTCTACTTTCCTCCCTCTACCTTCTGTTCTTTCCTCCGTTGCCTTCCTCTGTCCCCACTTCCTCCCTTTCCCCCTTCCCACCAGCCTTTGCTCTCACCGTCTTCCCCTTTTCCCACATCTCCATCTTCCTCTCCTCCCTCACCATCTTTTCTTCTTCTTCCCCTTCCATTTTCTTCTCTCCCTTCCCTGTCCTTCCCTCCCTCTTCCCTTCCCTCCCTTTCCTCTCTCCTTTTCCCTTCCGCCCTCTGCCTTTCCCCTCTCTCCCCTCCCAAACCCCTCCTCCCTGTTTTGCCCCTCACCTACTTATCTTCTCTTCCTCCTCACTCTCTCCCTTTTCTGGTCAACATCTCCCGTATTCCTCAATCTTCCTTTCTCCCCATGTATTTCTAGATCGTTTCATTGCTTTGTGTCTTCATTTCTTTCTCCCTTTTCTCTCTCCTTCCCTCTTTTCTTCTCTTTCCCTATTATTCCTCCCATTTTCATATTTACCAGTCTTCATCTCTCAGACTATTGCTGTCTCTCTGTGTTTATCACTCTATTTCTCTGTCTTCCTGTCTCTTTGATATTGTTATGCATGAGTCAGCATTATCTTTTTATGAGACTGTATCATGTTTGGTTGTGTATTATTTAATCTCATGAACAAAATCCCAGTGTAGTGGATAGAGGAAGATCACCATTGGATTCCAAAAGATGACTTCTAATCCTCTGTCTGAAACACCTGACTGTGTGTCAATGGGCAAAATAATTTATCCTTTCAATGCCCCAGGCAGTGATTTAGTAAGTATTTATTATCTGGCAATAAACGGAAAGCCTACTATGTGTCAGGCACAGTTCTAAGTGCTGAGGATGTAAAGAAAGGCAAAAGACAGTCCCTGCCCTCTAGGAGTCTACTGGGGGAGATAACATGTAAATAAATATGCACCAAGAAGCTTATATAGGTTAAACAGGAAATAATCAACAGAGGAAACACAGAGCTTAAAAAGCTTCCCATTCTAACTCACTTGTCCTTCCTGTACCAAAGTTGTTTTTCCTGAAAATGAGAATGGTCCGATTGAGTCCTCAAGCTCTTTCCCAGGCTCACCCAATATTCGAGACTGACTGGGTCTTGGCCTTGGAGTGAGCAAGGGTGCTGATGATAATGTCTCCTGGGTTGGCTTGTCACTGTGAGTTGCTGAGGTTGTACAAAGCTTCTCTCTGGTATTGACCCCACAGTTGTAGCTTGATGAGCTTTTCTGCTGGGATCTCTGACCCCTTCTCGGCACTAACCCTTCACACCTACCTATCTATAGCAACAGACAAAGACAGAAAATAAGCATATAGGAAATTTGAGATCTTGCAATGAATGAATTCCTAGGTGGAGTTGAAACAGAAGCACCCCAGTAAAACTTCCCTAATTCAGACTTGGGAAAGGGAGGGGGCATCTTTGTGAATTCCTGAAATGTATGCATTATAGAGAATTTTAAGTGAAATGAGGTTTTAGTTTTTAAAACAAATTGAAGTAGATACATCAAAGCAAATCAGTCATCATAAGGGGGCCCACTTCAAAACAAACTATTGATAGCTTTTGCGTTGTCTTTTGTTCTTTCCATTTACATTCTTGTAGTCATTATGTATATTGTTTTCCAGGTTCTGCTAGTTCACTCTGCATTAGTTCCTCTGGTGTTGTTTTTTTTTTTCTCCACGCATCTTTGAATTCTTCATGTTTATCCTTTCTTAGGACACAGTGATATTCTGTTACATTCACATACCATAGCTTGTTAAGTCATTCCCCAATCAAAGGCCATCTGGTCTGTTTCTAGTTCTTCTAGAAAGTGCTACTATGAATAGTTTGGTGTACAAGAGACCCTTTATTCTATCTTTCATCTCGTTGGGGTTTATGCCTAGCAGTGGTATTCTAGGTCAAAAGAAATTAATATTTTCACACTTTTTAAAAAGCATAATTTCAAATTGCTTTCCAGAATGGTTGGATCGATAGGGGGCCCACTTTAATGACTAGATAAGAATTATCTGTAATCCACTTATAAATCATTGGTATGCAAATAGACCCTTTAAAAAGAACCACACTCCAGGGTATTTAAGAGCAATTTATTTTCTGTAATATTATTTTAAGCATCTTTCCTTGTGTTCACAAATTCTGAGGTATAATAGTAGAGTCTGAACTCTTTACTGTATAGTGTTCCCATCTCCATCATTCCCATTTCCCCCAGGGTGGGACCCAAGGGAAATGATAATCTAGAGAATAGCTAGAATCAACATTAGTCTGTATGAATCTCTCCTTTAGTATCCTCTCTTCACATCTCCTCTGTTATCATCAATATTAATTGAATGCTTCCAGCGCATAATACAAAGTGATCCTGTAAAGAAAGATCCTATGGTAGTCCCCATTCCTCATAAAAACTAATTCAAGTGTCCCCTGAGGCTATTGGCTCAGGAACTCAGTCACTCAAACCCTGAATTAATGTAGGAGATTCACTCATGGTATGTAAGGAGGAATACCATGTCCAGGTGTTTTGTTATTTTTTGGTTTTCCTATAGTTTTTACAGGTTTTTTCTCCTAGTCTGATTCACGGGCTGCCTCTCAGAAGACCACATCAGTTGATGACAAAGTAGGTATTCAGGAGAGAGAAACAAGAAGCAAAAAGGAGGGGAAAATGTCAGCACCTCATGGGACATAAAGGTATCACAAGCAATTGTGTGAAAGAGCCAGAGTGGTTAGACCTTTATGGAGGAGCTTGCTTTCTGAAGCATGGGGAAAGAAGGCTATCCATCTCCCATTTCCTATGGAAAGAAATGAACTGAAGCTAAAGGACAGGTTGTAGGCTAGACATAGGGAAAGGTATTATGCCTTTGGACGCACAGTATGATCTAATAGAGGGCTGTAAAGAGAGGACGTACTCCCATATTTCCTAAGATAATTTGAGTGTGGTCCCCTTGGAAGCAAAGGGAAGATATTCTCTCAAGATCCCCTCCTATTCTTGTTGTAAGGACATCTAGTGTTCTCTTGAGGTTTTTTCTTTGGAAAAAGAAACTTGGACATCAGTTCTACCGTCCATGATTCAAAGTGGATGCAGGGGATAGAATATGGCCGTATCTGATCAGGGGAGTTTTCACAAAGAAGTTAAAATTTGACTAGGGCTTCGAAAAATAGCCAGGATTTGGGCAACCAAAGAGGAAAGCATTGGGCTATTCCTGGTATAGGATAAGCGAGGACCAAAGGACCTGGTAGGAAAGTTCAGCACCTGCCTAGGGGACAGTTCCACAGAAGGAGGACATTTGTGTAGAAAAAGTGCAGCCAAGACTGGAATGGAAGGATGAGATTAGATTGTATAGAGCATTGAATAGTATGTTAATGACATTATGCCTTAATGTGTACAGTGGGTACTTAGGCAGGAGGAGGAGAAGAAAACAGGGGCTAAGGGCATTTTATTGGTTTCATGACTCCTAATACATCAGGTAGCTCCTTTTTTTTTTTTTTTTTTGGTAGGGCAATGAGGGTTAAGTGACTTGCCCAGGGTCACACAGCTAGTAAGTGTCAAGTGTCTGAGGCTGGATTTGAACTCAGGTCCTCCTGAATCCAGGGCCAGTGCTTTATCCACTGCTCCACCTAGCTGTCCCCTAGATAGCTCCTTCTTGAGGAAGAAAGATGTGGGATACAATTCCTCCTCATCCTTCCCCATGGGTGGATTTCTCCCAATAGGAGAGATATTTCCCTCAATTTTTATGTAAAGGGCAAGGACGCCCTGGGGAATTTGTTGTAGTCTAGATTCTATATTTAGTGCTTGGTTTTTTTTTCCCATAAAGTAAAACTAAATCATGATATTTTAGCCTGAAATCATTCCCAGACCCAGGCCCTTTAGGAGTAAGAGACTTAAGCATAGCTGTAGCAAGCCAAGGCCTGGGGGTAGGAAGAACACTCCCCTCCATAACTGTTTCCAGTGTGCTCCCTTGGGGATGACCCTCTGGCAACTGCTGGCAATCAGCTCCAAAAACAGAGGGTGTGTTACACACAAGGAAAGAGAAGACCTGATATGGGTAGGGTTTTGGGCTGACAAGACTCATCTCCCAGCAGTTTGCCTACAGAGAAATTAGCCACGCTACAGTAGAAACAGGGGCAGGAACCTTTCCCATCTTGATCTGAGAACAAAGAACAAGTTATCCAAACACAGTCTAATTTATTGCTGTAAATCACCCTGAACAACCTCAATCAGTTCTAGAGCTAAGGTAAGACTGCTTAATATTGCGCAGACTTGGTTAGCCTATCAGGCAAATTAGATTCTCTGTAGGCAAACCCTGGGGCCAACCTAATAATAATGATATAGAACAGACATCCTTAACATAGAGTCCACAGATCAATTTCAAAGTTTCTGTGACCTTGGATGGGGAAAATGTTGCATCTTTATTTCAATATAATTGGCTTCCTTTGTAGTCCTATTTTATTTTATGCATTAAAACATTATTCTGAGAAGGGGTCTATGATATAAAGGTCAAGAATCTTTGCTATAGAGCTTTACCCAAGGTCTCATATTCTCACTCCAAAGTCCATGCCTTTCTCCTGCACCCCAGTTGAAGAATTCACTAATGTCATTGATGAAGGATAACAATGAATTATTGGGGGAAAAGAGGAGAGAGGGGGGGAAGGAAAGAAGGACAGCAGACTCTTTTTTTCTATTGCAGGTTGATTAGACTCTCTCATGTGTCTACACTGTAATATAATTTTAGGTCTCCAGAAGGATATGGTATTTCTTTTGATCTCAGCATCAATGCAATTCATAATGATTTTATTCTTTTTGATTGCTTCAGGGCTGCACCTGAGGATATTGCATTCAGATAAACAAGTAAAGCATGTATTAAGTCCTTAGATGCCAGGCATTGTGCTAAGTGCTGGGGATGCAAATATAAGCAAGGAAGACCATCTTTGAGCCCAAAGAGTTTCCATTCTAATGGGGGAAGACAATACCCAAAGGTGAGCCAGAAAGCAGAGTGAAGGAGCATTCATGCTTATAGCTTCATGATTTGGAGCAAGTGACTAGGAAGAAGGGTGTAAGACTGGTGTCATGGTGAAGAGCAAGCGGCCATGTTATGGCTTGGTCATACTACAATATTTGTCTTCCTATGGCATAGAAAGGGTGTTTTCCTTGTCTCAAATATCAATGTTATAATAAAACATCCTCTATAATTATGCTATTATAACATCCTCTTCATTCCCCCTACCCTCCCTCTCCTCCTTTCCCCTCTATTTGGATAGTATATCAGTGTTGTTCATTAACATATTTAATTTAAAACCTTAACAGAAGTGTGATAGGTCAAATACCACCCCCCATATAAATTAGGCTAGATTTTCTTTTAAAGATAATAAAACCAGGACTTGATTGTGATTGAGCAAGGCTCAACCTGTGCCTTCCAAGAACCAGATTCTTGGTGTTATATAGATATGTTGATGAGACTGCCTGATTATCTAAGGGCATAAAGAATTCTACTCTCATGGGCAAAATCATTACATCCTGCCCTGAATAATTACAGAATTTTTGCCTTTTCTTTTTACAGAACGTAAAATTTGAGAGGTTAATATGGAAGCAATGACTTTGAGGTAAGAATAAAGACTTTTGGGGACAGCTAGGTGGCGCAGTGGATTCAGGAGGGCCTGAGTTCAAATCCAGCCTCAGACACTTGATATTTACTAGTTGTGTGACCCTGGGCAAGTCACTTAACCCTCACTGCTCTGCAAAATAACTAACTAACTAAATACAAACTTTTGTCTGGAGCGCTTAATATCAGTTAAGTGGATATATTAGGAAAATAGTAGAGAGAGGAACGTTTGTAAGACTCAACCTGTTCCCCCAAAGTTTTGGCCTTTTATGAAGGTTGCATTTATTCTCAGTCCTATCCTGAGTTTTATAATTCAGATCTGCTATATTACTTCCTGAATCAGCCATTCTATACTAGTATAAATTGTAGGGTCAGTCACTGTTCCTTATCTCAGATTGCCTCCCCAGATCTTGAGTCTATGATATGGTAGGTAAGCATGCTTGACAACACCTACCAATTGTGGGACATATTGTGGCACTGGCTCCTGAGTTCAGTCCTCTAGTCTCTAATCTGGCTGGTCTACTTAGTTTGGGAAGTATCCTTGTCCTTAGACACCCACCAAGCCTCCAGGGACCCAGATAAAGTTTCATCAGAAGCTAGTTGGCTTGGGTCTTCATCCTCTGACCCAATCAAATCTAAGGGACAGTGTTATTGCCTTTTAGGGAAAGAACTAGTTGAACCTACATTGCAAAAGGAAAAATCCTGGTAGATACTTATGCTATCATGCCTTCCAACTCTAAGATTCATTGCACTTCTCTCAACCTTCCAAAGTTCTATAGATAAATGCTAGCTATTGTTATTATTACTTGTTGGAGATGTAGGCAGGACTGTGATCCCTATAGGACAAGATGGACTCAGAGATCTCTTCTGTAATGATGTGAACCTGACTCAAATTGGTTCCCTGGTTGTTGAGCTAGATATTGGAAGAAATGGAAACATAATAGGTCATTCACCAGTTTATATCAGAAGGTTTACTTAGCCAAAGCATAGAAAGGATATTCAGCAAAAATACATTAGGTACTCCCCCCCCCCCACTTCCATATGGAAACTCCCGTGGTTAACACAGAGGTCATATAACCTTAGGACATATCACAGTCCTATCTACATTTCCAAGTAATAATAACAATAGCCTGAAATTTATATAGAACTTTGTAATATATCTCATTTTGTCCTAATAACTCTGGAAGATGGTGCTATTCTTTCCCTCAGATGAGAAAACTGAGGCAAACAGAGGTTAAGTGACTTACCCAGGATCACATAGCTAGTAAGGGTCTGAGACAGGATTCAAACTCTGATCTTTCTGATTCCAGTTCCTCCAATGTAGCAACTAAGCCACCCAGCTGTCTTACTTAACCTTTACTTGAAGACCTCCAGTGAAAAAGGAGCTCATTACTCCAAAATAGCCTTTGGGGAAACTCTTACCATTATGGTGAGCTGAATTCTACCTCCCTGTAACTTCTACTCATTACCCTTAGTTCTGCCTTTCAGGTCTAAGCTTTCTCCCAAAAATCTATTTTGTGTTCCATGTACATAGCTGTTGGCACTCAAGAAAGTAATCAATCTGTGAAGCTAGTAGATAGCAGTTGTTGCCAATAATCTCCATAGGGCACCAACCTTTAGCCCATTCTAGGCTGCCTGGAGCCAAACTATTCCCCTTCCCCCAACTCTCACCTCCATTCAGGGCTTTTGTTTCTTTTCTTTTCATTTCTTTTCTTTTTCTCTTTCTTTCTTTCTTTCGTGAGGCAATTGGGTTTAAGTGACTTGCCCAGGGTCACACAGCTAGTAAGTGTTAAGTGTCTGAGGCTGGATTTGAACTCAGGTCCTCCTGACTCCAGGGCCAGTGCTCTATCCACTGCATGGGCTTATGTTCCTAAATCTGCTCTCTGACCGCAGAGTTGATGGTGGTGTCTTGAGGAACATCATGGGGCAGAGTAGTACAGCTCTGAGGATCCAGTTTACCTGGGTGTATTTCCTTGATTTCTTTGTGGCTCTGTGTGTTCTGTGTGCCAGGTATCCCTGGGAAGAGCTCATCCAGAGAGCTCTACTATGAATTTCTGGAAGTCTGAAGTCATAGCCTAATCTACAGGGTTTGGGCAGTGATGATGTTGTGTCTCTGACAAGCTCTCCTAAGCCATCACCTCTTCCCTAAGGTATATATGGGGCATAGGATCTGAGACCCTGGAAGTCAGAGGTCAAAAGACCCTCATAATAGCAATTCTTTAAATATTTCAATTACACAGCTATTGTTCAAGGCACTGTTGTGTGCTTAGGATAAAAAAATAATATTTTTACCTTAAAGAAATTTATATTCTGTTAATATAGCCCTTCCTAAACCTCATGTAGGCTAGCTATTCCCAATTATTTCAACAGATTCTTTAAAAATTCTAAGCCATTTTCCCCTCTTATACTGAATTTGGCACTCAGAAATATGAACATATCCATATACAAAGAAGAATAGAAAAAGAGGCTTGTACATGAAACAATGAAGCTGTTATGTGCAGTTTTTTAAAGTATATAATACATTCAGTGCTTTAGCTCCTGAACAGTACTGCTTGTCTGTTTCTCTCTGAACCTCCTTCTGTTCTGTTCAGTCTACTTTTAAAAATGCTTCATTGATGCTTTTATCATTATTTTTCTTTTTCCTGCCTCAGTATCAATTGATTCTTGTGTGGCATGGTTTCAAATTTCCCTTATTATGCTAGCCAGCTTCCTCTGGTGTCCCCTCACTTGTCAATGCCCCTTCTAAAATGTGGGTCCCAGAACTAGACCCATTTCCTCAGATGTCATCTGACCAAGGCAGATTCCATTTACTTTAGCAAACAAGATTTAATTAAACACAGTTCACAGTTCTTCAACTGCTCTTACTAGTCCTTCAGACGTTCAAAATTATGGCTACTGATAATTTAGGAGGACCTGAGTTCAAATCCAGTCTCAAACACTTGATATTTACTAGCTTGAATATATATATATATATATTCAATTATGCCGATAACTTTCCTAAAACTGAACCAGCCTTCCATTCCTGATATAAATCCCACTTGGTCATACTGTATGATCTTTGTGATATATTGTTGTAGTCTCCTTGCTATTTCATTAAATCTTTTTGCATTGATATTCATTAATGAAATTGATCTATGGTTTTCTGTTTTATTCTTCCCGATTTAAGTGTTAAAACCATATTTGTGTCACAATAGGAATTTGGTAGGACTCTACCTATTTTTTTCAAATAGTTTATATAATATTGGAATTATTTTTTTATTTGTTCTCTAAATATTTGGTACAATTCACTTGTGAATTTATATGGTCCTGGGAATTTTATCTTAGGGAGGTCAGTTATACTACTATAATACTGACTTTTTTGCTTTTACATAGGTGGTTCCCCATATTTAGCATGTACTGTCCCTTTTAGAATCCCTAGCATCCTTAAAGAAAGAGGTGTCAAATATACCACCAGCTGAGGCCCACAACTCTCCTCGGTGGCCCAAACAAGAAATCAAATATGATTTGCAAATACAATAAAATAGATCATCTTACATTTAAAAACTAAGTGAATTATGTGAAGAGCTGCATATTATCTGTGGATTAGTGGGCCCCATTTTGATTCATGAGCTTCAAGCCTGAAGTCAAGAAGATTCATTCTGGCCTCAGACACTTCTTAGCTGTGTGTCCCTGGGCAAGTCACTTAACCCTGTTTGCTTCAGTTTTCTCATCTGTAAAATGAGCTGGAGAAGGAAATGGCAAACCACTCCAGTATCCCCGCCAAGAAAACCAGCAATGGGGTTGCCTAGAGTCAGATATGACTGAATCAGCAACAGTTTCTATTTGTTCTTGACATCAGTGCTTTAAGGATTTGCTCAGGTTATACTCTATATGGAACATGGACTCATAAATTTGGAGATGGGCCTTAGACAGAATGTTAAATGATTTGCCCAAGGTCACCCAAGTAGTAACTCATAGAGAGGATGGGGACCCATATCATAGGATCCCAGGTTTAGAGCTAGAAGAGGCCTTAGAGGGTGAGTCCAACCCCCTCATTATCAGATGAGGAAACTGAGTCATTTAGAGGTTAAGTGGACTACTTGGGATCATAAAGCTAGCAAATATCTGAGGCAGAATTCAAATCCATATCTTTCTGACTTTCAGTTCAGCACCCTCTTTACTATACCATATAGGCCTTCCAACTCTAATATAGCATTTTTTCCACTGAATCATGCAGTTCCCTGTGGTTGTTAGTACTCCCCCCTCCCCACTCCTCCTAGGTGGCACAGTACTTGGTCTGGAGTCACAAAGACCTGAGTACAGATTCCATTTCATATACTTTCTGGTTGTGTGACCCTGGTCAAGTCATTTAACTTCCCTCAGCTTCAGTTTCCTCAATTGTAAAATGGAGATAATAGGACCTACCTCCCAGGTCTGCTTTGAGGATCAAATGAGATAATATTTGCAAAACCCTGCCATGATGAGCCTGGCTTATAGTTGGCACTTAATAAAGCCTCATTCCCTTCCTTCTTTCAAGAAAGATGGGAAATGCTGGACCTCACCTAGCTTGTGGCATAATTGGGATGGCCACATCAATTATTTCCCCAGGATATAGCTCAGGTACCTAGGGACACAAAGATGTGGATGATTGCACGTAGAAACAGACTTGGGAAGACAATTAAACGCAAATAATTAGTTTAAAAAAATGATTTTCTATCTCTTTATCTCTCTGTATGTTGGATCCCCTAAAAGAATATAAACTCTTGGAGAGCAGAAAATATTTTCCATTCTGGTTTTTGTGTCTCCAGCTCCTATTACATGTTGCATGTTCAATTGTCCAGGTGACCTCCAAGGTCCTTTTTAACCCTGAGATTCTCTGATGGTGACAACAATTTGCAGTATCTCCTAGCCCTACCCAGATGCCAACTATCTGGAGAGATAAATGGATTATCTTTTTCCTTTCTTTTTCTTTTTTTTGGGGGTGGGGTGGGGTGGGGCAATGAGGGTTAAGTGACTTGCTTAGGATCACACAGCTAGTAAGTGTCAAGTGTCTAAGGCTGTATTTGAACTCAGATCCTCCTGAATCCAGGGCCAGTGCTTTATCCACTGCATCACCTAGCTGCCCCTGATGAATGGATTATCAGTAGTCAAGATGTCAGGGAAAAGGAAATGAACAATTTCCTTTCCCCACCATCACCTCCTTACCCATGGTGCTGACCAGCCAGTAGAAATGAGGGTCTGGTGTTGGAATCTCCATGTCCTCCTCCTAAAGCTGGGCTACAGCTGCCCCCTTGGCTTTGCATGAGTGTGAAAGGTACCTGCCAGAGCCTCAGTTGGGAAATTGTTTAAGTTGAAAAAGAGACGGTTCCATCATGTGTTAATCTAAGCGCTGGATAAATATCTGCTCATCTTCCCCAGGAGGAAAACAAAGAGATATAAAGGTAAGGTTTTATGGAAGGAGCAGCACTTTAAGTAGGCAGCTCTGAGGTACTTAATGCAGCTTCTTGCAGTGAAACAGGAAGAAAATGGGGCTTCTGAGAATTTCTGGTGAAATCTAAACCTCCTTTTAAATAGCATGGAGACATTGTGACAGTGAGGGGGTGACTTCTGGGGTTTGCTGGTTGCTTGGATGTCAATGGAATCCCTACTCCTTTACTCCTTCCTCTTCTCTGTCATCCCCCACAGGGTAGGGACCCTGCTATGGTGAACTCCTTTCAAATCTTTAACCCCTTCGGGCTTCAGATGTTCACTCCTTCCCTTGGAGGCTGATAGAAGTAGAAGAGGTGAATCGGTGCAGGAAAAAGGAGGCAGGACTCGTTGGCATCCAAAGAAGTGAACTTGTTCTAGAGCAGCAATTCCTAAACTTGTTTGATCAAGCACCCCTCTAAGTAAAGAATTTGAGTGTGTACCCTCATATATATGAACTTATAGAAACCATATATATTACTGTATTAATAATCATGTGCATTATAAAACTTGTACAAAAAAGAGAAATGAAAAAAGGATGAGATCAAAATGAAATGATAATTGATGGTTGAGTCAATAGGGACCTAATGGGGCCTAATGATTAGGGATGGTTACATGGTCAGACCTATTCTTTAGCAGTTTTGTGAAGGATGGAATAGAATAGGGAGAGCCTTGAGAAAGAGAGACCAGTTATGCTATTGAAAAAGTACATGAAGAGGTGATGAGCATCTAGACCAGGGTAAGACCCAGAGGAAAATGAGGAGAAACAGAAAAATGTATGCAATAACAACATTGTAAATACAAACAACTTTGAAAGACATAAGAACTCTGACAACCTCAGTGACTGATGATAATTTCAGAAGATTATTTAGGAAGCATACTATCTACTTTTTGAAAGAGAGGTGGCAAACTCACAATATAGAATATGACATGTTTTAGACATAGCCAACATCAGAATTTATTTTGCTTGAGTATATGTATAGCAACACACACAAACACATCCTACACCCATGTGTATGTATGTTACACACATGTGTGAATGTGTATATGTATGATTGTATGTATGTAACAAGGGTTTGGGGTTTTTTAATAGCAGATGGGAAGGAAAGACAATAAAGCTTATTTGAAAAAAAAGTTAAAGAAAAAAGAAAAATAAGAAAGGAGATGGATACAAGAAATGGAGGTAGAAATGCCATCACTTGTTAGCTTCTCAGATGAGGGCGAGTAAGGAGTCCGGGGTAATGCTGAGGTTGTGAACATGGCTGGCCAGAAGTATAGTGATACCTTTTATTCTTTTCTTTCTTTTCTTTTTTTTTATAGGGCAATGAGGGTTAGGTGATTTGCCCAGGCTCACACAGCTATTACATGTCAAGTGTCTGAGGTCACATTTGAACTCAGGTCCTCCTGAATTCAGGGCTGGTACTTTATCAACTGCACCACCTAGCTGTCCCCAGTATAGTGATACCTTTGAGAGAAGCAGAAGTTTGGAAGAAGGGATGGTTTTTTTTTTTTAAAGATCTTTGATGAATATTGAAACTCTTCCAATCCTGCTCATCTTGTGCAACTCACAATGTCCTATCCAAAATTAAAAGGAAGAGGGAGAAATCTTTTTCACCTGTCTCTACCCCAAGCCACAGGCCCAACTACCTCCAAGTAACATTTGCCACAAAATTTCCACCAAAATCACTTGGCAGTGGCTGATGTGGGTGAATGATAGAGGCTAGGTATTTCCTGTTTCTAGAAACTCACTTGAGGGTCCTACTCCAAAAAGAGAAGTGAGGCAGTTGGAAATATGAACATTAGACAGAGAGAATGGAGTTTTGGAAAAATTAGGGTAGGTGTGGTTGTATGGGAGATTGTCTATCAAGGGGAGAATGAGATGTGACCTATTTTCTCATCCTTGGCTAGATCCCTGGCCTGACTTGGAGATAACTGCCCTAAAATAGGAGCAATCACCCTCTTGTTTTATACTCTTCTATCCATAAGCATTTATTTTATTTTATTTTATTTTTGGTGAGGGAATTGGGGTTAAGTGACTTGCCCAGGGTCACACAGCTAGTAAGTGTCAAGTGTCTGAGGTCAGATTTGAATTCAAGTCCTCCTGAAACCAGGGTGGGTGCTTTATCCACTGCTCCACCTAGCTGCCCCCCACAAACATTTATTAAGCACCTTACTAAGATGATCTGAAATAGTAGTAATAATCCTCTTGTCTTATACTTTTCAATCTATCAATCAACAAGTATTTATTAAGTACCTAAAAAGGCAAAATTGTTGTTGTAGCTGTTCAGTTGTATCTGACTCTTTGTAATCCCACTTGGGGTTTTCTTGGCAAAGATATTGGAGTGGTTTGCCATTTCCTTCTACAGTGGATTAAGGCAAACAGAGGTTAATTGTCTTGTTTATGGCTCATACAGCTAGTGAGTATCTGAGGCCAAATTTGAACTCAGATCTTCCTGACTTCAAGCTTAACACTCTTATCCACTGATCCACCTAGCTAGCTGTGTGACACATGGAGGATGTAATCATATATGTATGAGGAAATTGAGGGAATTGAAAGGATTGGAATAGCAAGTGGTGATGGGAATTGAGTGAACCACACTGACTCCATCTTTTGACTCAATTTTGGAGCTAGCTCAGTTTCCTTTGTATTTAATTTTGGGTCTAGTCAAAATTGTAGCTTGTGAGAAAAGTTTGTTTAATTGTAGGAATTGGGAGAAAATCCCATTTGTATTGTTTCAACGTAGCCCTGTATGGATGAGAATCCAGACCATCTCTACCTGCTGCTAAGAGACCCTTAACTAAGAATCTACATTATACTGACCAGAAAGCTGGTTTAGATCCTAAAACTGATGCAAGGAATCTTCTCACAATTGTAAATGTTAAGCAGTCCATATGTCTTATATGAAAACTGGCCCCATACTGATCAATCATCTACTGTTTCCAAGTTCCTTTGATTGCTTACAGACACTTGGGAAGAGTGGTTCAACTCTTTTTTTCTGATTTCAGGAAATTGCACCTCTTCACTCTCTCCCTCCTAACTTTGAAAGTCCCTAATCTTTCATCCAATTAGAAATCAGATGACATAGTATTGTATTATTTCCTTTTAACTAATTGGCCTTATTTGATCAATTGTTTTTAATCTATAAAAATCTGTCTCCCCCTGTATTTGGGTTTCAGGCCTAAGCTGGGGAGATCTGGTCTCAGTTTGTTGAGCAATTGGCATACATCGCTTAATAAATCAAAATGCTTGGAAGCTCAAACCTTTGTTTCCTCTGTCATTTCATCTTTCACTCACTACAGGTATATATATATATATATATATATACACTTATGCACACCCAAATTCCTTTTATATGTACACATGTATATACAAATATATGTACAGGCACACACACACATATATACATATGTGAATATACAAGGTAATTTTGTCAGGGAGACATTAGCAACTGGGGACTAATGTAAAAAGTAATGTTTGAACCGAGCCTTCAAAGAAAACAAGAATTCAAAAATTGGACTTAAAAAGAAGTGCATTTCAGGTATAAAACACAGCTGGGGCAAAGGCTCAGAGACAGGAAATAGAACATCTTGGTGGGAGAGAACAGGAAGACATGTTTAACCAAAGTATAGACTAATAGAGAAGAGAGTAGTGTGTAATAAAGTTGGGAACATGGGTTGGAACCAGGTGGCGAAAGGCTTTAAATGCCAAACAGTAGAGTTGATATTTGATCCTAGAGGTAATAAGGAGCCAGAATTAAGGGATTGTATGATTGTACTTGCTTGGATCCATCTGGATACCTCAGTTCTGATCTACTTAATCAGCTAGGGGATACAGTGGATAAAGTTTTTGACCTGGACTTTGGAAAACCGAAGTTCAAATTCAGCCTCAGACACTCATTAGTATGGACCCTGGGATCAACCTTAGTTTCCTCCTCTGTAACAAGTGGGTAACAGCCCCCAACTCACAGAGTTGTGAGGATCAAATGGGGTAACATTTATAAAAGCTTTGCAAACCTTAAAGCATTATATAGAACAAACACTAGTTACAATTGTCATCACCATCATCATTATACCTTTAGCACAACTTAAGATTGCTACATGCCTAGTAATCACCTAGTGCCTTTAGGATAAAATTCAAAATTCTTAACCTGGCATTTAAAATACTTCACATTATGACTCCTGCCTACCCTTTGGGTCTTATTTCATTTTTCATGTAATCTCTGTTCTAGTCAAATTGGTCTGTTAGCTATTTTTCCTGTGCATGAAATTCAATCTCCCACCTTCATGTCTTTGCATGGATGGTTCTTCATGCCTGGAACACAATTCTTCATCTCTGGTTTTCTTCAGAGCACAACTCAGCTGCAACCTCCGAACTGAGGCCTCTTCTGATTCTTCCCTCCCCCACTGTCTTCAAGTAGCAACATTCTCTGCTTCTTGTGCTCACTTTCTATAACTTGTGTGTGCTTTGAATTTATCCATTTGTTTAAATATTGAATTCCTTTGGCATTTATGGCCTTTGAGAGTAGGGACTTTGTGTGTGCTAGTGAGTGTGCACACATAGGATTTTAATGTCACGGACCTTGCACATAGTAAGTACTTGTCCAACAACAATGCGATTATTTTAAATTCAATTGTATAGTTTTTCTGAAGTAGGATAGAAGACTGAAGTACAGTACGGGAGATACAGAGCCTCAACATTATGTTATTACAGGACAAGGGTAAAGGGGAGCTTCTCATGAAGCTTGTATTGTTTACTATACTTGATCCCACTGGGAATTTTAGGGTACCATGGAGTATGCACCATGGGGAGCACTCCGGGTCCAACTTTCTCGCCAATACTAATTCAGTTGGAAGCTGCCCCCTGTACTCATGGGAGGAAATGTAACACCTCTGTCCTATTCTATCTATTCCTTTTCTTTTCTTTTTTCTTTTCTTTTTTTTTTGTTTGCAGACAATGGGGGTTAAGTGACTTGCCCAGGGTCACACAGCTAGTAAGTGTCAAATGTCTGAGGCCGGATTTGAACTCAGGTACTCCTGAATTCAGGGCCAGTGCTTTAACCACTGCGCCATCTAGCTGCCCCCCTATCTATTCCTTTTCAATGGTTGTAGGCTAGAATCCTTAAATCCCTTCCCTATCCCACTGTGGGATAGATAAAGTTGCTCATAAACCTTAGTTGAGAGTGGAGTTATCAGCTCTAATCTTTCTGAAAAGATGGAGGGAGAGAGACTTACCATTCACCCTGCCACAGCACCCTCTAGACTTCTCCTGCCCCTCAATGAGCCCTACTGATGTACACTAAGGACTACCAGGACTTTCTTTTGCCTTCAGATGACATAAATCTCTTACATGTGCTATCTTTTAAAATTAGAATATGAGCTCCTTGAGAGTGGAGCTGCCTTGCTTTTTTCTTTTTCTTTTGTATCCCTTGTGTTTAGCATGGTGCTAAGTACATAGCTAGCATTTATTAAATGATTTTTCATTCATTCAGTGAGAGTGGAATTCAAGGCATGACTTAGCAAGCCTGTTGCCTCCATTGTGTTCTGGTAGCCCTCTGTCCTTGAAACATTCAGTTCAAATTTCCAGGAGCCAATATATATGTCACTTCTTTTCTAACCCCCACCCAAGTCCAGTGATTCTGATCATGGCATCACCTCCCCTCTACCCATATTGGCCTTGTCTTGTCCCCTTCTGAACAGTCTGGGGAGCCAAAGATCAGATACATCTAACAGAGAGGGAAGGGGGTGAAGGTCCAGAGGGGGCACTAAACTGGATCATAGTGTCTCATTATAACCTAGCCCCTGGTGACAAAAAGCTAACCGATTGACCTATGGAGCATCAGGGTATCCTTTAACTACTTTGCAGAAGCATTAATTTTTTAATCTACTAGTGACCCATGGACAGTGCTGTTTATGAAAATGTCTCCAGTTGGTTGGTGAGGAATAAGAACTTTTGACTCCCCATTCTCTTCTGCCTTGACTCTGCAGTCTGAGTAGAAAAGGGTAGCAGGTGGCTTTGGGTCCTGGGATCTTTAGATTTCTTGTACTTTCTCCTTCCTCTGTTGAAAAGGCATAGGTCTTAGGACAGAGATAGTGGCTGTCAGTGAGTGGAAGTGCTGAAGAGAAACATTCTAAGGGTCTCCTCTGGGATTAGAACTGCAGAAAATCTTAAAAATTACCTAGTCACCTGACACCCCCCCCCCATTTTTGTGTGTGTGTGGGGCAATGAGGGTTAAGTGACTTGACCAAGGTCACACAGCAAGTAAGTGTCAAGTGTCTGAGGCCGGATTTGAACTCAGGTACTCTTGAATCCAGGGACAGTCCTTTACCCACTGTGCCACCTAGCTGTCCCCACCCACATTTTCAAAAGAAGGAAACTGAAGTCTTTTCAAGAAATGACTTCTCAAAGGTCATTCAAACTAATAAATAGAAGAGTATAGATTTCACCCCAAGTCCTCAGACTAAAGTTAGTATTTTCCCCAATGTCTCAGGATGATTCCTTGTGGTACCATGTATACGGTGGAATTATAGGTTTTCTTTTATGAGACATGACAGGGTAGATTCATGTATTTATTAAGCAAATATTTTGTGACAGGCACTGTGCCATGTGCTACAAAGACAGAAATGAGATAGGCACTATTCTCCAAGACATATTTTATCAAGGAAGGAGTGAAAAGTGGGGAGAAGGAAGCAAGTGCTTAACAGCAAACACAAAAAATCTACAAAGCAATTTGGGGTGCTTGTTGAGGACACCAGCAACTGGGAGAGCCTATGAGGTCTTTATTAGTCTGGGCTATGCCAGCACAACTGCCAGCATGTTCCCCTCTGGGAATACCTTCTGTCTACTCTGTTTGTATATTGTATGTACTTTTGCATTCATATGGGGTCCCCCATTAGAGTGTATACTTGAGGGCAAGGTTTTTTTTTTTTACTTTGTTCTTGTTATTCTTATCTTTTAACACAGTTTTTAAGCACACAGCAAGCACTTAATACATGTTGGTTGTTTGATTGAATCAAGAAAGGCTTCTTGTAGGAGGTAGCTCCTGAGTGAGCTTTGAAGGAAACTCTGTCCCTTCATGTCACATTGCCGACTACTCCAGCTCTGTTACATAGGTGGTTCATGCCTATGCCTCTCCAATCCCTCATGGAAATCTATCATTTCTAAATCAACTCAAGGGCTGAGAAGGTCTCTTCAGGAAATAATCCTTTCCATGAAATGAGGACCTATTTTCAAATTGGTAGAATATTTACCCTATGTGGACTTAAGTTATACTGGAATCCCACAAACTATTCATTCTTGAACAAGCATTTATTAAGTGCCTTTTGTATGCAAAGCACTATCCTAGGTACTAAAAGAGATTGAATTTTTTGGTAAGACTTGGCCCCTGTTTTCACCCAGCATCTCCTTTAGTAGGGCCTAATCTCAGCACTGATTCTTGGCTACTGTAATTACATTTCCCTTCAATTTACTGTCTGCAATTGCTTTCATTATGCTACCATCCTAATGTCTAGTGCAACTCTTCCTCTCCTCTCCCTTCCCCCTACCATAGGTAGCCTTTTCTCAGCAGCAGGTGAAATTAAATGATCCCTGGGGGTCTGTAGCCTGTGATCCTCCAGAAGCCCTGAGAGGCTTTTGAAGCCCGATCTCTGAATCTCTGACTATAAATAATGCCATTTACCTAATTACTAATGCAAGTTCCTTTTTCCTATGTGTAAGTGAGAGAGATGAATCAGAGTCCCCAGGTTGTGTTGCTTACCACTGACTTTAATGTTTGGTCACAAAGCCCTCCATTACTGGTGAATGGCCCAAGGAAACCCATCTGGTAGAGCTGGGACATGGGAGCTATGGGAAATGAAACTCTTCTGAAATCAGAATTGCATAATTAAGAACCGGGAAACTAAAATGACTAATGTGTTAATTCTCCTTTGTATTAATTCTCTCCTCCCCCTCATTCCCCATCATTTTCATTTGGTATAGTAAAACTAAGTCTGCTGTATGGTGTTGTGGGGGTGGAGATTGGGGGAAAGAGAAACAGATAAATGGTTGAGGAAGTTTTGAAAGGGACTATAGAAGGAGGCTTTAGAAGAAGACAGTGCCTGTTAGACTGAGACTTTTCATTTTTTTGGAGAAGAATAACAATTAGCCCCCTCAAACAGTGCTCCCAAAACTCTAAATTCCCTTTGTAACACTGAGAGTGTATAAGTTAATTGATGCTGCTGCTAATAATTTACATTTATCTAATGCTTCAAGGCTTACACTGCCTCTCAGAATTGTGAGGAAACCATTTGGTAAGCATTATTATCTTTTTTTTTTTCTTATAGGTGAAGGAACTGAGGCTTAGAGGTCAAGTGATTGGCCCAGGGACATATAGCTGGTAGTGGCAAATTGGGAATGAAACCTGGGTCTAGCAAACCTTGATATGCTAGAAATGAATTGAGAGGTAGCAAATGACAAGGATCCCAAACCTGGAATCCACTTCTGAGGCTGTATGTCTGGGGTTAATATTAGCTAAAATTTATGCGGCATTTTAAAGTTTTCAAATTCTTTATATAAACTCTTCTACTTAATTCTCACAAAATTCTTGTGTGAAGTTGATACTATTATCCCTCTTTTATTGATGAGGAAGAGCAGTTGGTAGCACAGGGAATAGAGTGCTAGGCATAGCGTCAGGAAGACTCTTCTTCCTGAGTCAAATCTGCCTTCAGACATTTCCTAGCTGTATAATCCTGGGCAAGTCACTTAACCGTGTTTGCCTTAGTTTCATCATCTGTAAAATGAGCTGGAGAAGGAAATGGCAAACAACTGTAGCATCTCTGCCAAGAAAACCCCAAATGGGGTCAGACACAACTGAAATGACTAAAAAGAGGTGAGGATATAAAGACTAAGGCAGATTAAATGGGCTGTCCAGAGTTATAAAGCTAAGTATCTGAGGCAGTATTTGACTCCTCAAAACCTGAGAAGACTCAGGTCTTCTTGACTCCAAGTCCAGCATTCCATTCACCGCTGACTTAACTTCATTCCTAGGTCATGCCAGGAATTGGTGTATGGATCTACTTATCAATCATTTCTCAGAGCTTCAGGCCATCATCTAAAAGCCTCAGGTGCTTTTCCAATGTCCTGATGATAGAGCCCATCAGTAAGACTGAAAGCCATCTGATCCTAAAGTTTGTTTTCTTCTTGAGAGTCAGTAGTGGGAATGCTTTCCAGCCACACCCAGAGTTATAAATAGTATGGGGCCATCAAAGCTTTGTCCCATGATGCTGACAAGGGTCTGTGTGCTTCCTCTCCATGGTAGTAATACTGGTACAGGATTGGGAGTATACTGTAAGAATGTTAAAGGGAATATTTGTTCTAGCCTTCTATTCCATGTCCATATTAGTGCCCTGTAAGGAGGACATATCTCTGCTTTTGTCTAGCCCAGGGCAGCCCCTCCCAAGATTCCCATGACCAAAATTATCCTCTTTCAGAACCTTCCCTGACTAGTACACCAAGGTGGACTACCTGTGAACCACCATCTAGAAATTAATCAATCAACATTTATTAGGTCCCTACTATGTTCCAAGCACTCAGTGGTAAGTTCAGGGTCATAGCAGGGGTATGCTGGCTTTGAGGACTACCTAGATTCTGTTTCTTGTGTCCTAAGTAGATTTCCTTCAGCTCCTGGATTTCTTCCATTTTGGCTCTGCCAATATATTAATGATTACCTATATTTTGTCAAAAATGAGTGAGGTTATAATGCTTTTGTACTCTGCCCTGGACAGACCTCATCTGGAGTCCTATGTTCAATTCTAGGCACATTTCAGGAAGGATATTGATAAATGGAAAAAGCCCTAGTAGAAGGCAACCAGAGTGGTAAAAAGCTTTGATCATCTCATCTGAGGATTGGCTGAAGGAACCAAAGATTCTTTCTCTGTACAAGATTGCAGGGAGACATGATAACCATCTTCAAATGTTTATCAGATGGAAGAGACTGGGTTTTCTCTGCTTCAACCCAGAGCACAGAACTGGGAGCAATGAGCAGAAATTAGAAAGATAGGTAGAGACAAGGAGGATGATGAAGGAAGAGATGTGATGGAAATATAGACAGACCAATGTGCTAGTTTGACTACAGCACAAGAATGATTGCCAATTTAGTTACTTGAAGAAATGTATAATACAGATAGAAATGTGGACTCTGTGTGTTTCCTCTAGAATTTATTACTGTTCTTAGTTTCACTTGATAATTATCATGGAAGATCTTGGGATCAAAATATGTCTTATTAGCCCTGTTTCCTGAATAAATCCTGTAGATTTTGGTGGAACACATTTTCTGAAATGGGTATTGAGGACAGGCTCACAATCAAGAATTAAATGGGAGGTAAAAGAAATTTTAATTGGACATCAGCTATTTTTATGGGACCTGTGAAACTTAAGCATCAGACAAAGGCAGCCAAAAGAATGGATTTAATTTAAGGCTGGCATTGTTTTTTCATTTTGTTTTGTTTTTGCAGGGTTGGAGGTGATGTGTTACTGGATAAAGAGGTTCATGGCTTTTGTTAGGCACTGAGCTTTAGCCTGTGCTTGGCAAGAAGAGACTTTCTAGCCACTGCACCCCTATAGACAGGAACAGATAAAAAACAGATGACCTTGAAAGCTGGAAGCATGGCAAATAGTAACAGGGAACAATTAATTGATCACAAGGTCAATTGAGGCAACCATCAAAGACAATATGGCTTTCATCAGAAATTGCACAATGCCCAGTAGAGAGTTAGGATTTGGCACTCAGAAGGGAGTAAAGAATAATTTGGTGATATCATCAACTGCCATTGACAGTTCTGCAACATTGGAGGCAGTTGTTCCAGGCATTTGCATCCAGGCTACATGGCTCTTTGTATGTGTTTCATATGTGATTCTTAGTCATGTGTGTTTTCTGCCTCCTCCACTGGTGTTATAGTAACTGTGAATGTATCCCATGTATTGATTATCTAGGTACAGGGAGTTTTTCTTGTCATTCCATTTGCCCTGCTGTTAAATTAAATTCCTTTTGTTTTGAAGTAGCTTAGAGGCTTGTGAATTCCCCATTTGGGTGAGTACTAACCTTCAAAATGCTTGAAATTAGGGCAAGTTTTCTGGGGGTCCAAGTGGGAGGGACAGCACAGAAAATTACATAAGGAAAAATGACCTAACAACCAAAGTTGTTCAACAATAGAATAGGTTGTAGCAGGAAGCAGTGGGTTCCTCATAATAGAGGTGTTCAAACAAAGTGTGGTACAATGGAGTCAGAAGTCAGAAGTCCTGGATTTGAATCCCAGCTCTATGGGAAAGTGGGTCTCAGTTGTTTATTCTATAAAATGAGGGGGTTGGGCTTTATGGTATCTATATGACACCTTTCAGCGTCAAATTTATGATTCCATGATCGTGTTGAAGGGATTCTTGTTCAAGCAGGGTTTGGACTAGATGACCTCTGAGGTCCCTCCTTACTTTGAGATTCCAAATTTCTAATGACATGAGATCAAAGACCCTGATCACCTTTCCTTCTTTTTTTGGCTACAAAAGCCTAAATTGACCAGCAACACTTTCTGGGTTTGTGGTTGTCTATTCTGTGGAGGGCTGGAGAGGAGGGTGGAGACTTCTGACTAAATCCTGAACCAATGCAAGGTCCTTTCCCTTAGGACAGCAAGAAAGTAAATTGTCTCATGAGCCACTTCAGGAGGGCAGCTTGGGAACAGTAGGTGAAGTAGGACTGACCCAGAAAGAAAGGGATTAGGGTCATTGGTCAGGGCTATGTCTACTGCTATGCCATTTCTGACTCTCATTTTCTGCCTATTCCCCAAAGGGCTGAGTATCCGTCTTTGCGTTTCATTCAAATATACATTACAGTCCCTTGTTGCTACCTGCCAGACTGACATGATGGCTTCTTACAGATCTTGAAGCCTCCATTTTCTCATCTTTTACCATTGCCAGAATAATCTATCTTCTGCATAGATCTAGTTATGTCACATGCCTGCCTGCTCAAGATGCTTTGATGACTCTCTATTGCTTTTCAAATAAGGATAAACCCTTTATTCTTGACATTCAAGGCCCTTTATGATCTGTTGCCTATCTACCTTTCCTGCCCCATCTCATATTGATCTGCTCCAGTTAAACTGGACCACTCTCTGACCCTCTTCTTGAATGGTCTTACATTTTCAGGCTTCTAGACTCTTGCTCTCTGTGGCTAAAATATCCTCCTTCCACCTTTTCCTCTTCATTTATTGCATTCCTACTCTTCCTTTAAATCCCTACTCAAGTCACTTTCTCTAAGAAGTTGGTCAATCTAAGCATTATATAAATTACCTTCTCCTCAGGCCTTATATCTATCTGTGCTGTATTTTGTAAGTCTGTGATGAGCTTAGGATGTACTATTGTATTTAATACCCCAAATTATCCTCAATTCCTCAATCTTGGTCACCCCAGATATTTGATCAGTTGTCAAAATCTTGAATTTCCTTCTCCACAGCATGACTTTGCTTCTCTCCACTCAGCCTGGTGTAGACCCCTTTCACTTCTCATTGGGGCCATTATAAGAGCCTTTTAATTAGATTCCCTACCTCAAGTCTGTCCTTACTGCAACCCATCTACACAGCTTCCAAGCATATTTCCCCAAATCATAGATCTGTCCATATCAACCCCCTCCTCCCATAAACCCCTATGGCTCCCTATTACCTTTAAGATAAAATTTAAATTATTCTGGTATTTAAAGATATTCACAATCTGCCTTTTATTATATTTTCATTTAGTTGTATCAATTACATATTATTGTCCTCCATACACTCTATGGTCCAGACCTAATGATTCTTTTTGTTGCTCACAAATTTCCTTGTCTTTGTACTGTTTATTCCAAATCACTGGAATTTTCTCTCTCCTGGCTTCAGATTTTTAGAATCTCTGGCTTCCTTTAAGACTCAACTCATTCACCACCGCCTCTAGGAGGCCCTTTCTTCCCTCCTGCTAGCCACACGTTCCTTTCCAAGGCTACCTTAAATCTACTCATGATGTATTGTACATATACCAATTTATGAATCTGTTATCTCTCCCAGTAGAATGTCAGTTCCTTGAGGAAAGGGATTGGTCTTACTTTGCTTTATATCTCCTTTATTTAGATCTGTCTAGTACACATAAATAGCACACACAAAGCACTTAATAAATGATTGTTGATTGAGTTATATTGCTATTTCTCCTGACTTTTTTCCTTCTAATATATTTGAAGTTCTATGAGGGGAATATGTATTATATAAACCTTTAATCTCCAGTTCCAGGTTCTAGATCTATGAGTAGAGGTCTTTGGGTCAGTCACAATTCATCTGGATAGTTCCCTCATTTTTGAAATGAACAGGTTGGATAAGGTTATGTCTCAGACTACCCATGGCTGCTGCTTCCTCCATATTATGCTGTTTCTTAGTTTCCCTTTGCCCGCTGGGTTTCTGTTCCTAGAAGGGGATGATGACAGAGCCTCTGGGCTTTCCCTTTTCCAAGTTTATGCTCCCTCTTTTTGGTTTGAGCAAGAAAGGCTGTGGCATATAAATGTGATATCTGAAATATCTGGAATTCTAGGTAGAAAATATCAGTGAGTTTTAGGGATCTTGGGTAAAGCAGATATGAATTTAAGGTAAAATAATAATACCTTGTCCTAAGGTGCCTCTGATCACTGGGAATTACCTTTGGATCAGTCAGCTTGTCCTGAACCATGACCCTCTTCTATCTTCTCCCTGCTGTTGTTGTTGTTGTTGTTGTTTTTTAATTATTATTGCTTTCTAGAATCAATGTTGATTGGAGGATCAGGTACCCTCTCTTCTTTCCCTTAATGGAAATTCCAATTCACTTTTGGAAGGCCAGCCTTCTTACATCCATACACACCTCCTCTAGTGTCATAATTTCTTTTCATCAGCACTATTTAAAAAATGGGGATGAAACTACGGTAAGACCTAGTGAAGATCTGTATTCTCCTTGGATTTTATTTTCCTCTAGAAGTACCTGTTTCAAATCCTGTTAATTTGTTCTGCATAGCTGAAAATTGGTTTGGATCTTAGATATAGTGTTTTCAATCATCACAAGTATAAATGTGATTATTCCAGGATGGATTGTATTGTTTCCCAAATTTATTAATCTTTTCAATTTCATTCAGAACTTGGAAGGCTTAAATGGCTCTTCCTTTTTAAAAAAAATAAATGTGTAACTTTTCCCACCACTAATTTTGAATTAGGTATATTGAATGGCAGCAAGGCATGGAATACCATAGTCTCTGAAGAAATGAAGTTCAAGCTTACCTGAAGTGCAATGAAGAGGCAAATTGTAGGTGGGTATGAGTAGGCTCCAACCCATTATGAAAAACAATTGGACAGGAAAAATGACATAAAGGATGTCATTAGATAATTATATGAATGAGAAAAGAGATGGGCAGTCCCAAAGCAAATTGAGGTATAAATGCTGATAGATACCCTCTTTCTTCTAATAGGCCCCCCAGTATGGTAGGGGACTATCCTGTGGCAGGTTTATGGGAGGACAAAAACCCAAGTTTCTCAGGATTGGTAGGCATGATGAGCTATGATATGGATCATTAGAGGCAGTGCTGACATCAGTGAGTCACATATCCATTAAAATTCACAGGAAAAAAACAAAACAAAACAGTATTAAGGATCCTTTGTATACAAACTGCCCAATACTGACCCCTAGCTCTCAGTCCCAAATTTCAATTTCAATTTCTTTTTTTAAAATTCATTTTGAACTTAACTTCAAATAGTAAAAAAAAAAAAAAACTTCCATGTGCACAGCACAACATAAAAAAGTATTCAATATAAAACTATATTTCTATTTCACACTGTTTGCTTTAAAGATAGTATGTAATAAATACTACACATCATTTTCAAAGCTACCCTCCTTTTCTGTGGTTCCTTCTAACTTTTCTATTATTCTCTGCTCTGTACTTTTGTTTTCTCCATGCCCCCAGTCCCCACCCACCCCAAGAAGGTTATCATTAGACACAAATATACGTATATATGTAAAACCATACTGTACATACTTCTACTTATCAGTTCTTTTCCTGGATGTGGACAGCATTTTCCATCATAGGTTCTTTGTAGTTGATTTGAATATTTATAATAATCAAAATGACCTAGTCATTCAAAGTTGTTCTTAGAACAATATTGCTGTTACTGCGTACAATGTCCTTTGTTCTGCTCATTTTATTCTTCATTATTTCATGCAAGTCTTTCCATGTTTTTCTAAAATCAACCAGCTCATTATTTCTTATACCATAGCAGTATTCCATTACAATCATATACCATAGTTTGTTTAGCCATTCCCCATTTGACAGGTATCCCCTCATTTTCCAGTTCTTTGCCACCACAAAGAGAGCTGCTATAAATATTTTAGAACATAAAAATTATTTTCCTTTTCCCCTAATCACCTTGGGAAACAGACCTAATAGTGGTATTGCTGGGTCAAAGGGTAGACAGAGTTTTATTACTCTGTGAGCATAATTCCAGATCATTCTCCAAAATGGTTGGATCAGTTCACAGTTCTACCAACAGTGAATTAGTGTCCCATCAATTTCAATTTCTAAAATCATGTCGTGACCTTGGTGTATGAGTTCTACATCCTTTACAATAGCACCTTAAATATTTGTCATGAACTGAAAGATAGAAAGGCTGCCAATGATCCAACCTTACTTCCCTAATATTCTGCTTGAGATCTGCCCACCCCTTTGACTGTATCCTTTGGAATGCCTGCTCCATTATTAACAAATGTCCTTGCATCTCATACCTTTTCATATCTTACCCCTTCCATCTTTTGTCACTCAATGAGACTTGAGTCCTTCAAAATGATAATGCACCCCTTGCTACTGTATTACTGGCTTTCTCACAAAAACCCTACCTCACTCACTGTTGTGGGGGAGTTGGAATAATACTTGTTCGCATAACCACTTGGATATTTTCATTCTATTACTCTCACTCAGCAACATCATCGAGGTTCATACTATCCACATTTATCACTCTATTTAAATCCTGGTGGTTGTTTTATACCTCCCCCCCTTAGTGATATTTGTCTTCCTTTCTCAATCATTTCAGTGGCTTGCTTACATTATTTTTTCTCTACCCCAGCTCTTGCCCTTATATTAGGGGACTTCAACATACATATTAATGCTCCCTTAAATAGCTTAGATTCCTCATTCCCAAATTTACTCAGTTCCTGTCACCTTCTCCACTCCATCTCAGCTGTATACAGATTTGTTCATACCCTTGATTATTCTATCATCCAGAAATGTTCCATTTTCATGTTGACAAAATCCAAAATTCTTTTATATTATGATAATCAATTATTCTATTTTTCTTATTACTTATGATCTTTTACCCTGCTCCTCATCTCACCATCACCTCCATCCCATTCATTATTCAGTCCCCCCAGCCATTAATTCTGCACTGGCTACACTATCTTTCCTTTCCTATCTCAACCATTTGTTGGATCCATTTAACTCTACACTGTTTTCTATTTTTGAATCCCTTACCCCCTTTTCTTAGTAATGATTATGCTTTGCCAAACCCCAACTCTGATTTATTTCTATTATCCATCTCCTTCACTCCCATTCAAGTTCTACTAAATAGAAAAAGGAGAAAATCACAAAACCAAGCTTATTGAGTCCATTACAACTTTCTGTTATCTAATGTCAACTGGGTCCATGGAGCAGGAATAGAGCATCTATACTCTCATCATTTAAACATTTTCTACAGTAGCTCTTCAAGACTTCCACAGCACCCTTTTCCCTAACCCTTTTTTCTCTTCAAGACTTCCACAGCACCCATTTTTCAACCTTTGCATCTAAAGACTAAATTTCACTGAAAAAATGAAGCCATTTGCCTCTTCTTTCCTATTCTCACATCACTCTGAAACCTCCCCCAACTCTCTCTCTCTCTTTCTGTCTCTCTCTCCCTCTCTTTGGTGAGGTAATTGTTAAGTGGCTTGCATCACGCAGCTAGTAAGTGTCAAGTTTCTGAGGCCGGATTTGAACTCAAGTCCTCCTATATTCAGGGCTGGTACTCTATCCACTGCACCACCTAACTGCCCCTCTAACTATCTTTCTTTTATTGTGGTCTCAGATGAAGAGATAATCCTTCTCCTAGCTATGGTCATTTCCTCAACAATGATCTTATCACCTCCCAACTTCCCCAACAGATTACCCTTGCTGTCATCTTCACTCTCTAATCTTCAGTATCAATCTACTGGTTCTTTCTTGGTGCCTACAAACATACTCATGTTCCTCCCCTCACCTCAACCATCCTTAGAAAACCCAGCACTAGATCTGATTCCATTGGCTATCTTTGTATGTTTTCTGATAAAGTTCTTCGGATAGCTTTCTATGCTATATGCCTCTACTTCCTGTTCTATTCTCTTGGCAATCTGGATTTTGGCCTCATAATTCAGCTGAAACCATTCTTTCTGAAGTTACTAGTGATCTCCTAATTTCCCATAGTGGTCTTTTTATTAATTGTCCTCATTTTTTTTTACCTTTCTGAAGCATTTGATGCTGTTGATTATCTTCTCCTCTTGGATATTCTCTCCTAACTAGGTTTTTTGTGATGCTGCTCTCTCCCTATTCTCATCCTTTTCTGACCACTTTTCAGTGTCCTTTGCTGGATCTTTACCCAGGTAATGCCCATTCACTGTGGGCATTCCCCAAACCTCTTTTTCTGAGTCCTCTTTTCTTTTTGCTCTGTGCTTTGACTTGTTGATCTCATCAGCTTTTGTGGGGTCCATTTATGAATGCAGATAATTCCCAGATCTGTACATGCAGCCTTAGTTTCTCTCATGAACTCATCATATATCACTAGTTGCCTTTGGGGCACCTTGACCTAGATTTCGTTTAGGCATTTCAAATTTAACATGTCTTAAGCAGAACTTATTCTTTCTCCCTATCTCACAACTTTAATCTCTTCCCAACTTTCCTATTATTATTGAGGGTACCATCTTTCTGACAGTCACCCAGGCTTATAGCTTTGATGTCATCCTCAACTCCTCACTTTTGTTCTCCCTACATGCTTAATTCATTATCAAATCATGTCATTTTGACCTTTACAACATCTCTCACATATTTCCCTTTCTCTCCTTTCACAAAGCCCTCACCCTAGTATAGGGTAACACCTCTATATCTCTGGTTCCTGCTGTGTACACTATTTTCTATGGTAGCTCCTCAGAATAATTCTTTTGCAGGGACCTGGTTCATTCTGTACTTCTGGCTCCTGGCTTGGGTTTAGCTATTTAAAGACCCTAGAAGTGTGATTATAATGTTTGGTCAGCAAATCTCTGTATCTTCTTGAGTGGGGGTATTTGCATCCCATAAAAGAACTGCAGGATTTAACACCTTTTTAGCAAGTGATTACCTCTTAATTTGTAATTATTGCTGTGATTACATTAATTAAGGTAGGGGCTGGGTGTGGGGAAGACCATATCCACCTTCCCTTATTTTAATATGTTGTCCTCAAAATTACTTTGTATAATTGCATATGTTTTTATAGTTTGCATTTATTTACTTGTAAATATACTACAAACTTTTGGTTTTTGCCTTGTTATTTTCTGCACCAAACACATTGTCTTGAGGCTGGCAACTCATTGAATTTACTCTTTAAAATTATTGACTTCCTGAGGATGAAGTCCATGTTTTATAATTCTCTTTATTCCCCATAGTAGTTAGTATAGTGGCATCTATATATTAAATCTATATATTATATATATTAAAAGGTCAGTACAAGGGCATCTAGGTGGCACAGTGGATAGACTAGATAGAACCTGAGTTCAAATCCAATCTCAGACACTTGACACTTACTAGCTGTGTGACCCTGGGCAAGTCACTTGACCCAATTTCCTCACACATGCAAAAAAGGTCAGTACATATCTGCCTGATTAATTGATCCATATTTTCCATTACCTTTTTCCAAGTCACTCCTCCCTGGTAGTGATCCTTCCATTTATTGTAGTCCAATATCCCATGGTCTGTGGGCCACTGATTGAGCATCATCAGTCTAGAGAGCTCATTGCCTTCTTATGAGTGTATCTACCATGGTTCCTCTATAGTACTTGATAAAGAAGTGTTGCCTCTCTAACTATTGCTACTAGCTTTCATTTTGGTCACCATTATTATTACTATCCTGTACTTCTTTGGCACTTGAGAGTTCTAAAGTGCCCTGCAGTCTTTTATTAACTAATCCTCTTGGCCCAAGGAAGCTTAGACTTGTTGCATAGAGACTTGCTTTCAGAGACAGCTAAGGAGGGTTTTGTGTATACTTTACATGAGACATGTTGGGATGCTGCCCTTCTCATGAATCTTTTGCTATGATGTGAAGGGGAGGAGGGGAATTTTTTCAGGATTTGAGGAGCATAACGTTGACCAGTGAGCCTATACTTATTCACTGATCAAGTTCATCTTTATCTTTGATAACTACAAATTTATTGAGAAGTGACTGATCTCCACCTACTCCCCCTTCACAGGCCAATGAATTCTGACCAATCTTTGTCAATTCCAGACTCTTGATGTACTTATGGATCCCCCCCCAAGAAAACTACCCCCTCCCAATGATTCCCCACCTTATTCCCTGGACTTTGTGTTATTATGTAAAAGGGTCCACCTATGTTAAGTAGTGTCTATTTAGAATTAACTCAGGAGCAGTCCTATAGTTTTGTTTATTAAAGGTTCATTTGCATTAAGTAGTTAAGTAGCTTCTGTAAATGACTCCAGAGCAGTCCTTTGGTTCTCTTTTGTTCTGTTACCCCATAAAAACCCTGTCCTCATTCCCATCTTTGGGTATTCCTAGCTTCTTGCTTTGTGATACCATTAGCTATATAGTTCCTCTGCCTCCCCTCTCCCTGATTAAAGACCTTATTTTCTCCTATATTGATTATTTCCTTAATTTCCAGGTTAACATCCTATATATGCAAGGATGACTGGAGACGGCTTGGGATGTTTTTGTTTGTTTTGTTTTTTAACGGTGTGACCCTGGAAAGTCATTTAACCCCAATTGCCTTAAACATCTGGGGCCACCTCCAGTTTTCCTGATGTGTATCTTGTCACTGGACTCAGATGACTCTGGAGGAGAGAGTGAAGTTGGTGACATTGCACAGTCCTCCCTCTTTTAAATCCAATTCATTGCAAGTCATGACATCACTCAGATGTCATGGTCTTCTTCAAGAATGAAGGACAAACAACAACTACAATCAGCTCTATCCTAGTAGAGGCTATATGGTGCACTCGAAAAAAAATGCTTGACTTGTAATAGAGAGGCCTGGATTCCAATCCCATGTCTTACACTTATAATTTATAATTACAATTCTCTGAATCTTAGTTTCATCATCTGTAAAATACAGACACACATACCTGTAACAGTTCACATATATGTTATAATCAATTGAATAATGTATGTAAAGCATATCGACAATGTTAAAAAGCTGCACACACAGAGTTGTTATTATGATCCTTAAGGACATGCAAAATGATTAGACACCCCAAATTTCCACCTTTGTTTCAAGCCATAAAACGTTTCTTACCCTCAAACTGATAAGTGATGCCCCCTCCAACCCCTGGTTATTTCCCAGGGCACACACATCTGTCTATAGCAAACACATAAAGAAATTCCATGAAAACCAGTCAAGGAAAATAAAGAGGAATCAAAATTCCCTTTCAACTTACCACCCAACTCCCATCCAGCCTATCCAGATTTCTTTCAGGTACTGGGCTTATGTTTATTTTCATATCTGTATAATTATACATTTTGGGCAAGAGCTGAACTTTTAACCCTGCAGAAAGAGTACTGTGTAAAGCCAGGAATGGCTCTAACATAAAATTAGGGTGGAATTGGAAATGATTAAAGGGCAGCCAAGAGTCAGGAACACTCATCTTCCTGATTTCAAATCTGACCTCAGACATGTATTAGCTGTGTGACCCTGGGCAAGTCACTTAACCTTGTTTGCCTCAGTTTCCTCATCTATAAAATGAGTTGGAGAAGGAAAGGGCAAACCATTCCAGTATCTTTTCCAAGAAAATTTCAGATGGGGTCACAAAGAATTGGACACAATCGCAATGATTGAACAACAATGACTCCATCATCACCACCATCGAAGAAACCTGCTTAAATCAAGCTGGAAATCAAAGATTTCCTATTTGAAATATATCTTAAAAAACAAAAACTAAATTTACTTAAGGAAATACGTCAGTGGTGGTTTGGGCGGGGGAGGGTGAGAATTGAACTTGGAAATGTATACCCAGGAACATAGTGAAGGGAAACTATCAGCAGTTTTGTTCTAAAGAAATGGCTCCAGTTTTGGCTGAGGGCTTTGTATCTTGTCCTAGCAGCAACAAAATACTTTCCTCAGGACAATCTGATGAAGTAAATGGAGTTACATATCATTAACCACATTTACAAATGAGGAAACTGAGACTCAGGTGAAGTGATTTGTCCTACATCACACTCTTGGTAAGTAGCAGGATAGAGGCTAGGATTGTGGGGGAGGAGAGTGTGGAGAGAGAGACCTAGATGATTTGTTTGTAAGAGAGCTGAATGTTTTGATAGACTGAGATTTCCATGTAAGTTAGTGGTATAAAGTAGTAGCTGATGGTTGGGGTGTTGGTGCAATCTTGGACAATCTTGGAGAAAGTGTAGTGTCTAGAGTAAGAAAAGTAGTGATCACAAAGCTCTCCTCTGTGGTTAGATTGAATCCCTAGTGGTGTGTACAGTTTTGGATACCAGGCTTTGGGAAAGATATTGACAAAGTTCCAGAAGAGAAGGGCCAAGATATGAGGAGTTTGGAGATGATGACTTGCAAAAAATTATCAAAGGAGTGGGCAACTAGGTGGCACAGTGGATAAAGTACCAGCTCTGGATTCAGGAGGATGTAAATTCAAATCCAGCTTCAAACACTTGACACTTACTAGCTGTGTGACCCTGGGCAAGTCACTTAACCCTCATTGCCCTCCAAAAAAAAGTCATCAAAGGAACTATGGATTCTTAGACTGGAAAGGTGATACAGAGTAGACCTACCAGCTGGATTTGAAAGACTATCATAGAAATGGGTTTAGATTTATTTTCTTTATCCTCAGAGAGCAGAACAAGGAATAGTTCAATAAGGTTGGAGAAAGGGAGAATTTGCCTCAATGGAGAAAAAACAATTCCTAGTACTTAGAGCTGTCCAAAAGAGAAATTAGGTCTATCAGCAGTGTAATGGGGTTCTCATTACTGGAAGGCTTCAAGTAGATACTGTGCCACATCTTGTAGGCATGTTGTAGAAGAAATTATTGGTCAGGTACAGATTAGACTAGATGGCCTCTGAGATGTTGAGTCTAATCCTGGGGTAACCACTTTTCCAGCCCTACCCTGAGACTAGGAATTGTTTCATTCCTTGTATTTGCATCAACAGGGCCTGATACATAGTAGGTATTTAATAAGTGTTCATTTGTTCATTGTCAGCATGCTGCAGTTAATTAGTGTGAGGATAGGTTTTTCCTCCTGCAATGTTTCCTGCTCTTGCCTTCTTCTTAAGTCATTTCCCACAGCATGGTAGGCTATGCAGATATTTTCTTCCACATGCACACATAGACATATGATGCTCCTCCAAGCACATTTGCCCTAAGCACATTGCATGAATATGAGAAGATGCATGGTTGAGGGGGAAAGAATTCTGGATTTACCACTTGTACATATAAAGTTTCCAGCACCCTTCCCTCCATTTGAGGCTGTATCTCTTTTACATATATATATATATATATGTATATGTATATGTATATATGTGTATATAAACAATATTGGACAGCTAGGTGGTGCAGTGGATAAAGCATTGGCCCTGGATTCAGGAGAACCTGAGTTCAAATCCAGCCTCAGGCACTTGACACTTATTAGCTGTGTGGCCCTGGGCAAGTCACTTAACCCTCATTGCCCCACCAAAAAAAAAAATAGTTGAAAGGAGTAAGGTGAGGAAAGGCATGGATTTACCACTTGCACATATAACCTTTCCAGCACCCTTCCCTCCATTTGAGGCTATATCTCTTTATATATATATATATATATATATATATATATATATATATATATATATATATATATATATATACACACACACACACACACACACACATATATAAAATATATATATACATACACACACATATATACACACACATATACATACACATATATACATATACATATACATATACATATACATATATATACCTCTGTGTATTTGTGTGTGTGTATGTGTATATCTTTACAGACAAGATTCTAAGCTCTTCAAGAATAGGGGCTATCTCATATTGCTCTTCATATTCTCAAAGGTTGGTACACAGTAGGCATTTAATAAATATTTTTTCATTGAATGGAATCTGAGGATGTGTTTTAGTTCCACTTCTGCTACTTGCTCCCCATGTGACCTGGGACAAATCATATCCCCTTTCTGGGTCTTATTACTCTTCTCTTTAAATCAGGGTTTTGAGACAGGTGATTTTAAAGTGTTGCTTCTAATTCTAGCTAGTTTGGATTGGCCAAATCTAGAAACTAGTGTTTCTCTTAGATCATCTGAGGGTTCTTCGCTAGTAACATTGGAAGTAACTGAGGCATGAAAACTTCTGAATGCACCAGTGGCACAAATTGAAGCCTTCCCTCCCGCCACACTTGTCTGAAGCTCCAAGCTTTATAACATACAGGCTCTCAATAAAGCAAAAGGTGCTTCAAGATCCATTTGGTAAAGGAACCCTTTGAAATCCAAGGCATATTTTGAGTTGGACTTTTTCAGGAGTCCTGCCTCATCTCAGAACTTCCTTCTTTAGTGGTAAATTCCAGTAAATTGGCATCATGGACATTTTTATCTTAGTCTGATATCTTCATTGTCCCAGCTTTAAATATCTCTTTAATAAAACAACTACCGTATTATTTTTGTTGTTGTTTTGGTTTTTTTGTTGTTGTTGTTGTTTTTTTTCGGGTGGGCAATGGGGGTTAAGTGACTTGCCCAGGGCCACACAGCTAATAAGTGTCAAGTGTTGAGGCCAGATTTGAATTCAGGTCCTCTTGAATCCAGGGCCGGTGATTTATCCACTGCGCCACCTAGCTGTCCCCTACCCTATTAATTTTATAAGAAAATAGGTGGGGGCAGCTAGGTGGTGCAGTGGATAAAGCACCGGCCCTGGATTCAGGAGGACCTGAGTTCAAATCCGGCCTCAGACACTTGACACTTATTAGCTATGTGGCCCTGGGCAAGTCACTTAACCCCCCATTGCCCCACAAAAAAAATAGGTGAAAGGAATAAGGTGAGGAAAGACATGGCTGAACAGCAGTTCACATGTAGTAGAACTTGAGGTTTGGGGGGATTTGGAGGTTCCTCATGGGGTAATAGTGCAAAGTGGAGGTGGTTGACAAAAGTATTGGTACATCCTTGAGCAACATACTGACAAGATATCTTCTGTATTTTGTGTTACTGATTGATCCATTCTTATGGAGAAACAATATGGTATAGGAAATGAAGTGCTAGACTTAGAATCACGAAGACCTGGGTTCAAATCTTGCTTCTAACATTTATTAGCTTTGTGATCTTGGGAAAATCATGTAGTCTCTCTGTACCTCAATCTTCTCATCTGTAAATAGAGGGAGGAGTTATGGATTCTAAGTCCCACTTTATCTCAAAATCCAGGGTCCTATGGTCTTCTATAGCCTCTTCTGAGGCCTTGATCTCCTTCACTGGGGCATTCAATATTCAACAATCCTAGGCCTAGCCAGCTCTGCTCATGTCTGTAGCCTTGAGATCTCTTTGAAAATGCTCCAACTCTCTTTCCATGTTATATTAGGGCAGGAAATGCCAACTCCCCCCACCCCACATACACACACATACTCATCACCTCAGCTCCCCTGGGCCTCCTGCCAAATCTCCTGTTTGCCCTGATCTTTCTCTTCCACCTGTTGGCTGACATCTTCTTTTCCTCAGTACACTCACTCTACCACCCACCCCTCTGTGTCTGTACTTACTGTCTATTCAGTTGTTCTTGATACCAGATAATTTGGTTTTTGATTGTAGGGCATTAGATGGATTTAAAGATTTCAGTTTATTGCTTTCTAGATTACAGTCAAACCCTCTTAATATCACTCACTTTATATCACAGTCACGATTCTTACCCATATATCTGTGAGCCCCTGGACTTGAACACTCTCAAGGTCTGCCTCTGGAGGCAATCGGAGCGATTACTGGTCTTGCCTCCTAGCTCAGCATTCCCACAGACTACTAGATGTGACATACACAGGGTTTGGCAGCATCGTGCCCACGTACTTTGCACATCCTAATAAGTACTGTCTCATGTTGATATCCTGTTCATATATCACAGCTTTCTCGAGCAAGTAAAATGCTGCAGCCCTCAAATTCCTTTCCTTTTTGGTCTCTGTTACCATTATTAAGCCCAAGACAGGAAGCACTTTATAATTCTAGAAAATGATAAGGTATTTGGAGGGCCTTTTGCTTCTAAGCTCAGAACTCATCAAAATTAAAGGAATGGGGGATGGGTAGAGAGGAAGGAGTGATATTTACTGGGGGGGGGGCACTGAGAGAGTACCATAAGGGAGCTTTGGACAAAGACTTAATATAAGGTAATTATGTCATAGGGTTTTGTAATGAGACATTGCAGGGTAGTAGAGACCTCTGGAGTAGGAATTAACATGATAATAAGAGCTCACATTTATATGATGTTTGAAAGCTGACAAGTCACTTTACACATAGATTCTCCTTTGATTTCTACAATAACCTTGTGAGATAAGCACAGCCTGTTTTACAGATGAAGAAAACAAGACTGAAAGAGTAAAGTGACTCATCCAAGGTCATGTTGCTAATGAATGTTGAGGGCTTGTTTTGAGCTCAGGTTGGTTTGGCTCCAGTTTTGGCTGAGGGCTTTGTATCTTGTCCTAGAAGCAACAAAATGCTTTCCTCAGGACAATCTGATGAAGTAAATGGAGTTAAGTATCATCAACCACATTTACAAATGAGGAAACTGAGTCTCAGGTGAAATGATTTGTCCTACATCACACTCTTGGTAAGTAGCAGGATGAAGACTAACATGTAATATTCTGAACTCCTCCATATCTGTTAGAGTTTGAGGAGGGAGTGAATACCAGCAAATAGGAGACTCAGGAAAGGAATCCTATAGGAGGTGGGACACCAACTAATCCTTAAGATCAGTCAAGATTCCCAAGCTGTAGAACTGAGAAAAGAATGCATTTCAGACATGCAGGAGAGTTGCCTGTGCAAAGGCAGGGAGCAGCAAGTTAATCTGTTGGCCTGAAATGAAGAATAAAGAGGAATGATCTGATAAAAGCCTGGAAGGGTAGGGTGGAGGATGATTGTAAAGGGTTTCAGATGACAAGTAGAGAGTTAATATTTTATTCTAGAATCCATAAGGGGCCAGAGAAGATTCCAGTGAAGGTATAGGGTATAAGTTTTACCTTCTGGTTGTTGCCTGAGAAGATACTCTGGAGACTAGGTAGAAACTGAAAACAAAGGCTTTTACCTTTAAAGTCTTGTAGTCAGAGACCTGGAATCTTTTCAGAGCCTTTTTGTTAGCAGAACCACATGATTAGATCACTGCTACAAAAACATTTAAGATACATTGGAATTGCCTTGTTGGACTATGCCCAGCATTCTTAAATCCGATACCTTAAATTACGTTTACAACTGGAAAGAAAATTTATAAATTCAGAGAGTGACATATGAAGAGCCCTCACCCATGTTTAAGGAAGCAGATTGCAAGTTTTAAAAAATGGGATATCTTGCTGTCTCTAATGCAAATAACACTGGAGTGATAGGGAATCGAGATCTGAATTTTGGTCTTGATTCTGCCAATGATTGGCCAGGTGACATTATGTTAGTTACTTTTCCTCTTTGGGTAGTTTCCCCACCTGTAAAATAAATATGGGGTGGGACTAGAAGATCTCAAGTCTCTTTCAGCTCTAACATTCTAGGAGTACATGATTTCCCCTAAATCTAGACACCTCTGTCTTTTTTTTGGTGAGGCAATTGGGGTTAAGTGACTTGCCCAGGGTCACACAGCTAGTAAGTATTAAGTGTCTGAGGCCAGATTTGAACACAGATACTCCTGAATCCAGGGCTGGTGCTCTTTCTGACACCTTTGCCTTGAAGTACAGGTTATTATGAGACCAAGAACCTTTGTCTTGCTACCTGAGAAATTTATTTTTTCTCTGTTAGGTTCTTTTCTTGTAACCTGAGAGGTTTATTTTCCAAATTGTCTTCTACATTAAACTCTTTCTCCAAATCCCTCTAGCCCAGACATATGCCTTCTTTAATTCTCACTTTCCAATTCCATAACCAGCAGCCTATCCAGAAAGATATAGAGAGACTTCCCTAATTAATTGAAAAGCAACTGTCCACTATCCATTGGTTATTTATGTAAATGTATAGAAAACATGATACATGTATCTAAATAATATGTACCTGTACATACACACAAGATTTGTAACACTCCAAGGGTAGTGAATATCTCAGGTGCCATATGCTGTGAAAGGTAAAGTCCCTGCCTTCTCTGTCAGCCATAGAAATATCAGAGGTTCAATGATTTGTAGAAATCAGACAATAACGATATATTTTATATTGACATTTAAGGTTTGCAAATCACTTCATATATATTCTTTTTGTGTGTGGGGGGGCAATGAGGGTTAAGTGACTTGCCCAGGGTCACACAGTTAGTAAGTGTCAAGTGTCTGAGGCCGGATTTGAACTCAGGTCCTCCTGAATCCAGGGTCAGTGCTTTATCCAGTGTGCCACCTAGCTGCCCCTCTTCATATATATTCTTGCATTTGATATCTTTGTTACGGAGGTATGGAAGATAAAGATTTACAAATGAAGATTTTCTAACTTTAAAAAAATTAATAGTTAATTTATGCATCTCATTTTTATTAATATATTGAGATTATCAAGGATAACACTTTTCCTCTGAGAATTGATTTAATATGCCTTAGAAATTTTGATACATTGCCTGATCATCATTCTCTTTCATATAGTTATTATCCTATAATTTGTTCTTTTACTCATTCAGAACATCATTATTATAACTCCATTAAATACTGTATCTCTTACTGGTATGCCCTAAATTAAATACTATTTTCAAAATTGCAATATGGTTTATAAAATGTATTTAACATTTCTACTTCTTAAAAATTTATATTAATTTTTTTTCTAATCTAGGTCATTGTGTAAAGTACCATTTGGTGCTGAGAAATAGGCATATTCTTTAATATTCCCATTCAGAAGATATCATAAATCTTTCATCTCTACATTCTCTAACAGTTGATTAAATTTTACACTTTCCCTTTTGTTTGTCTTTCTGTTAAATTTGTCCAGCTTAAAGGAGGAATATTAGATTCCTACTATCATTCTATTACTGTGTCTATCTCTTTACAATTCATTTAGCTTTTTCTACACAAATTCAGAAGCTATCCCACTGGGTGCAAATATCTTTGATATCAATACTGTTTCAAAACCTAATGGTTACTTTTAAACATAATATAGTTTTCTTTATATATATAGTATATATTTGTATATGTATGTATGCATGTGTATATACATAAATATACACATATGTATATTTACTTTTTTTCTTTATTTGATAGCATGATTGCAACTCCTGATTTTTTGGATTCACCAAATGAATAGAAAATTTTCTATATTTATTTTGGATATTTCTTGCATAATATGGATAATCAGACTTTGTTTTCTTTTCCATTGTTCCACTCTGTCACTTTAATGTATGGTGTGATCCATCCACATTTAAAGTTATGATTGCTAAGATTGTGTTCTTTTCCATTTGTTTCTTTAATATTGTTTTTTTAAAAACCCAAAACTTCTTTCTCTTTTATGTGATATTTTGTCCCTGAAATCAGTTTTGCACTACTTCAGTGCTAATATATTCCCACTTTTCTTTCTTTCTTTCTTTCTTTCTTTCTTTCTCTTTTTGCAGTGTAATGAGGGTTAAGTGACTTGCCGAGGGTCACACAGCTAGTAAGTGTCAAGTGTCTGAGGCCATATTTGAACTCAGGTCCTCCTGAATCCAGGGCCAGTGCTTTATCTACTGCACCACCTAGCTGCCCCCTATTTCCCACTATTTTGAAGAAGAGAAAACAGTCTCGGAGAGTTTAGGAGACTTACTTATGACTACCTAGAGAGTAAGTGTTAAAGGCAAGATTTGGATCCTTCTGATTCCAAGTCCAGTGCTCATTCATCTAGCAAGACTGGAGTTAATTTCCCAACCCACACACTCACTATCATGTTGGGTCCCTAGATCCATCTAGCTACATCTCATCCTCAGGGCCCCAGGGGTATCTCTAGAGGGGTAGTGGGGTTCTTCTAATGCATTTGGCTTGAGCCCCCATCCTGGGATGTTTTCACCAGCAATTACTTTTCAAATATCATTTGCCAGTGCCAGTTAGTATCTCCTATGTATCATTTAACCAGATGGTATCTTCTTGATATCACTAATAAACAAGTTAAAGCAATAAGCTTTCACAAAGGGATATTTTCTGAGAAAATATATAGCAAGAACAGAAGTAGAAATATAACTCCCTCCCCACCACATATCCAGGATTGAACTTTCTCCTCTTACTGTATTTGGTACCTGAGAAGATTTGGTCCAAAACTTCAGGTGGCTGCTCCAGACATTCTTTTCACCACTGTGTTCATTTCTAAGTGTGGCATAGCCAATGGATGAGACATTCCCTTGTTTGCAGGACTGGCATCTTCTGGATGCTTTGGGTCAAGTAGGTTGATTGTCAGGATTGATTATTTACCAGGCTCAGCTACTGGCAAACTCTGCTGGCTCTTCAGACCTTTCGAAGTTCACAAGGCCATTCTGTTTCCTATATTTCCCCTGAGATCATGAAAGAATAAATGCAAAGAGGCAAAAAACAGTGCGACTATGCATTCATGGCCAGGTGGCAGCCTGGGTAGGGAACATAGGATTTGTCCCTATCCTTGCCCCTCTAGACCCACTGTTCATCTTCCTAGATCCCCACCAGGCAAGAGACAGAGATTGATTTTTCTCGGTCAGGGCCTTTTGTATGCACTCTTATTTTGGGCTCAGCATCTATTTTTTTTTTCCACTACGCAGAATGTGGACCAGATGCTACCAGGTGGCCCAATGGATAAAGCAAAGGACTTGAAGTCAGGAAAACCTGAGTTCAAATCCTTACTTAAAATACTTACTAGGGGTGTGACCATTGGCAAGCCATTTAAACTCTTTTGGTCTCAGTTTCCTCTTCTGTCAAATGGGGGTAATAATAACTAACTCCTGTCTCAGGGAGTTGTTGTGAGGATCAAAAGAACTAACATAGGAAAAGTGCTTGCAACCTTAAATTACTATATAAATGGGAGCTATTATTACTAGAAACCAAAATAGAATGCATCTGATTCAATGAAGGGAGGGCCTATTCATTACGTGTATAAGGGTGATGACTCTTCAGTACCTGAGAGCCAGGTGTGTTACATTTCAGTACCCTTAAAGGGGAATTGGAGGGGCAGCTAGGTGGCTCAGTGGATAGAGCACCGGCCCTGGAGTCAGGAGGACCTGAGTTCAAATCCGGCCTCAGACACTTAACACTTACTAGCTGTGTGACCCTGGGCAAGTCACTTAACCCCAATTGCCTCACTAAAAAAAAAAAAAAAAAAGGGGAATTGGTGTCTAGTTTCTACAATTGGCTTTAACTTCACCTATTGCATCCCCCCAATTCTTATGGTCCCCTGCACTCCAGTTCAATTTAACCACTTATAACAACTAGAGTAGCTTTGACAAAGAAATATTTACCTCAAATGTCTAACAAGTGCAAATATACAAATGAGGGTGACTTAACATCTCCCCTCCACCCTATACCATTTCAGGGTCTGGGGAAGAAAGGTTGATTAAGTTCACAACTTAACTCAGTTCCTATATAGCCTGGTCCTACCAAGTTCTAAATCCGAAGTGACTGAAACCCCATTGGCTCACATCCTAGGCACTCTGGCTTCTCAGGGCTTCTCCACTGGACTGAGGACGACATGTTCTCTGGAATTCTGCTTCCAAGGTTGTCATGGTTCCAGCTCCCAAGTGCACTGCTTGTACCTGGAACTAAAAAGGACAAAGGAAACGGACTAAAACCCCAATTCTGCAGGTTCCAGGCCTAAAAAATGAGAGGGGAAAGGTTGACCCTCACTCCACTCAGTTCAGTTCATGGAATACATGTTGACAGTGAACTGGAATTTCACTGCCCTTGATAGAGTTAGGAAGAAGACAAGACTACACATGCATACACATGGATTTGCACATGCATGTATGCATATGTACACACACATGCACGCACACACATGCAACATACAGATATACCCATATGCAAACACATACGTATGTTTGTATAACGAGGTATCTCCTCCAAGACAGCAGTGTGTGTGTGTGTGTGTGTGTGTGTAAAACCATCTGATTTGAGGACTGTTAAGCCCACATCTAGCCATGGTAGTTCAATTTAGGAAGGTCTTGATCTCTGAGTTTCAAGTCTGGGATTTCCCCCTCTGCCTCTGGGATGCCCTCAAGCTTACATATAAATGTAATCTTGACACCCCTCCCCTCTCCCATCCATCAATATTAGTGGCAAGGGAATGTGGTGAACTACATCTAGTGGCTTCTGAAATTTCATTCTCCAAGGACGCCTGGGATCTACCCTTTTACAAATGACAAAACTGAATTACCGAAATAGAAGGAAACATCACATCTAACTCTTCAACATACCAAAAAAGTGGTCATCTAGCATCTAGCTTTTGCTTCAAGATTTCCACTGAGGGGAACATGTTACTTCTGAAAGTAGTCAGTTCTCTAATTGAATAGTTCTTATTATTAGGAAGTTTTTTCCTGACACGAAGCCTACATTTTCTTCTGTGGGACTTCTTCCCATTATTCCTACTTTTTTGTCATCTGGGCTAAACAGAGTGAATCTAATCCCTTTTCTGCATAACAACCCTTTTTGTTTGTTTTTTTTTGGCAGGGCAATGAGGGTTAAGTGACTTGCCCAGGGTCACATAGCTAGTAAGTGTCAAGTGTCTGAGGTCAGATTTGAACTCAGGTCCTTCTGAATCCAGGGCCAGTGCTTTATCCACTGTGCCACCCAGCTGCCCCATGCATAACAACTCTTAATGCATGAAGACAGTTATAATAGCCTTTCTTCCCCAAGATGAACATCCATAATGTTTTCAAGTGATGCTCTATGGCGTAATATTGATGTTCCTTCACCATCCTTGTCACCTTGCCTAATGAGAGATGTTAAATGATTGCTCAGGGTCACACAGCTAGTAAGTTTCTGAAACAGGATTTGAATTGACTTCGAGTCCAGCCCTTTATGCACTAAGCCACCCAGATGCCTTGGATGGAGAAGTGGCCTTGCTTACCTCACTTCAAGTTCTGCCTTTGATACATACTGGCTTTGTACCCTAGACAAGTCACCACAACTCTCATTGCTCCAAGGCAGCTCTCTCAGACTCAAAGTTGCCAATCAGGTACTGATCTGCATTGGGAGAAAGTTTCCTCATTGTGACTGATGAAGTTACAGGTCTGGAGCAAGAAAACACAATGTCCCTTCTAGGTCTAATTTTAAAGCATTATTCTATGATGAGCTGCAAGCTTCCAGGATTGGGATTGGCTCTCATCACAGTGAGAGGGGAAGAAAGGCAGCTGAGCAAAAGAATTCATTTTCAATATCTTTGTCTTGATGACCTACATCTGTTCTCCTGCCTCATTTCTCTTGATTCCCCGGTTTCCGTCTATCCTATGTTTCCAACTGCTTGCATGGCCCTTTGACTGCCTGACATATGATGCCCCATCAGGTGCTGGTGATTTTTTGGTTGCTGACTCTTTTCGTGGACTTTAGAACAACAGTGTGGCTCTGTCCTTTAGAACTTGTATTCTCTTGATACCTTCTGACTTCACTGGGGCCCTGATCTTGATATGTAATCTACTTCTCAGTGAATATCTATATTATGATATGTACATATCATCTCTCTGTATATACATATGTCTATATGATATCTGTCACTATATGTATCCATGTATCAATTGTGGTAAAATATGAAAGTTTTTAACAGTCGGTTAGGATAACTGAAAGACGCCAGTTTTTCAAGGACCACCCTTTTGGGGAGGAGATGAACAGTCCGCCTGCTGCGCATGTCAGACTGCCTGCCGGGTACAGTCCGCCTGCTGCGCATGTCAGACTGCCTGCCAGGTACAGTGCGCCTGCTGCGCATGTCAGACTGCCTGCCGGTTTTTTTTTGACTTCCGGGGTGGAGAAAAGGAGGGAGGCCTTTTTGCCTGCTTGGCGGGACTCCTGACGGCGCGGCACGGACTCTCTCTCTCCAAAGGTGGCCTTGTCGGTTGGTGGCCTTGTCGGTTGGTGGCCTTGTCGGTTTGGTGAGTTGTTATAAGGAATATAGACTAAGCTTAGACTTAAGACGATTTGTATTGTGTTTCTACTTTCCTATCCTTCTAACCAACATCACCTTGTGACTATCATAACTATAAATAAAAAGGTCTATCTAGAAAACCAAAACCTGCTTCCATTTACTAGTTTGGGAGATAAATTAAGGGAAAGGTTAAGTAGGGGAGATTTATGATCTAATATCCAATTTTAAATCTCACAGTTTTGGCGACCACGAAGGGACCTTAAGGACCCTCCCACCCTCCCTAGTTTGGCCATAAACCGGCCAATTCGGTGGATTTTCCAAATTACCCCCCCCCCCCACGGACTTTCCCTTTGTCTAATCTCCCTTAAAGACTTTAAGCCTCTAAGAGTCTTGCTTTAAACAGAAAAGCCAGCCCAGTTTAAAGGGCAAGATGCTCGAATATTCTACTATCCCTTTGATTTTTCTCATCGGAATGTATTGGGACAGCATAACATCCCGACTTAGAGGAATAGTTTACTCAATGGTCCTTCATAACATTATTGGTTTTTTCCTCATTCAGGCAGCAAAAAGTTTTTTGTATAATAGTATACGTGAGAATCTTTGGGAAAATACGTTTAATATAAGTAGAAATTTTATGCCTGCAATTGAAATACCTTTTAATACCACATCCATAGTTCATACGACTAAGGATTTTATTTTTTTTTGGTTTTTTTTTGTTTTTGTTATTATCATTGTTTTTGTTATTATCATTGTTATGATATGGGGGAAATTCTCACATATGGAGAGAGACCTCGAAATGAAATTCTCACATATGGAGAGAGACCTCAAAATGGCTGTTTCTACTAGAGATGATCCAAGTTCAGAATCAGATCAGCAGAAACTACTCCCTCTGCAGGAAGCTATAGAACATAGTAAGAAGGGAGTGCCAATTCAAGTCAGAAAATATAGCCCCTTTAGACCAAGTGACTTGAGCGCATGGAAATCAATCATCCCTAGTTTTGAGAAAAATCCTAACACTGTAATTTCACAGTTAAGGACTATATTTAATGCATATCAACCCAGTTGGGCTGATGTTACTTGCCTTTTGGAAACTTTACTGTCCCCAACTGAGATTACAGATGTTATCTCAGCAGGAAATGCCCTTGTTGCGAAAGGTAAGGCCGATGTGGAATGGCCTCTAAAGGATCCAGAGTGGAATTATAATGATGATAGGGATTTCCAAAGATTAAAAGATGCTAGAGAAACACTTCTGAAGGGAATGGAATCTTGCTCTAGAAAACCAGAAAACTGGCAGAAATTTTTAAGCCTACCTCAGGAGGCTAATGAAAGACCAAACAGATTTTATGATAGACTTTGTGAGGCCGCTAGACAGTACACCAGATTGGATCCAGTAGATTTAAGAGATTCCTGTATCATTCTCAACACATTTGTTTATAATTCACTGCCAGAAATACGCAGATACTTTCTGAAACAATGTCCAGACTGGAGAAATCTCTCAGTAGATAGAATTAAGGAACTTGCAAATTATGTCTTGCACCTTTAAGTTCTTTAAGAGCACAAAAGGGTGCTTAGCGAATCTTTTGCTTTTTATTTTTTATTTTTGGTTTTGCTTTGGTTTTTTTTTTTACTTTTGTTTCTTTTGCTTTTCTTTAAAACTAAATTTTGTAAACTAAGTGATTATTCAAAGACATTTTAAGTATATGCTGTGGGTGAGGCTATCGGGCCTCAGAAGCTACCAGAATTCTTCTTTTTTTTTATTTACTCTTTCTTTTTGAGAGAACCATGAGTTCTAATGAGTTTTGTTTTATTTATTTATTTTTCTCCTTTCTCTTGTATGTTGTTCTGTTTAACTAAAAAGTACCAGAAATTGCTTGATACCTCACTGAAAACATTGAATATTGAATCTTGCTAATTGAAGTCTTATTTCTTTTTGATGAATTAATCACCACTTTAAGTATCTGCTACTGTTATACCAGAGAATTCATGTATAAGATGATGTGGTCTACTTGCTAAAAGAAGATTATGTAATAATGTCTAAAAGAAGATTATGTAACAATGTCTAATATAATCAGCTATTTACATTCGTTTATTATTTATATGTCATTATACTCTGGGTATGGTTTGGAATTATTGTATATATCACTAATATATTCTCAGTTATGCAGCATAGCACACATTTTTACCATCATATTGTCTTTGGTGAAATTAATGAGATTTCAGAAATATGGAAACTTATCATTTCAGAGACTAACTTGCTGTGAACTCTGACGCAGGCCCTGGAGAGAATATATGTGCAACAAAAGGAGAGACAGGTATACGTAAGTCCATGGTTTGCTTATGATGGTGACTATGTAGAGCACAATTACTAGGCACAGTCCAGTATTCATCCTCTCTCCCTCCTAATTTAACCTAATTTAACTGAACTTATTTATCTTTTTATCTCACTCAGTTGAATTCACCTGTGGCCTAGCACAATCACTGGCTGTCTCAGAACCATGAGATATGGTATGATAACCTTTCCATAACATTTTCAGGTGTCATGAACACATACTAAATTTGGCTTTGATCCAGACACATGGTGGTAAAAAGTGTTACACATTGCATAACTACCTCAACCCTCTATTACAAGTCTAACCATATAAAGGAGGGAATGTAATGGAATTTATTAATTTGATCATTGACAATGCTATGCTAAGGTTTTAAAAATACAGCAATTCAAACAGTTAAAGAAGATAATCCAGCTTTCCAGACCAGAGTCCAGAATCCAGTTTTCCAGACCAGAATCCAGTTTCCTCCTGATGACATCTTACCACTTCAAGAAGACAAGAGAACTCAGAGACTTTATATGAACTGTTTTGCTTTATTAGCTTTTACTATCTCCTTTCTGTTATATACTATCTGTAACATGTACTCTCTGCAGAGGCTCTCCCTTTGCAAGACTAATGTCAAAGCGTCGGTTCATGAGGAAAAAAAAAAATCGCCCCTCTGGACAAAACTTTCCTCTCTTCCTTTTCTGTATTGTTGTTCGCATATTATTAGTCAGCAAAAGTTATTATATTCTTTTTACTGTTCCATCAAGGAAACATTCCGTTTCTTGAGGAAGCAAAGGGGGGAAATGTGGTAAAATATGAAAGTTTTTAACAGTCGGTTAGGATAACTGAAAGACGCCAGTTTTTCAAGGACCACCCTTTTGGGGAGGAGATGAACAGTCCGCCTGCTGCGCATGTCAGACTGCCTGCCGGGTACAGTCCGCCTGCTGCGCATGTCAGACTGCCTGCCAGGTACAGTGCGCCTGCTGCGCATGTCAGACTGCCTGCCGGTTTTTTTTTTGACTTCCGGGGTGGAGAAAAGGAGGGAGGCCTTTTTGCCTGCTTGGCGGGACTCCTGACGGCGCGGCACGGACTCTCTCTCTCCAAAGGTGGCCTTGTCGGTTGGTGGCCTTGTCGGTTGGTGGCCTTGTCGGTTTGGTGAGTTGTTATAAGGAATATAGACTAAGCTTAGACTTAAGACGATTTGTATTGTGTTTCTACTTTCCTATCCTTCTAACCAACATCACCTTGTGACTATCATAACTATAAATAAAAAGGTCTATCTAGAAAACCAAAACCTGCTTCCATTTACTAGTTTGGGAGATAAATTAAGGGAAAGGTTAAGTAGGGGAGATTTATGATCTAATATCCAATTTTAAATCTCACACAATACATCCATCCATCCATCCAACCATCCATCCATCTGTCCATCATCTATCTATCTATCTATCTATCTATCTATCTATCTATCTATCTATCTATCTATCTATCTAATCTCTACCTACCTACCTACCTACCTACCTACCTACCTACCTACCTACCTACCTACCTATATATCTATGAATACTAATAGAGTATGTACTCTACTTGCCTAGTCACTCTCATCTGGGGGTAAGTCATCTGGAATGACAATTACAGAAATACAAGGCATGGTTCCTGCCCCTACTAAGGAACTTTGTACACTGAATCCCTGTCAACAATTTTACACCTTGGGTGAGAATGAAGAAGATGATTCCCCAGCAAGTCCAGCCAAGTTGAATATAGAGTCTCTGTGAATTAGTGAAATCTTTCAAATGCTGTGTGTGTGTGTGTGTGTGTGTGTGTGTGTGTGTGTGTGTGTGATATTCTGCTTGCATCAAACCCTGTACCATTGCAAAGCCTCCTGGATGAGAACCATAGCCACTCTGAAGAGTTTGGCCTGACAACACAGAAAAGACTAAGTCAATAAATAATGTCTATTGGACAGATTATGACATGCATTTGAATAAGAAGCATAAAGAACTTGTTCCATGATTATGTATACTTGGGACAGACAATACAAATGGACAACAAGTTGGGCTGAGAATTAAAAGGAGGAGAGCAGGTTGAATTGCCTTTAGGAAGCTGAAAAGCTTGTTTAATGACCCCAGGTTTCTTCCAGAAATGAGTCCATTTTCTTGACACCAATGTTCTATAGGTATTGTAGAATGTCTACCTGATATGGAGCATACCAGTGTATGAAACAGTAGAGATAAATATCATAGGGCAATGTAGAAGCACATAGAGTATGAGGAGGCTGTGACAACCTATGAGGTCATGGGTGCAGTACACAAAAAGGAGCACAGGCATTCAGAGACTATCATAAGTCAGGCAGTTTATTATTCACAGATATTCAAAAGTGCAGGACCCTAGCCCATCAGTCCCCCTGGCAAGCACAGGCAGTGGCTTGGGCATATAGTGGAATGGGTAGCCCATTTGATTTCAGGACTCAACATCTCTTCCCTTACATTTGATTACTGGACAGATTGTTTCTGGACAGATTCACACAGACTGAATGGAAGGTAGACCTATGTCCTTGTTGAGTTGTTTTTCCATCATGACAGACTCTTCATGACCACATTTGGGGTTTTCTTGTCAAAGATACTAGAGTGGTTTGTCATTTCCTTCAGCTCATTTTACAGTTGAGGAACTGAGGCAAACAGGATTAAGCAACTTTATTAGTGTCACACAGCTAGTAAATATCTGAGGCCAGATTTGAACTCGCAAAGAGGAGTCTTCCTGAATCCAGGCCCAGCACTCCATCTGTTGTGCCACCTAGGTGTACCAAAGTAGACTTTATGAACAATCAATTATCAGATGATACAACTATAACCTTTCTCTATCAGATATTCTTTTATGCTTCACCCAAATGAAGATGGCTAAGCTAGTTATTGGGTTTGTAGGAATTTCCCAGTATAGAAGGCAGGCCAATCAACGTCAAACATGGAGTCACTGCAGTTCAGCTAGGGCCTAGAAATAGGACAATCTCTTCTGTAACCACTGAGGAGCTCTGAAAAAGAACAGAAGCAAAAGATATCATCAGGGAAATGTCAAATAAGAAAAGAATATGGGCCAGTCATATGGTTAGGGAAAAGGTTGGACCAAACTTGAATATTCCACTGTTATCCTTGATATGTCAGGAGACAAGGAAGGCTTCTTCCATCTTGGGTGGTCCTCCTGTGGCAAATATTGGGGAGGACATGGACAAGAATGTTAAAGGAGGGGAACACATGAATGGATTATGACCTGAATTCTTAGAGTAACCAAATTGATGATCTCCTAGTCATTTTTGCATGAACCATGACACACTTCCCAGAAATCAGACCTCTCAAAAAATGGAAAAGCAAGCATGAGGAGTTCGTTCTTTATAGACAATTTCAAGCAGAGGTTGTATGACCACTTGTCAGGAATATTGTAGTAGGGATTTTTTGATCTGTGGATAATATTAGATGGTTACTGAGACCATTCATGATTCTAAGATTGGGTGGCTCTGTGACTATTGAGATTGTTGTCTTCAACCATTGGTCCTCTCTCTATAATCTGGCTCTGCTGTGACTTCTGGTATTTGACAGCCTGAACCCATATTAGGACTACGAACTCATGCTTCAGGCTGATCCTGAGGCAGTCACAAAGAGAATTTACTGTTGCCACAGTATCATATACTCTCAGGGAGCTTACAGTCTAGTTGGGGAACAGAAAGAAAGCATAAGGAAGAAGTAGCACATGATAGATGATAACTGAGGGTCACAATATATACCTGAGAACAACATGCATAACTTCACTGACCAATACACCCCAAGGTGCCCTTTCTTGCTGCCTCCTAGTCTGTTTCCTTCCTTTTCTGAGTATAGCTGAAGAATGAATCTGGAAGTGGCATCTAGGAAATATCAGAGAGTCATGGAATTTAGGGAAGGAATCTTAGAGGTTAGCTAGCCACTTAGCAGTGAGGTAACACAGTAGATAGAGTGTTAGTCCTAGAGTCAAGAATATGTGAGTTCAAATGTGACTTCTGACATTTATTAGCAGTGTCACCCTGGGCTTAGTGACTGCCATCGTAAGTGATTACTAATTTCTGTCTGCCTCATATTCCTTACGTGTAAAATGGGGATAATAATAGCACCAACTCTAAGGGTTTTATGAAGATCAAACAAGATGATATTCTCCTCCCCCACCTCTGTGTTGGCCTTGTTCTGAAAAAAGAGAAAAAGAAAGCAAGAGAAAATATGCTTAAATCTTCCTTCTGAGTACATCAGTTCTCTATCTGGAGGTGGGTAGATCATAATCACCAATTCTCTGGAATTATGGTTTGGTCATTGTGTCGATCAGGGTTACTTTTTTTTGTGAGGCAATTGGGGTTAAGTGACTTGCCCAGGGTCACACAGCTAGTGTCAAGTGTCTGAGGCTGGATTTGAACTCAGGTCCTGCTCACTCCAGGGCCAGTACTCTATCTACTCTGCCTCCTAGCTGCCCTCAGAATTACTTACTGTTTCTAGGTGCATTGTTCTGGTTCTACTCACTTCATTTTGTATTAGTTCATATGCCTTTCCCAGCTTTTTCTGAAATTATCCCCTTTGTCTTTAGTATCCCATCACAATCATATGCCACAACTTGTTCAGCCATTCATTGATTCAGGGCATCCCCTCAGTTTTCAGTTCCTTGTTACCACAAAAAGAGCTGATATAAATTTTTTTGTACATATTGATCTTTTCCCTCCTTTTTTCTTTTTCTTTTTGGGTGGGGCAATGAGGGTTAAGTGACTTGCCCAGGGTCACACAGCTATTAAGTGTCAAGTGTTGGAGGCCAGATTTGAACTCAGGTCCTCCCACTGCACCATCTAGCTGCCCCCTATTTACCTCCCTTTTAAAATCTCCTTGTGGTATAGACTTAGTAGCAGTATTATTGAGTTAAAGGGTATGCACAATTTTACAGCTCTTTGGGCTTAGTTCCAAATTGTTCTCCTGAATGGGTGGACTATTTTACGACTCCAGAAGTAGTGCTAATTAGCGCCCCAATTTTTCCATGTCCCTTTCAGCATTTGTAATTTTCCTTTTTCTGTCATGTTAGTTAATCTTATGGGTATGAGGTGGTACGTCAGAAATGTTTTAATTTGCACCTATCTAATTGTTGATTTAAAATATTTTCATATGACTATTGATAGCTTTGTTTTTTCCTTTTATCAACTGGGGGATGTCTTCTGTTCTTAAAATTTTGGTTTAGTTCCTTATGTGAGAGAAATAAGAGAAATTGTCTGCAACATTTTTTTCTCTGATTTCCTGCTTTTTTTCTTACTTTAGCTGCAATGGTTTTATTTGTGGGGAAATTTTTTTAAATTTTATGTAAAAAATTAATGAGATAATATTTGTAAAGTGCCTTACACAGTGCCCAACACATATTAGATGCTCAATAAATGCTTATTTTCTTACTTTCTCCCTTCTCAACTTTTTAAATTTACAAAGAAGGAAAACCAAAAGATAGGGAAGTAAAGTGACTTATTCAATGTCATATGAATCTGGAGAGGTTAGATTGAGTATTAATGAAGCAGACTAGCAACTATGAGCAGTGATCTGAGAGAGAATAGCATTGTATTATCAAACTCTTATTAGTTGTGTGACCCTGGGCAAGCCTCTTAACTTCTCTCACCCTCAGCTTCCTCATCAGTAAAATGGGGGTGATTATAATAGAGTCCACCTCACAGGGTTTTTGTGAGGATCCGATGAGAAGTCTTTATTTTATTTTATTTTATTTTTTTTAGTGAGGCAAGTGGGGCCAAATGACTTGCCCAGGGTCACACAGCTAGTGTTAAGTGACTGAGGCCAGATTTGAACTCAGGTACTCCTGACTCCAGGGCCGGTGCTCTATCTACTTTGCCACCTAGCTGCCCCCCCCCATGAGAAGTCTTGATGGAGGACCGGGCCCTTAAGTAGAAAGGACAAAAGCCATAAAGGAGTAAGAGAAGCAAAGGATGGAGTCGGGAGATACAGAAAACCTGAATCTAATGCCAAGATGCTGGTACAGTGGTAAGACCTGTCCAAAAATTGGAAAAATGTATCTTGGGCCACTACAGTGCCTCTGGCAAAATTTATTCTGTTTTTTGTGCCACTTGAGCAAAAGTAGTGGCTGACCCTCTGCTTTAAAGGGTAATAACTTCAGAGCTGATCCAGGTTACCAGTGCCAGCAGGAGGTCAGGAAGACAGATGCCCTGTGGCTGAAGGATTAGCAGGCATCTCAAAGTGCCAGCCTGGGGAAAGGAAATAAAAAAGGCAGGGGGAGGAAGCAGTGGGGGGGGGAGGGGGAATGGGAGGAGAGGTAGATTAGAATGTCAGGAAGTAGAGGGGCTGGTGAGCATAAGGAAGGAAAAATTGAGCAGGTAGGTGTCAAACCAAAGAGAAACACACCCCAAACCAGTGCCTCAGTGTAGAAATGGCACTAATTTATAAAATTAGGATTAACCAAGATCACAGGGCTAGAGTTACAAAGGGTAGGGAACTGAAAGTGATCTGAGAGATCATCTCTAACCCTGATACCTCATTTTACAGATGAGGGAACTAAGGCACAGAAGAATGAAGTGACTTTTCTAAGATCACACAGTTAATGACAGGTCAGTGACCAAAACTCAGATCCCCTGACTCCTCATTTAGTACCTTTTTCACTATATCATGTTATAATATTAATAATAGCTAACAATTAATTATACTTTAAGGTTTGCAGAATTCTTTGCAAATATCATCTCACTTTATCTTCATAACAACCCTGTAAGGTAAATATTATTATTATTCCCATTTCATCATTGAGGAGAATGAGGCAGAGAGGAGTTAAATAATTTGTCCAAAGTCACATGGCTAATAACTGTCTGAGGTTAGATTTGAACTCAGGTCTTCGTGATTCCAAGCCCAATACTCTATTCATAGCATCATCTAGCTGTCTCTCTAATAAGAACCAAGTAAGGAGTTTGGTCCTGGGTTGTGGAATTAGAGGTATATAACATAAGAATTCAATTAAAAAACTAACTATTAAGTTCAAGGGATTAGGCAAAATAAGGCAATCCCTGTCTGGAAAGAGCATGTGATATAAAATCAGTGGATGGGAAGCACAGAGGTGAGTCAAGAATGGGAACTGGGCCATTGGCCAGTGTTGAGCTTGCAGACAGAGGAACTAGTTGAACTGAGATGGAATACTTAATTAGTAAGGCCATATTTAGGCTGAGGAGGCAAAGGGCAAAACTGGGCCACAAGCTGTATAGTCATCAACAAACAACCAGCTTTCACTAAGAATCATGGGGGTAGGGACAACTTGGGGTGAGACACTGCCTGCCCTCAAGGTGCTTACATTCTACTAGGAAATACAGGTTCACATATAAGTACAAGACACACATAAAATGGAATGACTTTTTCCCCCATTGGAGGCAGGGTGGAAGCAATCACAAAATCACAAAATCACAAAATCACAAAAGTTGATTTAAAGGAGGTAGCTCTTTGGCAGCTAGGTGGCGCAGTGGATAAAGTACTGGCCCTGATTTAGGAGGACATAAGTTCAAATCCGACCTCAGACACTTGATACTTAAAAGCTGTGTGACCCTGGGCAAGTCACTTAACCCTCATTGCCCTGCAAAAAACAAACAAACAAAGAAAAATTACACACACACAAACAAAAAACCAAAGGACCTAACTCTTTAGGTGAAGCTTGAAAGAAGCTAAAATCAATTGGCAGGAGAGGAGGCATGGCCTGGCATAAGGACCGGCTCTGGAGAGAACAAAGGTCAGGAGAAGGAGACAGAGGAAAAGAGAAAGATAATAATTAAAGGTAAGAAACTGAGTCAATTGGTAGGGGAGATAGTATTAAAAAGAGAATAGAAGAATGGATCCTGGAATAGAGGAGGTCATTCCCAGGAGCAGGGCAGCATGGGAATGATTAAAATCTTCTTGCCTGGTTTGGAGAGGAGAGGCTGACCTGAATGTTGTGTCAAGCTTCTGGAATCATATGGCAGGCTGGTAAATTTTCAATAGCAAAGCTGGTGAAAGGAGACCTTTGCTTCAAAGATACTGAGCACAGGGCGGATGCCAGAAAAGTCTTCGAAATAGATTAGCAAGGACCTTGTTGTGTCTAGGGAGGGAGGGCTTCTCTTATATAGGGGTCAGAGAAAAATGCCAGGCCCAGAGGGAAGGGTGGGTGTGTGTGTGTGTGTGTGTGTGTGTGTGTCTGTCCGTGGGTGCTCTATTAGGTACTGAAAGTCCTTCACAATCTGGCTGCATCCTCCCTGTCTAGGCTGATTACACATGACTCTCCCTTGTGCTCAATAAATTCCAGACCAGTTGTCCCACTTGCTCCTCTCTGTGCCTGACATTGCATATCCTTTCTGTGGGCCTTTACCTCTGCTGTCCCTGGTACATGGAATGCTTTTCCTCCTAACCTTGACTGCTTGTTCCAAGAGGCCTTTCCTGATTTCTTCACTTGTTCCTATTCCCTCTTCCCCATAACTTTGTATTTTCTTATCTGTGTACACATTCTTTCCTCCCAGTTAAAGATGAGCATCTTAAGGCATGGGAACTATTTAGTTTTTGTCTATCTCTAGTTCCTGGAGCAATGTTGGGCACACAATGGGCATTTAGTACATACTTGTTGAATTAAATTGGAGAGTTGGATAGAGCATAAGTTTATCAAGTAGAGGATATTGCTGGGTGTCCTATTTGATAAAGAAGAGTTTGGAGGATGGGGTTTGACATAGGGCTACCAGAAGAGGACATGATATGCTCTAACTCAAGCATTACTAACCCAGGGTTCATGAATTTGTTATTTATACATATATATATGCATATATATTTTATATACTTATATATAACAAAATGTATATCTGTATGTTACTAACTCAAGGGTTACTAACCCAAGGTTCATTAATTTGTTATAAATATGACACATATGCATATATATAGGTATGTGTAATAAATTGTTATATATTTGTATGTAACAAAATGTATATATGTCATTTACTACATATGTATTTATATAATTTACTAACTCAAGGGTTACTAATCTAGGGTTCATGAACTTGTTACATATGTATAATAAGTTGTTACACAAATGAATATGTGGAACAAATTATATACATGTAACAAATTGTTACAAAGACATATATGTAACAAATTCATGAACCCTAGGTTAGTAACCCTTGAGTTAAAGGGTTATATATGTATGTGTCTGTGTCTATATACACACACATATACATATATGTATATATATTTATAACTGTATTTCAGTAAAATTGGTTTCCTTTGAAATCTTATGTAATTCTATGAATCTAAAAACATTATTTTGAGAAGGGGTCCAGAGGCCTCATCAGACTGCCAAAGGGGGTCTGTAGCCTAGAAAAAGTGAAGAAGCCCTGGGATAGCTGGATTTGCCTTTTACTGTTTTGGAAACAGGAGTCATAAATAGTGGATTGAGGAAAGGTTTCTAGGATCTCTTTCAAATGGAATGAGACTGGGCAGGGGATAAGGGAAGAAAGCCCAAGTGCTTTTCAGTGTCCAGACCCTGGAGAGCCGGCAGAGGAGAGGAGCTCAGGTTTTGAAGCCAGAAAGTCTGGGTTAAGGGGATGGAGCATGGAAAAGACAGGGCTTGGCTTTCTTGGTCTCTCTGAAGCAGATTTCAGTTTGCCCTTGTCTGTAACTGAAGGGTAAGGAAGCAGAATGGATCCACACTGAATCCTTTAGTGCAGTGAATGGAGACATGCACTTTCTTTTCTGCTAATTCAGTCTGGGAAGGCTGGCTTACTCTTAGGCACACAGATAATGATCCCCAGTGGCAGGGCTTGGCCCCTGCCTGGGACATCCACCCACATCTTTTTACTTCTTTCCATTTTCCTGGCACTGTTGCCGCAACTGGAGACTCTTCCGGGGTCTCTTGCAGCTGGGCTTTCTCCATACAACCACAGGCAAAGCACAAGGTGGGGAAAGAGGAGGTGGGTGTCTGCCTCAGAAGGCGACGGGGAGGCTAGGGTGTATTCACGTGGGCACTGCTCTGCTGCTTCCCAAAATAGGATGACTCTGCTCCGTAAGCCCTCTGTGCCAGCTGTGCTGAGAGAACAGCTCCCTCCTTCAGTTTGCCAGCTAAGCAAAGGTCAAGATGGTGAGGGTGCTGGGGCTGGGCAGCAGCTTTGCATTGGGAGTCACTGGCCATAGGCAGAGCATAGAGTTAATGGGTTGACCTCACCTTTAGGGCTTCCTAGGGGATTGTGGATCTCTATTCTCAGCCAGGGAGGGATGACTTCCACAAGGCAGTCCGGGTAGAAACCCCAATGATGCCAGGCCATTAAGCACCATGTCTAGGGATCATCTCCTCAATTCGTAGATGAACAAACTGAGTCCCAGAGAGTTTGAAGGACTTGTTCACACAGGTAATAAGTGGGAGACAGGTTCTGAACCCAGGTCCTCTGATTCTAAATCTAGCCTCTTTCTACCATATCATACTGTTTCCCTGTTGTCATCCAGGAAAGCTCTGCTTTTTCAGGCCTAGTATTTCTCAAGCTGATGAGTTGTCATCGCTAGTTATAGCCTCTCTTCCTGCCTGGTACCTTCTTCTTCTTGCCCTACTGCCTCTTTTTTTGGAAACTCCTTATATCTGGGGTATCTCCTTTACCTGGACATTTCCAAGCTAGGAACATCTAGCTTCTTTGTTAATTTGTGCCTTATCTACTCCCTCTAATATTAAAGGTGGGGAATCAATTAGAAGGGACTGAAGATGCAGCTAGGTGGTGCAGTGAATAGAGCACTGGCCCTGGAATTAGGAGGACCTGAGTTCAAATCCAGCCTCAGACACTTGATACTAGCTATGTGACCCTGGGCAAGTCACTTAACCCCAATTGTCCCACCAAAATTTTTTTTAAAAAAAGAAGGGACTGAGGAGGACTCCACTCTTCTCTGTAAAACTTCTCATAATTTTTCATAACTCCTTAGTGGCACTGATGCAGAAAGTTTGGGTGGATTGAGAAGGCCCACCCACTGAATTATCTAGAGCATGACTTTCATGCCTGAAGTCCTCCAGTGATACCTTTGGTTGTGTACCTTTGCTTCCAGCTTGGGAGTTGTCATCTTCTGCCTTATTTGGGGATAGTGGAGTGGATGGTGTCCCAATATCATTTTCTTCCTTCTTTCCTTCCTTCCTTCCTTCCTTCCTTCCTTCCTTCCTTCCTTCCTTCCTTCCTTCCTTCCTTCCTTCCTTCCTTCCTTCCTTCCTTCCTTTCTTTCTTTTCTTAATGGGGCAATTAGGGTTAAGTGACTTGCCCAGGGTCACACAGTTAGTAAGTGTCAAGTGTCTCAGACCAGATTTGAACTCAGGTCCTCCTGAATCCAGAGCCAGTGCTTTATCCACTGCACCACCTAGCTGCCCCAATATAATTTTCTTGTTGTCTCTTGTCCCTTCATTCCTTTTGGGGCATCTCCAATTAATCCAAGAGATATTCTCTTAAATTGGCCAAATAAAAAGGCCTACAGATTCCAACACTGAAAGTGGTCTCATTTGTGTCATCTAATTCTTCTGGAGAGTTCCTTTAAATCCCAGAAACTGAACGTGACGGTTCCTAAAGAGCTTAATGTATTATCCCTTTTGGGGGGTATTTTTACTTTAATGGAAGATACTGAAAGATCCAAAGGATAAATATCTAATGAGAGGCTCTCAGACATTCTGGTATCCAGGTTAGGGAGATAGATGTTTTGAGGCAAGTGGGAATTCCTATCATTTTTTCAGGGAGCATTTTAATGTAGCATTTTATTGATATTGTTTTATTGGTATTGTCTCCCTGTAGACATCATGTGGAAGGGCAGCCTTAGGGTGAGGAAGACTTAGGTTCTTGACCTTCCTGTGATTCATACTAGCTGTGTGATCTTGGATGACAAATCACTCGACCTCTCAGAGTTCCAGGCAATACTTTGACCATTAGAATATTTGCCAGTCCACACTAGCCATATATATATATATATATATATATATATATATATATATACACACACACACACACACACACACACACACACACACACACATATGTACGTGAGTATTCTTTCTCTTACAAAACTCTGGGAGGTAGGCAAGATAATTATGATGATTCCCATTTAACAGGGACTCAAAAAGTTTGAGTGACTTGTTCAGGAGTGGTAGGGGCAAGACTTGAGCCTAAATGACTTGACTCCAAGTTTTTGTATTATACCGTGCTGTTCCTCTTACTGGAGCTTTGGACCTGGAGTGAGGGAGACCTGAGTTCAAACCCAGCCTCCTACACTTACTAGCCATGTGACCCCTGGCAAGTCTGTCAACTTTTGTCTAACTCAGTTTATTCATCTGTAAAGTGAGGATAATAATAGCACCTATCTTGCAGGGTTGTTATGAGGCTAAAGTGAGATATCTGCAAAGTAGCTTTGCAAACGTTAAATATATAAATGCTACCACCATCACCATCATCATCAGTGACTTGGGACTTCACTTAGATCTGCTATCCTGTAAAATCGTGCCTCACCAGTGCTTATGCAGAACCTGGTCCTGTTCATCCCAAGGGACATGTGAGCACCCATGATCTAGCCAAGTGACTATTCCCAGACTGACCTTTCAGTGGTGTGGAAGTTCCCAACCTAAGTTCAGAGTGCCCTTCTATTTTCTAGGTCTTAACTTTAGCTTCAAGTCTTCCGGAACTACCCCTCCCCCATCCTGGCTCTTGAACTGTCCTTGTCCCTGTTCTGGGATAGATAATCCAAAGGCATCTGTATGAAAGGCAATAAAGAATAGTGCAAAGAGCCCTGGATTTGGAGCCAGAGCACCTGAGTTTGAATCCTGACTTTGCAACTTACTGCCTGTGTAGCACTTGTCAAGGTGCTTCAGCTATATAAGCCTCAGTTTCCTCTTCTGTAAAATGAGAAGGTTGGACTTGGTCTCTCAGGTTCCTTCCAACGTTAGACCTATGATTCTGTAATGTCTGTTTGAATCCTGGCACAGCTGTAGAAGCTTGAGTAAATCACTGTACCACTGGGCCTCACTTTCCTTATCTGTAAAAGTGGGGATTGGATTTGATAAACTTTAAGGTCCCTTCTAGATTTCAGTGTATGCTCTCTCAATATTCCATGCCATCAGGCATCTTTGCAGATCTAGTTTCTTAGCTGGGGAGTCTAACCCCTCCTCTCATCCTCATGGAAGTGGGTGTAGAAGTTGGAAAGGGATCTTACTGTGACAAGATGGCTGAAATGACTGCTAGCTCGCCTGCCAAAGAAGTGACTAGAAAAAATGCCTGCTTCTTTGCCAAGGAAGTGCCAGATGTTGGTCCCCATGGAGCTGCTGATTTACACTCTAACTAGGCATTGTCTTTGTTCTATATCTCCCAGTTGGCCTGGGCTGGAGGGAGGCTGTCAGATTGTTTTGCAGACCTTATAATGTGTCATTATGCCTTCTGTATGGATGAGGATCTGGAGGCCTGGCAAGTCAAGAATCACAGAATTCCAAAATTGAAGGAGACCTCAGAGGTCAACTTACACTGAACCTAACTCATTGTGCTCTTGCTTTGACACCAGACCTTCCTAAACTCTTTCAGTGTAGTCTGTGGATGGGATTTTAAATGCCACCTGCTACAACCTTCATTCTGGGCTTTTCTTCCCCTTCCCTCCCAAGCACCTTATGGACACATCCTAATCCAAGACTTTTCCTTTCCTTTCAGCACCAGAGCTCTGTCCATGCAACTCTGCACTTGGCTCCTTTTTGGCTCTTTGCCTATCCTAGCCTCTTACAGCAACATCTGGCTCCAGATAGTCACTTAAGTGACCAGGATATCCCAGGATCTGTAGGACTTTCCACCAAGGAAAATAAATGCGTACACATGAAATTTAGTTATAAATTAAGACAGAGGCTTTAGGCTAGCCACAATGTTTTAGATTCCTGCTCACTGGTATGAGGTAAATGTCTGTAAGTATTGGTGGGAGCCATAGCAGTCCATTCAAAGTCAGCAGCTGTTATCCTATAGAGCACTTCCTTGTGTGCTTGACTTCCTCCCTCTTCCCATGCTAAAGCTCCCTTCTCTCCTCAGTGAGAAAGTGGATGACATCATTGCTTTGGAGTACCATTGACTTCCAGGGTTTGTGTGTACCCTCACACAAGGGTGTAGAAGGGGACTGTCTATTTCAAAGAGGGAATGAAAGTATACTTGGCTGTTTAAAGAGAACAAAAGAGTAAAGGAATGAGAGGGAAGAAAGATCAGGTGTAGCAGGAGAGGGAGCAAAGGTAAGGGGTGGGAATGGAAAAAGTGAGTATGAGGGGAGAGAATAGAGTTCAGAAGGAGAGGAAGAGAAATAAAAAGAGGGGAGAAGTGTAGAGAGAGGAGAGGCAGGAGAGTGAAGAGATGGTGCAGAGACAGGAGACAGAGACAATAAACAAGTAACCCATTCTCCCAGGCTTAATGAGAGAAAGTGAGGATGAAGGGAACAAGGGAAAGCTTGTATCACAGGCTACATGTCTTTCTAAGTTAACTTCTCAAGCTTGGAAGACCATTTCTTCTCTCAGTCTTTCTCTGCTCCTTAACCCAGGAAACTTGCTTTGGACTTCCGAAAAGATTCTCTTCCATTTCAGAAAAGTTTTTTCAGAATTCCTTTGTCCCTTCAGTTAATTAGCACATGTTCATTAATGAATACTCTTTAAGTGAATAGCAAAAAGGTGCTGGAGATACTGTGTAAATAATAGACATAGTCCAGGGTTTAAATTATAATTAGGGAAGAGGGACCGATAAATAAACCATCAATTGGACTACATAAATATAGTGATTTTAAAAGTACCATTTAAGGAAAAGGTCAGGGAAGAGGAACAGTCAGAGATTGTACCAGAGGTTTTTGGAGTGGGTGACAGGGACTTTAAAAAAAACCAAAAAAACAAACAAAAACTTCTTTCAAAAACTTAGCCTTGGGATATTAATTCACACTAAGGATACAGGCCTTTGTTCCCTGGTTCCCATTTGGTCTGGGGCTGCCTGATTTATCAGGTGTTTACTCAGGGACTATTTCTGATGATAGCAGAGTGTTTTGGAGCTAAGATCTCATTGGTCTCTACTATATGCTTGTGAGATATATGGAGTGACAAGTGTTATTCCAGTTTTAACAGATGAGGAAACTTAGCCCTAGGGAGTCAACAGCCAGTCCAGAAACAAAATTTGATCCGTTGGTTTAGCTGTAAGACAGACTTTAAATGCTCGTTTGCCCAGTTGCATTGTGGGAAGATATGGGTAAGCCTAAAGGCAGCCCCTATGAGCTTAATTAGGGGCTTAAGGTCAGCTGGTTTTGGGTAGCTGCAGACTCTGAGTCTGAATGTCGTGGGGGATCTAGGTAAGAATGGACAGGCATGGGGGCAGCTAGGTGGCGCAGTGGATAGAGCACCAGCCCTGGAGTCAGGAGTACCTGAGTTCAAATCTGGCCTCAGACACTTAACACTTACTGTGTGACCCTGGGCAAGTCACTTAACCCCAATTGCCTCACTAAAAAAAAAAAAAAAAGAATGGACAGCCATTGCATGTTTCAGTCCAGTTCCAACCCTGGACCAGAACCTTAAACATTCAATGAAATCACAACAACAATTTCCCCAAGATTCCTATGTCTAATATGAAGCTCCAGATTCATCCCAGAGTCTCCTAAGATGAAAATCAAGGGCTTCTCACATTATGGGACTGCCATGGTCATTCATGTCACATTAGAGGAGGTGCCCTGAATTGTATTTGATGTTTTTAATTTGGCACAAGGAGGGAAAAATGGACCATTAGATACCCCTAAGCAATGCAGTATGTTGGTGGGACAAGAGAATTCTGATTTCCATGCCAAAAGAGAAATTGGTAGACAGAGGAACAGGAAGAAGAAAAAGAATGAATGAATACAGATCTTGCTAACAAGTTAATGGGCCAATGACAACCTCACAATTTCCCCCCACAACAACAAGGGTTCTTTTCCTGTCCAATGGGTCACAGGTAGAGGTCGCTGTAGTCCACTGCTCCATCATCTCCAGTCAATTTGTTGCAATTACTGCCCCAGTTATTATTATTGGACAACCAATGAACAAGTTTCATATGTGCCCAGCATTTGGTATTATGAGGAAAACAACAATAAATGTGATCCCTGCCTTCAAGGAGTTTATCATCTATTTGGGGAGATAAGAGAAATATATAATGAAACTGAAGCAAACAATACAACAGCAACAGGGAATATATTAGTAAAATGTCAGCACTCAGGTATCATTTTTTTCATAATGAAGGTTATGGTTGAATATTATAGCATGCAGTTTTTGTGAAATAAGGTGTCGACAGTGTTTCCCGTCAGGATTTATGTGTTTTTGAGGGTGACGCAATACTCATTTTCATTGCTATCCTTTTGTTCCTCTCCATTTTCTGGGCAAAGATCTGTATCCTCATAAATTCAGACTCCCAGTTATCATGGACCTATACCTGGGGTTTCATCAGTGTAGGGAACTTCAGGGTGAAGAAAGTCCCTCTACCTAAGCCGATGGGTTAAGTGATTTGCTGAGGATCACACGGTCTTGATGTATGACTTGAACCCAGATCTTCCTGGCATTAGGACCAGCTTTCTATCTGCTATGCTATACTGTCTTTGCTTTTTGTTTCTATGTTTTCAAAAATCGCAATCTTCTTTTTAAACATTTAATGTTTTATTGATGCCTTTTGTTTGACAACATAGTTCTTTCTGATTGTTCCCAACCTCTTTCTCCTTCCACCACAAGGTTGATAGCCCCTCTCATCCTTGTAGCAAAGAAAATGAACTGAAAGATGACTAATACAGTCACTTCGTCTGACAACATATACAACACTCTGTTCCTGTGGTCCTCTACTTTTGTACAAAGGCGGGGAGTTATATTTCATTATTTATTTTCTGGGACCGATAGATGAATAAAATTCCTCAGATTTTTACTTCAGGTCTCTTTTGTATGCACATTTTTATTGTCTTTTCATCTTAGTCCCTTTGACCATTCCCCAATAACCATCTACCATCCATTAGTGCTTCCTGGATAGTAGACCCTGCTCTATCCTTCTCACTTTCATTTTTTAACCATACTGTAATTAGTGCAACTATACAACACACCACTGATGCCGGCAAGAGATCTTATCATACAACAGAATAAATTAACACATTTCTCTATGCATTTGTAAATGTCTTATCAACATTCAAACTGTGTATATATTTTATTGAAACACCCTGTACAATTAAGTACTAAATATATACAGTTTGTGAACTTCTAAATGACCAAAGAAGGTGGAAAGAAGTAAGATGTATTCATTAATGTATGTGTCATTTTTGTAATTCAAATGGATCTGTCATTATAATTGCATAGGTCTTATGTACTGAATATATTATGATTTCACAAACACATAGAGCTGGAAAAGATCTTAGAGGTCATCCAATAAAACCTTTTCCTTTTTGTAGATGGTGAAACCAAATCCCAGCATGGTGATAGGACTTGCTCATGATCTCATTTTTTAAAATTTAGTATTTTGTTTTTTCTCCAATTACATGTAAAAACAATTTTAACATCTTTTTTTTAAACTTTGAGTTCCAAATTCTCTCCCTTCCTCACTCCTTTGAGAAGGCAAGCAACTCAATATACATGTGTAGTCATGCAAAACATTTCCACATTTGTCATGTTGCAAAATAATACAGACAAAAAACTCCTCAAGTTAAAAAATATGCTTCACTGTGTGACCTTGAGCAAGTCACTTAACCCCCGTTGCCCCACCAAAAAACCCCAAAACAACAACAAAAAATATGCTTCAGTCTCTATTCAGACACTCTCAGTTCTTTCTCTGGGGATGAATAGCATTCTTCTTCATAAGTCCTTCCACGTTGTTTTGGATCATTGTATCACTAAGTCATTCACAGCTGATCATCCCACAACATTTTCTGTTACTTTGTACACAGCACATTTCACTTTGCATCAGCTCATGTAAGTCTTTCCAGGTTTTTCTGAGAGTAACCTGCTCATCATTTCTTATAGTACAATAGCATTCCATCATGTTCTCATTGTTAATGGCAGATCTATGACTAGAAACCAAGGCTCCCTTTTCTTTAGGGGTCTTTTTGCTCTACCCCACCACCAATCCAACAGATCTTTACTGAGGTCCTAGGGTGTACTTAATACCATATAGGGATGAAGACTGGAAATATGATTTCACTGGTATTAGGAACTTTCAGATGAGGAAAATCTTCCTACCAACCCAAGTGGGCCCCTTCTTTGGTGACTTATGGTCTTAGTTGCCTAGAACATTTAGAGGTTAAGTGACTTGCCCAGGGTCACACAGACAGTATGTGTCGGAAGCAGACCTTGAACCCAGATCTTTCTGGCTTCAGTGTCAGCTCACTAGTCAATATGACACATTCCACAGTCACTTTATACTATATGGGTGATATATAATAATATGACATCTCTGGGGAATGTGCCCCCCCCCAGGAATACTACCTTCTTAAATGATGTCAAATAATGAGAGATAGATTCCCTAATTTAATAATACATCTAGTATGAGTACATGGAACTACCCTAGTCATTCAAAAACTGGTTTTACTTGATGTCTCCCATTTTCCACAACTATTTTGACTTCTTGGTGTCCACCAGGAGTACAACACAGTTCCTTCCTGTCTCTGAAAAAGTAGCAATAGTGGGTATCTGTCCACATCTGAAATCCTTTCAGACAATTAAGGAAAGTATGTTTAGACCTAGATGCTAACTAAGATCCATAGAATGTTCATAGGATTTTAAGGTAGAAGGAGCTTGGAGATCATCTAAATCTCTAGAGCTAGAGTCTAATGGTTCTTAACTTTCTTGAGTGTCATGCACCCCTTTGGGTAGTCTGGTAAATTCTATGGGAACATTCTTGGAATAATGCTTTTAAATGAATAAAATGAAACACATAAGATTATAAATGATAATGATGATAACAATATTTAGCATTTGTATCATACTTTAAGATTTGCAAAACACTTTACAAATGTTATCTCATTTGATCCTTATAAAAATCTTATGGGATAAGTGCTATTATCCCCATTTTACAGATGAGGAAATTTAGGTACACAGAGGTTAAATGACTTGCCTAGGATCACACAGCTAGTGTCTGAAGTTGGATTTGAACTCAGCTATTTTTGAATTCAAGTCCATAACTATATCTACTTCAGCACTTAATTGCCAATTGAAATACATACACTTAGATATTTTAAAAAGCTAACCTCAGTCAGGTACAATTTTGGGCAGCTAGGTGGCACAGTGGATAAAGCACTGGCCCTGGATTCAGGAGGACCTGAGTTCAAATCCAGCCTCAGACACTTGACACTTACTAGCTGTGTGACCCTGGGCAAGTCACTTAACCCTCATTGCCCTGAAAAAAAAGCTAACCTCACAGAACCCAGGTTAAGACTTTCTGACCTAGTTCAATTCCTTTTTACAAATGGATGAGATGACTTTCCAAGGCTACACAAGTGGCAAATAATAGAGTTGGGACTCCAATACAGGTCTTCTTACTGCAAATATTTCCACTACACCAGAGTTGGCATAGTCACCAGGCTGAATGCATCAAATTAGAAAATGACCCTCAAGTAGTAGCTCAAACTTGTTTGGACACCGAGTTTCTTGGATTCCTGCCCAATCTGAGCCTGTGTGTTTTTGTTTTTTGTTTTTTGGTTGTTTTTTTTTTTTTTTTTTACTTTGGATCCTGATGCTACCATATTGCCAAATTGCTGACTTGTACTTCCTGATCTTGGACTCGCTTCCTGTCTGATCCTTCCTTTCTGGTTACCATGTGATAACTGACAATTTTGCTTTGAACAACCCACTGCTTGCTTCTTTTTCTCCCTTTCCTCCCTGACTACTGGTACAACAACTAGTATTAGTATCATTGCAGAAAGTCCTAGTCATACTAGGACACCATACTGGTACTGCAGTGTAGTGTGTGTGTGTGTGTGTGTGTGTGTGTGTGTGTGTGTGTGTGTGTGTGTGTGTAATTTATTTATTTTATAAATGACCACATTGTGGTCATTTCCCAATAGTCTCTACTGCCCCCCCCCAAATGAGCCCTCCTTTGTAACAAAGAAAACCAGTTAAAAATCAAACACCAGTGACTGAATCTGATAGTATATGGACTATTCTATATTTATAGCCCCTGACCTCTCTACTGAAAGGAGGTTGCGGTTTCCTCATCCCTTCTCCAGGGAAAGACAGGTTATTACAATACATAGTTTTCAGCTTTATCTCAATGTTCTCTTCACTTACATTTTTGTAGTTATTACCTATATGGTTTTCCTGGTTTTGCATACTTCATGCTGTGTCAGTTTATAAAAATATTCTTTGTTTCTTTTAATTCCTTATAGTTATCATTTCTTATCTTGCAATGTTATTTCATTACAATCATATGCCACAATCTGTTCAGTCATTGTCCAGACAATGAATATCCACTTTTTTTCCCAGGTTGTTGTTGTTTTGTTTTTGCTATCATAAAAGTACTGTTATGAATATGTTGTTCTATGGGGAATCTTTCCATCTTCAGCCTTCTTTGGGCACATGTCTTGTAGTAGGATCTCTGGATCAAAGGGTATGGAAAGTCAATGAATTCTGATCCATGGAGAGCTCTGAAACAAAATCTTGGGAATGGGGTCAGGGGAACAGTGAACAGCTGCTGTGATTATATTTTTAAATGTGAATGACTCTTACATAGACTCATAACACAATAAACACTTCTGCTCACCTACTACATGCAAAGCACTCTGCTAGGTGATTTTGGTTATCATCATGAATGATAATTAATGATAACATTTTTTCCAGGTGCTTTCATAGCCCGAACATCATTTTTTTTTCTCACAGCATTCCTGTTTTGGAGGGAGAGATTTGTACTCAATCCCATTTTACAGGTAGGGAAGCTGTACCACCAAAAGGTAAAGTGATTTTTACAAGGTCAGTACAGTTGAGCAAGGATTCACAGGTCTGGAATGATTTTCATAGAGGTATCTTGTTGCCATCTCGGAGACAGGCCCAGTCCAGTTCAATGAGCTCTGTTTCTACCCCTTTCCCCATGCTTCCAACAATCCAGTCCAGGTGAAACTTCAACTGTTTCCTTCTTAGCTCTTCCTGTCACCACTGGGGGCTGCCCTGGCATTTAAACGGGCCAAAGAAGATTCTTGCCTTACTGCCTGTCAGAGGGTGAGTCCCTCTGCTTAGTCAGGACTGCTTGTCCTGATTATTATACAAAGCAATTTATAAAGTGCCTCTTCTTATTCTTCCTGATGCAGCTGTGAATCTTATAAAGGGCCATGGAGTATACACTCTCTCGTTCATCCGGAGATTGCTCCCCCATCCCCACCCCCACTTATCATACTGCAACTTTTGCCAGCTGATCTTTGAAATAAATCTCCTTTTCCTAGTGTTCAGTCTGGTCACACTGTGAGCAGATTTTGCTCCGATCAGGTGCCCCAGGGGCTTCGATGTTGCAACACAGAGTGTCTCTGGATGCCGAAGTCTGTGTTCCTGTGCCTCTCTCTATCTGCGTGTTCTGTAGGACTCAGGCTGATTTTTATCTTTGTCCACTAGGGGGCTGCTTGCAGGGGAAAGAGAAAAAAAAAACGAAGGATAAAAAAAAATAACATGCTGCTGAAATTTCAGCAAGAGAGAAAAAGAGAGAGCGGGCGAGAGAGAGACAGCAAAGCAGTCACAGGCTTTCTCCTCTCCTCTGCACGTCAGAGGCAGGCAGCGACCCTGCTTAAGGCTGTTGGCTCAACACGCAGAGGCTGAGAAAGAGGGACAGAGATACAGAGAGTGAAAGAAAAGGGGGAGCCCCTACCCAAGGAAATTACCACTAGTGAAGTGAAGCCACCTGACTTTCTTGGTCTTATTTAGGTTGGCTCCTCTCCTCCTCTTTCCACTCCCCATTCCCGACAGCTTGGGTTTTATTTTGTTGGTTTTGCCTCTTCTCTCTCAGAGAAGGACCAAGAAAAGGGAGAGAGGTGTGTGCTCTAGGTGAGCTTCCCAGCTGGCTCAAGACCGAACAGCCAAGAATTCTCTCCACCAGCTGCCTCCTATCTGCTCCCCTGACACCCACCCTCAGCCTGGGTAAGTCCAGTGCACTTGTTTCTCAGATTCTTCTCTAATGTGATTTCAGCACCAAGGAGAGCTATGCGATGTATTTCTCTGTATGTGAATGTGTGTGCAGGCTATTGGCACAGAGGTTACATCTCTCTCTTTTTCTCTCTGGCGCCCCAGCAAGGTTCTGTGTGTCGGAAAGGAGGAAGGGGCAAAAGCAAAGTATGTCTACTAGATTAAAGGAGGCATGTGGACTCGATGTGGGTCTGTGTATCTAAGAGCTCATGTTGCATCAGACAGGTGAGGTCTGGGCTGAATTGTCTGTGGCTTATGGGTGTCTGAATGTAGGGCTGTCCTTTTTGTATGTAGATAAGAGGGAGGGATTTGGGAATTAGTCTTGCACCTTCTTTAACTCTTTCTAAACAAGCAATGAATGATGGCAAAGAGTTGCAAAGGAAGATCTGGAGGCTGGGGCCAGGAGTAGCATTAAAAGTTATATTTGTTTGGGAGAGGTTGAAAGAGACATTTTTAAAAAAAATGTTATTTTTCTCAGAATACTTTGGGTTTCCTCTGTGGAATGAACTTAATATGACCTTTACTTTCAGTCCCAGGGCTGCCCCCATGCTTATGGGCTTGTGCAACAGGCAAGTGGAAGGCAGGAGGGGAATCCCTTTGACTTTACGCCATTGGGCAAATGTCAGGGTCTCACAAGTTTTGAGAGAAGCCACTTTAACTCTTGTCATAGTAGTTAGAAGTCAGGAGCTTCCAGGCCCTGCTTGGTTAACCCTGGCTGTGTGGTGCTGAGGGCAGAATAAGCCACTCCTGACCCTCTTTCCCTGGGAATTTGCTAGTAAAAGACAATGCTAGGGGGCAGCTAGGGGGCGCAGTGCTTAAAGCACCAGCCCTGGATTCAGGAGAACCTGAGTTCAAATCCAGACTCAGACACTTGACACCTACTAGCTGTGTGACCCTGGGCAAGTCACTTAACCCTCATTGCACCACAAAAAAGATAACCTAGAAGAGAGATACTTTTCTCTTGTCTAGCAAATCAGGGATGTAACCAGTATAATTTCTGACACTTCCGTGCTCTATCATAAAATATGACCGTTCTCAAAAGAGGCACATCATAACTAAACTAACTGACCCTTTTATCCACCTCTGACAAACCCATTTTTTCCCATGGCTTTCTGGTACTTTGAATTGAATTCATTCACTTTCTCTTGTTTAATACTCCCTCTCCCCCCACCTATCATCCCAGGAAAGCCTGTCCCTTACAACAAGTGGTATTAAGTATTCCAGAGATGACTCCTTCATCAGGCCCAGTCTGTGTTGTAGCAACATCCCACAGGAAATGTTAAGGTCATTCTGGAGTTTCTTTGCATTGGGTTGACTGAACTCCAGGCCTGAGTTCATCAAAGGCTCTACAACCTTCAAGGATAGAATTTAGGGATATCTTTTCTCTGTGGATGGGACACCATTTTCATCCAAAAAAAACAACCTAACTCTTGGTAATTCTTGGTGTTGCTATATAAAACACTGCTCTTTGCTTCTCCATAGAGATGGACAAAGCATCCCCTGCCTAGGTTTAGCTGGGCTGCCCATTGGATAAAAGATGTAGTGCTGTATTAGGCATTATAATTATTTATTGTCATTTGTTTGGCTCCAGAGATGGAAGTCTTGGCATCTCTTTAAAATAGCAGGAAGTAGGGAGAAAGCAGTAAGGGGAAGAATAGGGTTAGAAGGTAGTGATTATAGGAAATGGATGAGACTGATAAATGCAATTTAGCAGATCCCTGTACTGGCTAATTCATATATTATTTCTCTCCAATCTCCTGTTCTTGAAACGCTTAATTTTTAATATTGTTTGGATATATCCCTATGTGCAAATTTGAGGATATGTCTCTGTAATGCACATTGGGCCAAACTTTTTTGCCTCAGAGAAAACAATTATTAACTCATTAGTTCTTTTAATGCCTCTTTGACATGATAGTCAATCCCATTATACACCCATTTTACAGATAAAAAGACAGAGGAGTTTAATGCAAATGCTATATAGAGCCAGGGATTGTATTCTAAGACTTATATCATCACTAGGTGGTCACTTCCATAAAAGACAGGGTGGAGGGTAGGGTGGGCAAATCTTATCCTCAGTGGTAATTTTTTTTCAATTCAAGAAAGGGCAGCTTTTTGGTTAACCTTAGCTTTATGATGTTGAGAGTAGAGTAAGTATCTACTCTTTTTCAACTCAGGAAAGGATGTCTTGCTGAACTTGGGAGAGGATTGGATATGCTGTTGTCATGATTAGATGGGGAAAGGATGGATGGAGAAGGTCTTTCCAGGTGCTTTTCACTATGTACCATTCCTCTGAGCATAAGGTAGAGAAGTGTCAGTTGATATATCCTCCTTGATCTTTCTGAAGGACCATACATCTATGCCCATGCAGGTTGCCCCTAAGATTTCTCTGGATGGTAAATTGGATTGCAAAGGCACATCCATGTTATTCTTCCCTCTTACAATAATGCTTTCCTGCAGTGGGACCCTCAACTAAAGGCTCTATTCCTGAGGCAAGGTAAAAGCAAGGAAAGATGGAAAGGATCTTAGAGAAGTAATTGAATCCACTTCTCCCCCTTTTTTACAGATGATGAGTACATCTGTGCATAAGATCATAGATTAAGTGCTGGAAGGGACCTTAGACGTCCCTTTGCAATCCCACTTTCTAGCAGGGGAAAGCTAAGGGCAGCCAGAATAGGCACAGGAGTTTGAGAGGAAACCTTGTTTTGCTGATTTCAAGAATTTTTAAAACATCGCCTCCTTCCCCATTTTCTTCCTTTCTAGTATTTTCTATCAACAAGAACTTTGGACTTAAGAATATAGGGGCAGCTAGGTGGTGTGGTGGATAAAGCACTGACCCTGGATTCAGGAGGAACTGAGTTCAAATCTGGCCTCAGACACTTGACACTTACTAGCTGTGTGACCCTGAGCAAGTCATTTAACCCTCATTGCTCTGCAAAAAAAAGAAAAAAAGAAAAAAAGTATCTATAGAGGACAGCTATGGAATGGGATAGGCTTTTCACCTCTGAAACAGTAGAAGGCAGAGCAAAGAATAGAATGCTGATGGTTTCAGCAGTATTCCCCTCTATCCTCACTCCCACCAAAGCATCTCTTCTTTCATGGGCCCCATTTCCTTACATCAAGCTTCCATCCTGGGGATATTGTGTTTTCAGAGCCTTCCCATTATTCAGGGACCTCTTTCAAATTCTGAGTTGATTTGAAATGATTGGAGACAAGGAAAACTCAGGCATTATAGGTAGAGGTCTTATGATGGAGGAGGGTAGGGAATGAAATAAGTTGGATCTTGTCCTGTTCCCCCAAGTAATCAATCAGGCAGATTTGGATTTTGCTCAATATGGTTCCTGCTCTATCTTGTACTTAATCAGAGTTAAGCCTGGTAGGTCGCTGGACCTTAAGGGAACATTTTAAATTATGTGGAAATGGTAGCTACTGAGCATGCATAATCTTAGAGGGCATCTATGGTGTTAGATGTTTTATCAGTAAACTATGTCATTGGAAGTAGAAGGGAAGGCTTTGGTTGTATTTATGAAGACCACCGGTGGAGGCTGAATGAGATCAAGGGGTGCCAAATGGTTTCCCTTGTGTCTTGTCATTGGATTATACAGATTTCTGATTTTGCCTTGTTGGAAAACCATGCGTCACAAGTTTAACGGAGACAGCATAGACTTTTAATTTTTGCAAACTCCACAGTTGGAACATTGAGTATTTGGCCAGCTAAGCTAAACTCATGACCCCTATGTATCATTCTTGGATGAGCTGAGGCAACATGACTATAGTCACCAATCCCATGACCCATTGCAGATAAATGGGAGAGATGACTGTGGGGAGGTGAGATCTCATGTTAGCTTCCCCCACCCCCCTCATTAGGCAAGTCTTAAGATAAGATTCAATGTGTACTGGATAGTGTGTTGGACTTGGAGAAAGGAAGACTAGGGTTTAAATTGCAGCTGGTACTTACTAGTTGTGTTATCATGGGCATAAGCTCTCTAAGCCTCAGTTTCTTCATCTATAAAGTGGAAGTGTTATGGGTACCTTTACAGTACTTTCCATTTTTAAATCTATGATCTTATGATCTTATGACTCCACAAATAGGAATATATATGAAACTCAAGTTCCTTTCAGGTATCTCTACATATATCCTTCCTTTACCTTTTGTTAGGTTGAGAATAATACAATTTCCCTTTATAATGAACAAATGAAGCCACCAGAAGATTTAAATGCTTTGCTGAGGTTGCATATCTATGACAATGAGACACAGAACAAAATCCTGCTTCTCCAAGTCTTCTCCTAGCCTTTTTTTGGAGACCCTGGAAGTTCAAAGTCAGTGGGGTATAAGTGTATATATGGGAACAATGACAAGGATGAAGACAGTATTACCCACTGACTTTATGAGCAGTACTCCTTCCCTGTTGCCCTTTCCCATCACTCCAAGGTTTCAGCAGCATTTCTTTACCAAGAGGTTGGGGACCCAACTCTTGGGAAGTTAAAAGGGATCTCTATGTAGTGCTTTCCTATGATGGCTCTGTTTTATCTTGTCCTCTGGCTTTGATATCATGGAGGAGAGTGTAGGTTGCCACCCCACTAACACTATGAAAGTAATGAGAGGTTAGTAGTAGTTTACAATGTAGCCTTTCATGAAACCCAGGCAGAAGTTTATGTAGAAACCCAGAAAGCCAATGCAAACTCAATGAGACTGACTGGTGGATGTTCTGGGGTCATGGCCCTTTATGAAAACAAAAAACACCTGATGTTTGCACTCTTTGACTAACCTAGATTATGGCTGAGTTGAGGGGATTCAAGTTATTATTTTTTTCACTGCTGGAAATTTCTTCCCTTAAATGACAAACCTTTGAACCTATGGGCATGATTTTTAACATTTATTTTTCATCCCTATCATGGTAGTGAGGAGGAGTGGATAGAGTTTTGGCCTTGGAATCAGAAAGACATGAGTTAAAATCCCGTTCTGACACTTATTAGCTATGTGACCTTGGACAAGTCATTTAAATCCTATGTGCCCCAAGCAACTCTCTCTTAACTTAGGTTCAAGATTATAGAGGGAATATATGAAGGAGTTACTACAGCAGGGAATTCTCCATACTAATATATCCTCTGTATTTCTGTAAATTCACATATTCCTACTCCCATCAACTTATAGGTGCTCATACAGTATGCATTGGAGAATGGCTTTGAACGGGAATTTGATTAATGTGAATTACTTGAACATTTCAAACATTTATGTACAAAATAAGTACCTATATGTAGGAGGGTGGGGAGTATAACCCTAACTCTCTTCCTGTCAACTTCATCTCCCTCCATTCCACTGCCAGTGTTTTGCTCTCCAACAGAATGGGGTACCTGAGGAGGTCAAACCTTTCACAGTAAGGGCATAATTAGGCCACCCTTGGTGTGACCCTGGGTGCTTTCCCCACAACTTTCAGGGGCATATAGGGTGGTTATCCCCTTTCATTTGATAACCCTGAGCTCTGCCTGCTATGACAATGATGATAATGAAGACTAATGCAGCCCAGATTGTTTCCACTCAGGAAGAGTATAAGTCTTTGTTGTTATTATTGTTTAATTCATTTTTAAAATAATGAATATTAACTCTGTAGATAGGGAGACATCTGAGGACTCTTAAAAATCAAAGGTTTAGGGGCAGCTAGGTGGCGCAGTAGATAGAGCACCAGCCCTGGATTCAGGAGTACCTGAGTTCAAATCCGGCCTCAGACACTTACTAGCTGTGTGACCCTGGGCAAGTCACTTAACCCCAATTGCCTCACCAAAATAATAAAAAAAAATCAAAGGTTTAGAAGAGGAATGACTCTCACAATGACATTAAGCCTAAGTTCCCCTCTGGTTATTATGACCAAGCAAGAGCTTAAAGAGAGAATCATGATGTAGTGGAAAGAGTATGGGTTTCAGAGTCTGAAGGCCTAAGTTTGAGACCAGCTCTTATACTTCTAGATGTAGGGGACACTAGGTAAGGCATTTAATCTCTCTGTGGTCCAACTTCCTCACCTGCAACAATAGGTGTAGTAATACTCCCATTCCCTACCTTAGAGGTTGCAAAGAAGCAATATCGTGGACCTTCATGTCCTAAAGGAATGCCATTTTTTTTCTATTTTGATGGAGGTGGAAGAAGAACAAGACCTGCTCTGGTAGACTGCCATTGACTTGTTAAAGCCTGATCAATCCCTCTCCTGGGTGTCTCAGTGTTATTTGTAGGGGAGACTTAGCCAAAGGGAGCCAGAATAGCCAACTCTCACTTGTCCTTGTCTCTGCTTCTCTCTCCCCACTGCAATATTCCAACCTTATCCCAGAAGGACTGCAGCAAGAAAAGGAGAACTTTGCTTCTGGGGCAAATTGAACGGGGTAATTGGGGAGCATTGGTGAGATAGGGAGTATGGGGACTGGGGCTAAGTAAGCAAACAGACTTGATTCACATAGGATCCTAGGTGATGACTGTAAAGTGTTCCATCTATCTGGAGGGGGGAGCTATGTCTTGGGATGATTGAAGTCTGGTTAAGAGCATCAAAAGACTTAGGTTTGCCTCATGCTACTGTTGAAGGGAGCAATAATTTATTTCTCACCAGCTTTGTCAGGGATCTGGCTAGAGATAACAAGGCCCAGAAACATGCCCACCTAGAGGGTGTGCTATCCCATTTTCTACCACTGACTCTAGCAACAGTTCTTTTTTTTTTTAATGAGGCAATTGGGGTTAAGTGACTTGCCCAAGGTCACACAGCTAGTAAGTGTTAAGTGTCTGAGGCCAGATTTGAACTCAGGTACTCCTGACTCCAGGGCCGGTGCTCTACCACTGCGCCACCTAGCTGCCCCAACAGTTCTTTATTCTCATAGAAACCATCCTACATTGACACAACTCAGTTACCATAATGTTATATGCAAGGTATGAGATACCCTACAGTTACTAGGCTTCAAAAATTAACCCAATCATAACAATATCCCCCCTTGTGGTATATGGGAGAGAGGCAAGAAAAAAGATCTGGAGAGCAACCCCAGGGAATAATTGCTTCCCTCCAAGTGCTGAGCAGGTCGTAACAACTCATCAAAACTATTCATCCTCTGATACTCCCTGAGGACTAAGGGGCTCAAATGGCTGAAATGAAGATCCAAGCCTGACCTGTCTTTTCTCTAATTTTACCTCACAGGCCGGACCCCTGTGCCATTTACTGCCTGTACCAATTGGTGATTTACTCAAGGTACTTCCTTGAAATGAGTCATGGCAAGAGCCCTGGATTTGGGATTAGGAGACGTGGGTTCAAGCCCCAGCTCTGACACTTATTAGTTGTGTGACTTTGGGTTTCACATAACCTTTCTAGAGCTCAGTTTCCTTATCTATAAAATGGGGATAATACTTTTACTATTCTACTTCATAGGATTGTTATACCGAGAGTACTTTGAAAATGGTAAAGTACTAAATATCAATTTATATATGAGTATATATGTAAGAGTTATTATTTCTATTGTTATTGTCTCTTATCATTATCTCAGTCTGATGTCTAAACCTCATCTTATTTCAACGTTTTCCATATTTATGTGATCTCCCAAACCGGATTATAAGCTCCTTAAGGGAGAGAAGCATCTTCTTTTTCACTCCTTGCACATTTTTGTTTTGTTTTAAATCAGTCCTTTGATTTCATCCCTGCACAGAGTTCCAGGGGAGGAAACTGCTATTCCCAGTTCAGGTAGCACCTTCTCTATAACTTAGAGTCTTAGTGAGTTGCCTATAATACTGAAAGATTAAGGAACTTGTACAGGATCATGCTATGATGTCAATTCTCTATGCACCACATCATGCTGACTCTGCCTTGCTTATAAAGGGTACTAAATAAACATTGGCTTATTTTGATTTTCACCAAGTCCAAAATAACAGCCCAATGTACTGTTTCTATTTTGCTGCCTATTAAAATCCTAGGGCAGCCTGATGGTCTAGTGGATAGAATGCTGGTCTTGGAGTCAGGAAGATCTGAGTTTACATCTTGCTTCAGACACTTAATGTCTCTCAGCCTCAGTTTCCCTATTTGTAAAATGGGATTAATAATACTACCCATCTTACAGTGTTGTTGGGAGGATCAAATGAGATAACATGTATATAAGTAGCCTTAAAGTACCATATAAATGTTAGGGACTATAATAAGAATAACTATTAGTCTGTTCTTTTAAGGTTCAGCCCAGGAGTCCTCATTCTCTGAAGCTTCCCCTAGTCTTCCAACTTGAAAGTATTTCCTCCTCTCCACAATATTATGAAAGCGCTTTGCTTGGCTCTTCTATTCATCATATCATATGTCATATAATCACAACACAAATATATATATCATATGATATAATGTCATTATCATGTTATGTCATGTCATATATCACATCACATCACATCACAAGCTACTTGAGATTAGGGACTATTTCATAGCAATCAGGGTATTCCCAGTACTGTGCTGTTTAGTAGGTATTTGATAAATGTTTGTTGAAATGGCTTGAAGTGAGAATAGCTTTTGTATGACCAGAACACTGAGGGCCCGAGTGGATGCCTCTCCTCCTTTCCCTCTACATGAACTAAGCCCTCGGCCCATTGGCATTTTGCATGGCCCAGGAGCTAACAGCAGCCTCAGGTTACTTGGCATTTTAGATCAACTCAGCAAATGATTGCCTGGGCTGACCTGGATTTTATATTCTCCTCAAGCACTAATGGGCTGGGCTGGCCTGGGTTTTATATCACCCATTGGTTGCTGTTGTTGTTGGATTCCCCCCCCCCACACACACACACTTATGCCTTTAGCAGGTTTGGGTTTGGTTTTTTTAATAGAACTCTTTCTGCCATTAATTACCTGAAAATTGTATCTGGCTATAATTAACTTGGGTCTTATTAAAGGGACACTGGGCCTTGGCCATATTTAGGCACTCAGCCATAGTCCAGCTTCTGAATCCTGTTTTCCTTCAGTTCTCAGGCTCTTCCCTACCTTCCCTCCCCTCCTGGTTCCTTTGCCAGTCTGTGCTTTATTTATGAAACCTCTTCCTTTCCCTTATAATTATGTTTTATATAAGAAGAGCAGCTAACAGCCACCTCCTGGCTGGTCTCGAATAATTGTTTGAGTTTCTGGACGGGGTGCAATCGCAAAGGCTGGAGTTTATATAGATTACCTTGAATTTATCTCCAGCAAGAGCGTCTGGAGAGAAGATGCTGCCTGCTTCGTGAAGTATTGTAAACAGTGCAGTCTGCTAGCGCTGGTATTTGTGTATGGTCTGTTTGTCTAAATGGATTCCAGTAAAACACACACTCTAATAAGTCAGTTTTGCCAGCCTGACCTGTTCCAGTGTCTTCTGATCTCTTCTCTGATCTTGTCAACATCAAGGCCAGCAGTGGCACTGGGGCCATCACCCAGGTGCGGGGAGCCAGGTCACCTGATAGTCCTTGTTCCATTTCCAGTCTGGCCTGGCTGGCTTCGAGGACACAGACAGTTATAAGTCAGAAGTTATCGTATGGGTATTCTTTTTGTAAGCTCCATGGTACAGGAAATTAATCTCATCATTTCTCATCTCCCCTCTCCATGCCTTTGCATTGGCTGTCCCTCATGCCTAATGCATGTGCTCCCTCCTCACTTCTGGCTCTTAGAATTCAGTTTTCTTCAGAACTAAGCACATGTCTCTTTCTACAAGAGTCTTTTTCTAATCCTCCCAGCTGCTAGTTCATTCTTTATACAAGTTGCCTTATAGTTACTTTGCAAGCATTTTGCATGTTGTCAAAACTAACTATTCATCTATCTGATCTATTTTTCTACATAATATACAATATGATCAATATTATACATATTATATATAAACTATATATAATAACAATATAGCAAATCTTAATGAATACCCCAAATATATTTTATATATGGATTATACACACATACATACAATGTACATGAAACACACATGTATGTGGATAAATGTGAAGCCACTTCTTTCTCCCTACTGCAATATTCCAACCTCATCCCAGAGGGGCTGAAGCAAGAAAAGGAGAACTTTGCTTCTGTGGCATGCATGTTTGAATTGAACAGGGCAGTTGGTAAGGTTTGGGGAGATAGGGAGAATGGGAACCAGGCCTTGATTCATATAGGACCAGTTAATTTGGTACCTACTAAGTACTAGGCAGAGTCAGCATGATGTGGTATATGTAGAGTTGGCTTGGGAGACAGACCTTGGACAAGTCACTTAATCTTTCGGTGTTATGGACAACTCACATATAAAATGTATATGCAGTCATTTATTTTAAGACAAGCTGCATTCTATATGTAAACGTATATTTCTGAATATGTACAGAAAACTTCTTAAAGTCAGGAACTGTTTCAATTTTGCCCTTAAATCCCTAGTTCCTCACACAGTACCTGGATCATAGTAGATAATTAATAAAAGTTGCTTGATTGATGGGAAAGCCAAAGTCTGGTCAGGAACAGGGGGAAAGGCAGTCTTGATGCATGGAGAGAAGGAATAGCATTCTGTAAACAAAACCCAACCCTATAAATGGTTGGGTTGAAAGGGGCAGAGGCCAAGGCAGTTTATACTAGGGCCGTCTCACCAGCTCAACCCAGTCGGTGCCACAGATAGATAGAACTTATAAACTTTGCAGTAAAGCTTCCCGTTCAATGCTGTATATATTTATAGAGGTATAAATGAAGTTTAATGCTGGTGAAACTTGCTGTAAAAAGCAAAAGACTTCATCTGTATCTATAGATGAGGTGCAGATCAATTCAAGGTTTTCTGCATTTCCCCGCCAGAAAGTAAGCTTGTGTGGTTACATCCATATAAAGCTGCAGCTCCTCAGAGGTTGCCAACTGTGTGAAAGAGGTGCAAGGTCTTAGGATCATCTGTGGAAAGGAAGCATTTACACACAAAGGAAAAAAAGTGCCCATTTTCTCCAAGGGCTGTTTAAAGACAGGGAGGAGAAAGCAAACATTCCCAAAACCTTTAAGCCACTCACAGCTTGGCTTTAGGAGAAAAAAAAAACGTTTGGAGGAAATGCTAGCATTTTATTGGCATTTCCAGGCAGGTAATCAATCCCTTCTTGGTTCTAGGGAGCTAGACTGTATACTCTGGGAAGGTAAGGAGCCCAATCTAGAATTCTCTAAAAGCTAACACTTAACATGTATGTGCGAGTTTGAAGTTTTCAACAGGCTTGTCTTATAACGACTCCCTGAAACAGGTAAAATCAAGTATTATTGTTTCCATTTTATGGATGGTGAAACTGAAGGTGGCAGCAGTTAAGACTTAGTAAATGTCATACAACTAATTATTAAAGTCATGATTTGAACCCAGGTCTTCTGAATTCAGATTTAGCTCATTATCTACAATGTCATAATGCCTCTAGAATATCTCCTCATGAGGACTGTTAGAGTGATGGACACAGGAGTTGGAAGTTACTACAAATTGGATGATATTTAATGGGATAGTAGGCAGCTGATGGTACAGTGGCTAGGTGCTAGGCAGGAGTCAGGAAGACCTGAGTTCATATTTTGCCTCAGACACTTACTAGCTCTGTGACCCTGGATAAGTCACTTATCTTTTCTATATGTTCATCTATAAAATGGGAATGATAATAGCACTTACCTCCCAGGGTTGTTGTAAGGATAAAATGAATTAATATTTGTAAAGTTCTTCATAGTGTGCCTCACACATAGTAGGCCCTATATAAATGCTATTATGTTGAAGATGATCATGGTGAACACCATGCTAAAGTTAAAAGGAATGGGAATGAATCCTAGGGTCATAGATTTAAGCTCACAGTATCAGATCTGGTTCTGAAAGAGAGCTGAGCCATCATATAGTCCAACTGTCTCATTTTACAGATGTAGAAGCTGAGGGTCAGAGAGCTTAAGTTGACTTGTGTAATAGAGCACAGGTAGGATTGTATCAATGCCCATACCAATGCGCCAGAGGGAGAAAAGCAAAGGATCAGCTTTTGTACACCCATTTAAGAAGGCAGACAAAAGAAGAGGGAAGGAGTATTTTGGCATGCATAAATAACCCACGACCTGAACCATTGGAAAAAAAGCCCTTGATTTACACAGACCAGGTTCCTTGTTGTCGTTTCAAGACAATCGCTCATTGTCTCATTCCCCTATTGGGGTTTCTCTTAGGGATGTTGGAATTTGGCTCATGGCTAGGTCTTCACCTATAGAAGTTAGAGACATTATTTAGTTCCCTAGCAAATACTTAGGTTGATATAGCATCGATTTTAGAACATATTTTATTCAGTTAGAAAAAAATGCAAAAATCCACACCTGATCCCACAAGCAAAGTCTCTCTCCTTTCTCTTTAGTGGGCTGAGATCATCCCCAAATATCTATAGTGTCCTCAAAATTTATAGTACTACAATGCCATGAAAGCCTTGCCCTTCCCTGCTTTCTGAAATCCAAGGGAAAAACACTTGGGGCTGTTGAACTGTCAAATCATCCACTTCCTCTGTTTACACATCTGCCTCTCCTGGAACTTGTATAGTTTTCTTGTGATATAGTCTACCGGAGCAGTACCCTTCCTCTCCCTTGCCCCCCCCCCCCCAGCCTACAACTAAGAAAAATAACTTAGGGACAATAGAAAGTTGACACCTTTCCTTGGAGCTGAACAGGTTATGAAACATACAGTACTATCAAGGGTCAGGGTCTACCTTTGCTTGTTCACATCTTGGCTCTGTCTCCTGCTGCTACTTGGCTTCAGGTCTCTCTTGGCATTGGAACATTATCAATGGGTTCTAGAAGTTTGGATTGGGGAGTTCCAGAAGGCTAGAAACGACTCTTACCTCACTGATGCTAGTTTGCATTCCTGCAGCTCCTAGTTTTATCCAGGGATTGTTATTATTATTTTCTCTCTCCAATGCTGCCTCCTTCTACTCCCTTCCCTGGGATCCTATAGTCCCTTCTTTCCTGGGACCGTGTGGTTCCCTAGAGGAGCCATATAAATGCATATGCTTTCCTTGAGACAACCAAATCTTCTCTCTAGGTGTAACCCTCATCTACAATGCTCCCTTTGACTCTGATTCTTTAGTCTCTCAGTCTGTCCCTGTTCTGTTTTTTAAAGGTTAAACCCAGGTGCATGAATTAACTGTGTAACAATAAATTAAATGTGGGCAGGGCTGTTACCCAAGGACCAAAGAGTTCTTATCTAGGAACTAGCCTTGTCAAGGGATTAATAGCTTGTTAAGGAGACCCAAGGAAGATCTAAGGGGACTTTATTAGGATTCTGCTATATGTTATCTAGCCATATAGGTTAATAATAATACTGAAACCCTCTTCTCTTACCTAATTTCTCTTCCCTCCCTTCCCCTTCCCTATTTTCCCACTACTAATTGGCTCTGTTTCCAACATAGATTGTCTTGTACCCTACCCCCACTGTAAGTAGCCTATTGCTCCCCTTGCTTTTTGGAGCTCACCATATTGACGCCAGACTCACTGGCATTAGCCCATATTGCAGTTCAGAGCTCCTTTGTTCAAGGAATCTATGTACCTCAGGCTCAGGCTCCCCAGGAGCTGAGATGAGAGGAGCATGTCTGACATCTCCATCTAATTTTACCACAGTTTCTCATTGTTCCTGTGAAGATTTCTAGATCAGCAATATGGAGAATAATAATATCTAGCATTTATATAGCACTTTAACATTTGCAAAATACTTTACATGTTATTCTATCTAATCCTCACAACTACACTGAGAGATATGTCCTGTGCTCTATCTACTGGGCCACCTAAGTCCTCTATGCATATGGGAAGTATGGGGGCATAGCATTTGGGGCTAGCTGAGTGAAAGCTAACATTTTCATGGGATCAAGTTGGGGAGGGAGGGAATTATCTATACCTCTCTGGTACTTTTCCAGTGTCTAAATCAAATTAGATATATAAGATCTTGGACCAGGGGCTAAAAATAATAGTCACATGATGGGATTCATTTCTAGGGTCAGCTAAGTGGTGTAGTGGATAGAGTGCTTGGTTTGGAGTCAAGAAGACCTGACTTCAAATACTGTCTTACATACTTACTAGTGTCACCCATGGCAAGTCATTCAACCTCCTGAAGCCCGAGTTTCCTCATTTATAAAATGGGGAGAATAACACCTACTTCCCAGGGTTATTATGAGGATAAAATAAAATAGCCCATGTAAAAGTTTTTGCAAACTTAAAGCATAAATGCTAGCCTTTATTATTATTAGTAGTAGTATTTTTTTAAGTCATTCTGTGACTGGTTTCCAGGACAGATAGTTTCTCTGGGGAGGCAGGCATACCCTCTCTTTTCCTTTCCCTTTGTCCTTAGAAAGGCAAAGAGATGTGACAAAGGGCAGAGGATTACAATAAGGAAAGCCCCTCTTGATTTCATGAATGAAGATATAGTTCTTAAGAGCTGTTCTAATTCTTGGGGATACAAATGAAAAATCAGTTCAGTCCCTGCTTTCAAGGAGTTCACTTTCTAATTGGAGGAGACAGTGCATAAAATAGAATTCAGCTTGTAGGGACAGCCAATGGAAGGGCCCAGAATTTTTAAGGGTGCAGTACTGAGGATGATGGCAAGACCCAGAGATCCTTATGGAATATTCATACATAGGTCAGATAATAAAGACTGGAGTGGATCTGGAGGGTAAAGGACAGATGGCAAAACCTAATGGTACTCCATTTCACCAGAAGGATTAGACTGGAAGGTTCCCAGATCATCCAAGCAGTGTAAGCTTGGAGCCCAGTGTCACCTTAGGTATATAGTCTAACCTATGGCACTGTCTCTCCTTATTTTCCCTTTCCCACCCTTTCCAGCCCCCCTTAGGCCTCAGGCCCCCTCAGTACTTCCAGGAGGTGAGAGGGAGGGGCCAATCTCAGTACTCCAAAGATTGGGTCCCCTTTGCTGACTGGGTCACTGATAAGTACCAAAGGGGGAAAATAGTCAGTATCAGTCAATCTCTTATTAAAAATGGTTTGAGGCAAAGGCATGAGTTATTGAAATGCAAAGCGGGAGCTTGCCTCCTCTTCTCTTTTTGTTTCACTATTCCCCATTTTTATTTTATCAGCTTAATTTAGTAAGCATGAAAGACCCTGGTTGCTGTCCTCTAAGAGTGAATACAATCCTGCATTTATCTGGGAGGTTGGGGTAAGTGCTGCTGGAGATGTTTTGGGGTGTCATCCCACAGATGAGCCTCCATGCCCAGTCAACAAGTGGCTCCTTTTCAGCATTCTACTAAGTCTACACTTCTTTCATACAGTTACCTGTTCAGGGGGCCAAATTGATTGATGTGGTCTTCTCTCTTTCTGAAGATACTTCCTTCCATTAACCTTCCCATGTGTGACACTGAGATATAGTCTTATGGACCACTGGTAATGCAGTTTGTCAATCTGAAGCCAGATTCCCTGCCACAAGCATTATAATATAGGTACTCTGGCAAATGAAATTTTATATATCTATATATCTATATCTATACACACACACGCATATATACACATATATAATATATACGCATATATAATATATACACACACATAATATATATACACATATACACACATATATAATATTATATATATTTGGACCATATGCCTTAGAGTCAGCATGTGACCATGGAAAGGGCCTTTACTGACTGTGGAATCAGAGGGTTTGGGATCAAATCCCAACTCTGATGTTCCTTTGAGAAAAACTTGGTCAAATCACTTGGCCTCCAGGGCCTCATTTTCCTGGCTGGTAAAATGAAAGAATTAGACTAGATTGTCTCTGATGTTCCATTTTGACCCACAGTCATCCAGAAAGATGGATTGGATGGTAGGATCAAGGCTAGAAAAAATGTAGTTTGTATTGGGTTGCCATTTGAAGCTTCATTTTTCTATGAGGCAAAACTTTTCTTGATGACCAGTTATCATCATTAGAACTCTTCATGCAAAGGCTGGATGATGACTTCTTGGAGATTGAGAAAGAGGGGCTTCCTCTAAATCATAGTTTTCCTCACCTGTAAAATGGCATAATAATAGCATCTACCTCCCAGGGTTGTTGTGAAGATCGAATGAGATAACATTTGTAAAGTGCTTAGCACAATGCCTACCACATAGTAGTTGCAATAAAAATGCTGGTGGTGATGATGGTGGTGGTGGTGGTGCTGCTGCTGCTGGTGATGATGATGATTCTTGTTCAGGGATGGGTTAGAAGAAAAGGTCCCTGAGATCATTTCTTCAACTCTGAGATTCTCTTATTCTTTGCTTCTTGTCCGTGGCTGGGATTCCTACTCATTTCCATCACAGTGGCAAAGGTCAAGTTAGAACAATGTTTGGGTTTTTTTGTTTGTTTTGGGGTTTTTTGGGTTTTGTTTTTGGAGTTTTGGAAGAGACCAAAGAATGTTATGAGGAGACAAGGAAACGGAAAGAGCTACACTCCCTTAAGAGTAAAAGAATGGAAAATGTGTAAAGGACCTTAGACATAATTTATTATAACCCTTATCTGAACAGAAATCTCTACCTACCTTCCTGCCCCCTCCCCACCCCCCATCTCCACTCCCAGGTACTGTGAATTTATATAGGGCTTTAAGGTTTGCAAAGCACTTTATATACTTTGCTAGTTAGATCCATGGTAAGTGATCATCCAACCTTAGGCTGAATAACTACAGATGAAAACCTCACTACCTCCCAAGTTAGCCCCTCCCACTTTTGCATAGCCTTAGCTGTTTGAAAATTTTGTCTCAGCAGAAACATGCCCCAAATCAGCTTATAGCTATCATCATCTTGCCCTCTGCAGTGATGTATCATTTTTTTTTTAAGTGAGGCAATTGGGGTTAAGTGACGTGCCCAAGGTCACACAGCTAATAAGTGTTAAGTGTCTGAACTCGAATTTGAACTCAGGTACTCCTGATTCCAGGGCCAGTGCTCTATCCACTGCCCAACCTAGCTGCCCCTGATGTATCATTCTTTAAGTGCTACAGAACACCTTCCTCACAATGACTCTGTGAAGTAGGTATGGTGAAGAATATTATTTTCACTTTTTTAAAAAAATGAGACTCAATAGTTTGTGAAAGGTCACCCATTATCCAGAACAGAAAGGATTTGAACCCAGGGCTCTTGACTGAAAGTCATATTCTTTGCCTCATTACATGTACCTCCCCTTTGTGATATTAAACCTCAAAAATAATTTAAAACAAACTTTTCTCTGTGACCTTCTCATATAGAATATTCCTCTACCAGGCCTACTCCTTTTCTCAATAGTAAGTTCTTCCTAGGACCTCGATTTTGAACAGGATCCCAGTCAGGTTTGCCTTCAGTTTCCTCCTATCTCTTCCCCTCACTTCCCTAATTTCAAAAGCATGCCCATGGAGGCTTCATTTCTCTTTTTTCCACCCTCATTTTTCTGTCCCTTTATGTGTTGTTTCTGCCCATTAGAAATTAAGCTCCTTGAGGGTAGAGATTGTCTTTTTTTTTGTATTTTGTGCATACCCAGAACTCAGCCCCAGGTGTGGCCCATCTCATCTCTTCAAGCCTTCTCTTTCCTGGGCTATTCCTTATCGTTCTAACCTTCATTTTCTACTAGTTTGTGTGAGCTGTTCACATTAATAAATGTCAGCTGTTGTTATTATTAGTAAATTAGTAAGTGTGTTTCTGAGTGCTGGGTTAGAATAACATTACACTGGTGTCATAGGACAAGAAAATCTATGATGAATTCAAATATCATCAATCCTGAATTATCTGGAGCCAATTTGTATACTTGCCCATCATCCCTTAACTTACTAGAACTCTCCAATTCAATTCATCTTTTTATTAAGCACTAGACTGTATGCTAGACCTGGAGACAGAAAGGTAAAAAGGAAACAGGTCCCAACTCCAATCAACTAACATTCTATTGGCCACTCCCAGGTTTATCTCTCTTACTCCTGGTCCCCCTGTTTCTCACCTCATCTCTTGAACTCTGGCCTATGGTCACCATTTGAAATAATAAATCAATTTAAGTGTTGCACCTTTAAAAAAAAGGCTTGTAGGGGCAGCTAGGTGGCACAGTGGATTCAGCCTTGGATTCAGGAGTACTTGAGTTCAAATGTGGCCTCAGACCCTTGACACTTACTTGCTGTGTGACCCTGGGAAAGTCACTTAACCCTCATTGCCCTGAAAAAAAAAGGCTTGTGTTCTGAAATTTAATTCATTGTTGAAGAGTTTAGAAAGGCTAGTAATTTGAATGCTAGTACACAGAAGAGTGCTTTTGCTTTAAGTAAAAAGGGTCCTCTTCCTCTGCCAGTTGAACAGAGAAGGAAAAGATGGGTGAAGAGAGGAATAGGGATTTTAAAGTTTGAAATAAAGCAAATGGGGGAGTTCACAATGAATGGACTTAATTTTCTCAGTAAAAGTAAGAGAAAAGGTTATATGGGCATGGGGATGGTGTATAGGAAGTGTAGGGGACTTGGAGAAAGATGAATATTTTGGAACATTTAGTGAAGTAAGTGGGACAAAATCAAGGTAGAATAAAAGGGTTGCTCTGTAGCAGTGAGATAAAAAGAATTTGTTGACAATCCCATGGTCAAGGTTGTGTGACTTCATCTCTCACCATTCAGCAGCACAGGAGTAGAAGGGAAGGTGGATGGTGGGGGTAGTTCAGAGTTAATGACTGGCAGGGAATGAAACACAATCAGACAAGAGGGCAAGAGATTTAAGGTTGGAGGACATTTTATAGTAGAATTTGTCATCTATATAGGATTGTCTGAAGGGAGGAAAGTAAGGCCACAGCTAAGGTGATAATAGACCAGGTGAATAAGGAAGGAAGGAATAGCTGGAGGTCAAGGCTAGGATGAAAGAGTTTGAGGGGGAATTAAGCACACTGAGAAATGGATTGGTAGAATACAATTAGAAATAGAAATTTCAAGCACCAACCCTGGATTCAGGAGGACATGAGTTCAAATCCAGCCTCAGACATTTGACACTTACTAGCTGTGTGACCCTGGATATGTCACTTAACCCTCATTGCCCCACCAAAAAAAAATAGAAATTTCAGAGTTTTTGATCATGGTGAGAGCAGTTATAAGTGATGGAAAGACTTAAGGTATGAGTGTTTCCATGAGTAGGTGAGGTAGAACGAAGATAGAGGTTATAGAAGTTGAGGTTCATGAATTGGAAGGCTAGGAATTAACATGTATATTAACATTTATTAATTAACATGGGGAGGAATTAACTAACATGTATATTGAAGTCCATGAATATGTTGACAGAGTCTGGGGTAAAAAGGAAAATTGTGAGTTAGGGACTGAACTTGAGAAAGGAGTGGCCTGGAGTCTGTTATATCATAACAAGGATGTAGGTGGTATGATATATAAATTGACGGAGTGAACCTTCAAGGAGTAAAGTTTACTCAGTGACTGGTGGAGAACTGGTCTCTAAAGACTCTAGAAGTATTGGGCAAGTCATTATTCCTTAGTGCTTTAGGTAAGTCTTTCAGACTGTTACAGAGAAGGTGCTGGCCTAAATTAGTAGAGGGGCTTTCCTCATCTGGGAAGTTCTCTATCCCCAAAATATCAGAGGTCCAATCCTTATACATAGACCCTTGAATACTTATCACTTTCACCTCTGTGACCCTCAGTGTCCTCATCTGCCAAGGAAAAGGAAGGATGGACTACGTGATCTTGGAGACTCCATGACTTCAGGGATAGAGAAGTCAGGAAGATCAGTGTTCAAATCTCACCTGTGACACTAGTTTCAAGGTCATGGGCAAGTCACTTTATTTAACTGAATCTCAGTTTTATGATCTTAGATGATGGTAGATCTTTGGACTAAAAGGGCAGTACACCCACAGGGAGACAAATGGCAGCAGCTTTAGGACTGTGGTATAGGATTCCACCCCCTCTAGTCATCCCAGTTACAAAGATGATTTGACCATGTCTTATTTTCTGCCAGAGCAGCCTTGTTCTCTTTAGCACCTAGGCTCAAGGGATGCTAAAAGAGCAATGGTAGAAACTTGGGGAGCGAGTGGGAGGACAGGAATAAAACCTGGGGAAACATAGGGACAGCAGCAGTCCTGCCCGGTCTCTAGTTCAACCTCATCTCAGATGGTGTTTTAGAGCATGCTTCAATTTTTTTTTGTCTTTCCCTGAAAAATATTAGGGCCAATTTCTGAGCCATTCGTGCTGCCTCTTTCTCCTCCCATCAAAAGAACACCGCTCCGAAGGACGAGAGGAGGTGGGGTGGGCTAAAGAAGAAATTGCTTAACATAAATGAGGGACAGAACAGCTAAAAAGTGAAAAGAAAGGAAACACTAAATGCTTATTTTATTTCACTCAACTGTGGAGGCTGCTGTGGTTTTATTTAAGAAAATTGTCCGTTCTGTTTATTCAACTCGTTTTCATGTCGAAATAATATGCAGCTTGGAGGCTCTCTCTTTAATGCTGGTGAATCCACTTGGGGAGAGCACTTTCCTATTGATTTGTATGTCAACGATTCAAATGGGGGTATTTATACTGGCTGAGCACCTAATAAAAATTTAAATTATTGTTTAAAAAAAAACAACGCTAGAGAAAAGGAGGGGGAAAAAAGTCAAGGAACAATTACCAAAGTCAAGAATTGTTTTTAACAGCCCAATAACAACCCAAAGTCACAGGAAGGAGGCCAGGACTCCTATTGGCCTTAGGCAAAAGTGATGTAGGTTCCCTCCCACCTATTTTCCTCTCTCCCCACTTCTTCCTAATGGAGCCTCCCAATATCACTTCTCCATTTTCAGCTGCCTACAACTTGCTGACAAGCATTTCCCCCAACTCTCTCCAGGCCTTCTCTCTGTTGACAAGCTCCCCAGGCTTTTAATCCTCCATTTTCCCTCTATCTAAAACTTGCTCTCAGTCAGCTACAGCCTTGGAAATAAATCAATTCACTAGAAGGTGTTAATGACCTCAAGTACTTAGTATGTTAAGCCTCTGGAAGTATTTGCATTTTAACCCAAAGGAATGAAGCTCTATATTGAAAGCTGTTGTTGTGTGTTTTTGGTAATCCACTTGGAAGACTGTGGGAGAGGTTCTGTTTTGTGTGTATGGGAGGAGGTTTTTCTAAGGGTCCTCTATCCAGACCTCATAGGTAATGTAAACCATGCTTTGCCTGTCTCTGGTACTGATTCCTGAATGCCAAAAGCAGACTGGGATTCCCACCACAATCCCACACACAGTTCCAAAGACTCGGTCATCATGCTAGTATTTGAGGGCCCTGGTTATCACTAGTATGTCATTGGCATTGCTCCATAGCATCATTAGGATCACCATGGAAAAGCTCTTAAGTTTTGAAAGTCAAGAAGGGGTTGCAAGAGGAAGCATGGGAGTAGTGAATAAGGCATTGGACCTTGGGTCAGGAAGATCTGAGTTCAAATTCTTACTAAGATAATTACTAGCTATGTGAAAAGGGTCAAAGAAAATATAGGATTATTTCTAGAAGTAGAGGGAAAAAGACAATGTGACAACTTAGTTTTTCTTTTCTCCGTGATGGAGAATGATCTTTGGACAGGAAAGGGAAGAATAAATATGAGTAATGGGATATTCAAAATAAATGGGAAGATAGTAAGATCTACCTTTGATGGGTACAAGTCATCCAACAGAGATAAATCATACTCCAAGCTACTGAAAGAATGAGTAGGTGTTATTCTTGAGCATGTTAATGATTCTTGAAGTCAACTTGTTAATATTAGTAGCATTAGAGTACTAGACCTGGAGTCAGGAAGAGCTGAGTTCAAATCTAGCCTCAAACACTTACTAGCTGTGTGGTCTTGAGCAAGTTACTTAACCTGTCTGCCTCAGGTTCTTCATCTTGTAAAATGGGGATAATAATCTAACTCACTTTCTAGAGTTGTTGTGAGGATTAAATAAACTATTCGTGAAGTTTTCCTGACTTCAGGCCTGGCACTCTCTAATGTTCCACCAAGCAGCAGATAGATAGATGATATATAGATATAGAGATAGAGATAGATATAGATATAGATAAATAGATATGTATGTATATGTACATGAATACATGTCTATATAACACACATGTATATATTCTGTAAGGGGCTAAAATTCTAGCTAGTCTGTTTAAAATATCTAATGAGAGGTCACCAATAAATTATAAGCTTTAACAAGAGTTTAAACTTTTAAGCATTTATTAAGGAGAATAAGAATTTGATGAAGAGAGAGAAAGAGGCCTAAATGCTTATATCTATCTCAGGGAGCCTGCATTTTGCTCCATTCTCCATGAGAGTCCTGACGAAAGAGAGTGAGAGAGCAAGCCTCGCCCCTTCTTCATCCCACAAGCCTCCTGTGAAACCGGGAACATCCCATCCACAGGCACACACATCTCCAAGCTAATTGGCTGGTAGCCTTGATTGACAGTACCCATGAGCAAACACCACTCCCTAGAACCAAGGAAAGGCTGAATGGCTTGCCCTCAGATGCCTTCTCCTCATGGCGGAGCTTTCCTACGGTAACTCTTCAGCAGATTGCATCACTCTAATCATTACAATACATACATATGTGCACATATATGGAAAACATTGGAACAAGCCTCTTATACTCATCTTCTAGACAAATAGAGTTATGTAGGCTCGTCAGTAGTAAAGTAGCCTTGGAAGTGGCCGAATGACCAGACCCAAAGAATAGCCCTTTATGGTTTTGCATTATATCCCATTAGAATATAAATTCCTAGATAGTATGTTGGTTTTTTTAAAATTTTCTTTGTATTCCCAGATCTTTTCAAAATTCCTGGCACACAGTAAGCATTTAATAAATAATGGTTAATATCAGTTTGATAGGATGTCTCTGGTGGAGTGCCACCCAAAATTTGTCATTGGCTCAATAATATTTAATATTTTTTATCAATGACTTGGATGAAAGAATTAATGGCATGCTTATCAAATTTGTAGATGCCACCATACTAGGAAGAACAGTTATCACACTGGATGACCAGAGACAGGATCCAAAAAGATTTCAAGAGGCTAGACCATAGGACTAAATCCACTAAGATGAAATTTAAAGAGAAAATGTAATGCCTTTCACTTGGACTAAAAAAAATAAACTTTATAAGTATAAGATAGAAGAAGCATGACTGGATAGCAATTCATTAAAAAATAAAGATGGGAAGTTTTAGAGTACAGATTTTGTATGAATCAACTTTATCACATGGAAGTCGAAAGAGCTAATGCAATCTTAGGCTTTATTAAGACATGTATGGTGTTTGTTCAGTGACAATTCTTCCCCTCCTGACCCTGTTCTTCACTTTCTAGACTTTAGAATCATGCCTCTACTGCTGCCTCATCCTGGAACTTCCCTTAGCACCTCTTCACCTTGGCACATCCTGCTACCCTTAAAGTTTGCTCAACCTGTAACATTCCTCCTGGTGGTTTGCTCCTTCACTTCTCCAATTGGTAGATTCCTCCTGGAGCCTCTATTTCTTGATAAAGTAGCTGGGCTGGCCAATTTTTATTCCTCTCCAGGCCTGGTTTCTGACTTTTGGGACTTAAAAATCATGTCCCCACAGGCTACTTTTAACACTGCCCTCCCCCACACCTCCCACTGATTTTCAGCTCCCTTTTGTGTATTGGCTTCCCCTGTTATAATATAAGCTCCCAGTGGGAAAGGACTGTTTTTCCTTTTGGATTTAAATCCCCAGAACTCAGAATAGTACCTGGAGTTTTATTGGCAAAGATACTGGAGTAATTTGTCATTTCCTTCTCTAACTCATTTTATAGATGAAGAAACTGAGGCAAATAGGGTTAAGCAACTTTCTCAGGGTCACACAGCTACCAAATGTCTGAGGCCATATTTGAACTCAGGAAGATGAATCTTTCTGAATCCAGGCCCAGTATTAATAAATGCTTGTTTCTTTTTTTCCTTGCTTCCTTGCTTCTTTGCTTGCTTGCTTGCTTCCTTCCTTCCTTCTTTCAACATATCATGGAAATAGATTGTAGGGGTCCTTATGTATTCCCCTTTAAAGAATTACACCCTCTTGCACACAATCCAATTAGAATAACATATTCTTTTATTTGGGTGCATAAAAACGTGACCAAGAAAGAAGTCAAAGACTTCCCTTGAAAGGAAAAAATGGATTAGAGAAAACATGATTCTCTGAAGCACTTTTCTCTTTGACCTAGAGGGAGGCCAAAGCCTTTATAGAAGACAGTGGTGGGGGGAATCAATGGGGTGACCACCTGACTATGGAAAGTTCCCTTTAGGGGTAGGGAAAGCTTCCTGAGAGTCATGACTGACTTTGTTGCCATAGAATTTAATCTCCCCTTACTTCTTTGGTGTGTCCATCCTGATAGCCTTCAATATGTCCCAACCCCATATCCCTCCCTCCCTCCCTCCCTTCCTTCCTTCCTTCCATTTGCTTTAGAGGTAGTGAGTTCCCCCCCATTACTTGTTGGGAAGAGAGTAGATAGGGCATCTTTTTCATCTAGAAGTCAGATAATATGACCTCTGAAGTCTCTTCCAACTCTGAGTTTCTGTGATTATGTGAGCTTTAAAATTTTAATCCCGAGTTCTCAATTTTCAGCTCCAAATGGTAAAATTATCCATGGCTGAATTTCTAACCATTTAGTAAATACCAAAGAGTAATATTTGTAAAACTGAGATTGGATCAAATGATAACCTAAGGGCTCCTGGGTTTTACCATCAGCCCTGTTTCAGATCTTTCATAAGTTGCAAGCCCTTACAATCATACAACTCAATTTTTTCTTTTAATGAGTTTCACCAAATTAGAGTATGAGCAACTTGAGAGTCTCCCCTCCCCTAATTGTATCTACCATGCTTAGCTCAGTGATTGATACATGGTAAGCACTTTTAAATGTTTTTCATTTATTGAGTCATGTGATTCATTTAATTATCGTTGGGATCTCATCCTCCTATAAATTTCCATGATCTTATCTTTTACACTGCACCTATCCTTCAAGATTTCATCCATTTAACATTGGCTTTTCCCATTTCCTAACCTACCAGGAAGGAGTATTGCATTCCACTAATTATTTATCTTATTTCATTTATTTTTTGCCTCCTTTCCCTTGTCTGGATAGTCTTTTTATTCATCCCTCATCACTATCTTCATCCTCCTCTTCTTTCTGATATGTGAAATGTGTACTGAAATCTCTTGTTAATAGCCTCGAAATTCTAAGCCCTCTTTATTTATTAGATTTCCCCATCTTCTCTTCCTCATATTCTTAATCTCTGTTTTCTGAGCCTATGCTAATTTCCATTTCAGGTTCCAGAACATTCAATATACGTTCATTGTATTTTCCAGATGCACATGACATTGGGTAGTCTATTCTCTCCTAAGTCCTGTAACAAGGAGGAAGAATTGAGAATAGAACTATCTATTGAGAATTGAGAATAGAACCATCTATCTATGGCTGTTGTTTTAAGGCTGATTTAGCTCAAGGTTATATATGATGAGAAAGATATTCTAGTCTAGATGAGTTTTAGTGCCCATCTTCAGAGGGGTCAAGAGGGAGCATTATGTCATCCCCTGGGCTGTGAGATACATGCATAAAGCTGGTATAACATGTCTATCACTTACCTGCCAGGACTTGAAAGCAATAAGCAGGGCTATTGGGGGAACCAAGCGGAAGAAGATTACATATAAGTCTGTTGCAGCACACTAAATAAGGGAAGCGTTCCAGAGGGGGCAGAGTTGAAAAATCACTACTATCCAGCTGGCAGATGTAAGTATCTTTCTCCAGTATGTGGTTAATGTTCCATTCATGGCCCAGAGGAATAAACTTTGTCGCTGACAGCAACCCAGGCTAAGTTTCAGTGGGAAAAGCATGCCTCAAGCATTTGACTCACAGGAGGCCCCTGGAAACTCCATGAGGTTAGAGACTGTGATTTAACTAAACTTCGTATAGTTTACTCCCACCCTTGTGGAGCACAGTGATCTATGCACAATAACTGCTTAATATGTAGGGTTTTAGTTATATTGGTAAGAGGTATAGTGGATAGAAACCTGGTTCAAGTTCAAGTTCACTTTGGGATACATATTAGCTGTGTGACTCTCAGTGCTAAAGGTAACTCTCTAAGTCTATTATAAATTACAGAGAAAGTGCTTCTCTGCATTAGTAGATAGATAAGTAGATAGACAGACAAGATAGAACATTTATTCAATGCTTACTATATGCCAGACATTGTCCTAAGTGCTAGGGATATGAATATGAGGGGAAAAGAAAAGAAAAGAAAAAAGAAAAGAAAAGAGGACAGGGGCAGCTAGATGGCGCAGTGGTTAGAGCACCGGCCCTGGATTCAGGAGTACCTGAGTTCAAATCCGGCCTCAGACACTTAACACTTGCTAGCTGTGTGACCCTGGGCAAGTCACTTAACCCCCATTGCCCTGCAAAAAAAAAAAAAAAAAAAAGAGGACAGTCCTCCACCTTTAAGGAGTTTGCATTCTGATGGGGAAAGAAAAGGAGGGATCTGGAAAGTAGGGAGAGTGAGGGAGTAAGATTGCTGGTGAGAAGGGGGCAAAGTCTGGAGAATGAGGAATGGAGTGAGGAATGATGTGAACATGGTGCGGGGGGACTCATCAAATGGTGGTCTTGGCCGGGGACTCAAACAGCAAGAAGGAGGGCCTCAAGGCTGAAGCTATTGGAAGAAGAAGCTTCCAGATAGCAGAAATTACCATATCAATGAGATCATATTTTTATATGCTATTCTGTCCATTTGTTGATTCACTGTGCCAGATCCTGAAAATGCACGAATTATTCAAGTTACAAATTGGCTAGAGGGAGAAAGGGCAAAGAACAGGAGATATTGAGAAGCCAGATCTTCTAGGACAGGTGAGATGACCACTTGTAAAGAATTTAGTCGAGGGGATTCTTACTGAGGTGTGAGTTGGACTAGTTTCTGACTCAGATCTTGTGACATCCACAGCCAGTGAGTGAGCTCCCAAGAGAGGTGGGGCTGCTGAGAAGTGGGACAGACAAACTGATACCAGAAGCAGAAAAAAAAAAGAATCAGAAATACAGCTTTCCATTTGGACAGGTGACCAGAGGAACACCTGGTGGGAATAGCAGTAGCACAGATGCATTGAAATCTCTGAGTGGGTAAAGTCCCATGGCATACAAAATTGCTTACACCTGTAGTAGCAGGCAAGCAGTTTATGATTGAGGTTAAAAATAAATCCCAGAGCTCAGTATTATAGAAATCTCTATAATTTGTTTTTTAAAGTGGTGGGGGGAACTCATCCAGATGCTGGCAGAGGAAGAGGGACATTACTGTGGGAAGTGGGGCAACGGACTGACTCTCCAAGGACCTGTTGTTGTTTTTTTTGGATTGTGCTTGAGGAATTGAGGAAAGTGGGGCAGGGTAAGGGCCTTGGGGCTAGGCAGCAGCGAGTTGGAAGCAAGGGGATGGAAGAGTGTACAGGACTAGAGGGAAACTGAATTGTGAATGAACTTCTCTCATTTACTGAATCCTGACCTGATTGAATTAGTCATCAAATATTTATTGAGCATTCTCTGTAGCTACATAGTTCAAGGGATTATTCTCTGGGACTTTGAGTCTAGAAGACCTTGAGTTCAAATCCTAATTCAGACACTTACTAGCTGTATGACTTTGGGTAAATCATGCAACCTCCATTAGCTTCAGGTTCCTTGTCTCTAAAATGGAGACCTTGGTAGCATCTACCTCACATGGCTGTTGTAAGGATAAAATGGCATAACATGTGCAAAGTGTTTTGTGGTACTTAGAGCACTATTATAGAGGTTTTGTTGTTGAGTCATTTTTTTCAGTTGTATTCAACTCTTTCTGAGGATAAGTGACTTGCCCAGGGGCACACAGCTAGTAAGTGTCTGAGTCCAGATTTGAACTCAAAAAGGGTACTATTCCTGACTCTAGGCACAGTACTCTATCTACTGAGCCACCTAGCTATGCTTCATACTGAAGTTAGCTATAATAATTATTATATTTAATTTGATACTACATAATATTATAACAGGTAACAAATAGAATTAATATAATATGTAAAAATAGATTGTGATATTTAATAAATAACATAATTGAGGGCAGTTAGGTGGCACAGTGGATAAAGCACTAGCCCTGGATTCAGGAGCATCTGAGTTCAAATCCAGCCTCAGACACTTGACACTTACTAGCTGTGTGACCCTGGACAAGTCACTAAACCCTCATTGCTCCCTAAAATAAATAAGTAAATACATAAAGAAACAAATAAATAAATAAATGAGTGAATGAATGAATAAATAAATGATATAACATAATTGAAATTATTATTACTATCAAACTCTAGGAGGTTCAGTGGATAGAGTTCTGGGTCTAGAGTTGGGGCAAGACTCATCTTCCTGAGTTCAAATCTGGCTTCAGACACTTAATAGCTGTGTTACTCTGAGCAAGTCACTTAACCCTGCTTACCTCAGTTTCTCATCTGTAAAATGAGCTAGAGAAGGAAATGGCAAACCACTCCAGTTTCTTTTCCAAGAAAATTCCAAATGGGGTCATGAAGAGTTGGACTCAACTGAGATGATCAAACAACAAATCAAGCTTTGTGAAAGGCACTAAAATAAAAAATAATGACAATGACAACAATTGTGTGACATAGTCCTTTTCCTTCAATAGGTTGCTATCACAGAGTCATAGATTTAGATCTGGAAAGGACCTTAGAGGTCATCTCATTCAGCCCTTTCATTTTACAGATGAGGTAACTGAAGTTGAGAGAATTGAAGTTTGAAGTCACCCAGGTAGTAAATGTTAGGGCCAGAACATGAACTGGGTCCTTCTGGATCTAAATATAGCTTTATTCCAGGTAATAAATTTAAACAAGGGGTGGCTAGGTGGTGCAGTGGATAGAGCATTAGCCCTAAAGTTGGAGGGACTTGAATTCACATCTGACCTCAGACACTGGCTGTGTGACCCTGGGCAAGTCACAACCCCCAATTGCCTTAAATGTCTGGGACCATCTCCAGTAGTCTTGATATATATATCTTGCCACTGGACCCAGATGGCTCTGGAGGAGAAAGTGAGGTTGGTGACCTTGTACAGTCCTCACCACTTAAATCCGATTCAGTGCAAGTCATGACATCATCCTGATATCATGATCCTCTTCAAGAATGAAGGCCAAACCACCACCACCAACAACAAATTTGAACAAATCATTTACTGTCTCTGTGTCTCATTTTTCTAATCTGTCAAATGAGGTAGCTTGGTACTATGCTCTTAGAAGTGTCTTTCAGCTCTCAAAAGCTATAATTTGATGACCCTAAATCAAAACTGCATGAATGATAAAAAGGTGTTAATACTGTAGGAGTTCGTTGGAACAATAGATCTTTGGGGTCTGGAGTACATAGGTTCAAAGGATTTAGGGACGGAAGGGATCTTGGCCACCATCTATTCCAATTCCTTCATTTATAGATAAGGAAACTAAAGTACTGGAAGATCAAGGGTAGCTTCTTTAAAGAGACAGGTTTTGATTTGGGCTTTGAAGACTTGGTGAAATGGTTAGTAGATGATCATGATGACGACGACGCGACGACGATGATGATTTTACCAAATATGATTAAACCATACAAAGAAAGATAAAGAACAAAAGACCAATGAGCAATGACAATAGCTTACCATACTTGGTAGACAATTTAAACCAGATTTCAAGCTATATATTTTGTAAAATTACCCAACAGTGATGAAATTGACATATTTAAATATTTTCCAAATGGAACCCAAATCTCATCCATTTCCAGATTGCAATTGAAGCAGCCTTCTGAATTTCTATCTACCACCTCCTCTTCACTCAATAGAAAAGCTCCCCAATGGAAGACTGGGTGGATAGAGGAACCCTATAACTTACTTATCTCTTTCTTTTGTGTAAAGAGATTGCTTTAATGTGTATGATTGCTAGGATCATAGAAGCAATCATTTTATTGATGAAGACCATTTTATAGATAAGAGGGCTGAGGTTCAGGGAGTGCAAGTAATTTGTCTAAGGTCACACAGATAGATTCAAACTCAGTCCATCTAATTCAAAATACTTCTACTGAAGCACACTTCATGATTAGCTAGAGGGGGCCAGATGCTAAGGCAGCAATAATCTCAAAAGTTCCAAGAAGGGGGTGGGTTGGGGTACAAAAAACAATCAGTTCACAAACAAATTTCTTTTAGCTATTAGTTGATGCCTGATATTCCACAAGTAAAGATTCATCTCTTTGGTAGCAGTTAAAATGTGAATGCCCTAGAAGAAAAGCCCATTGGGTTTTATCAACCATGCATGCCTTAATAGAAATGAATTTATTAGATTCTTTTTGGAGAACATATTCTGACAAGGCTTTGAAAAAGGAAAGAGAGAAAGAACACAGAAGAGAAGCTAGAAAATAGGAAAGAAATTCTTTCAACTTTATAATTTTACCTGCACTGGCTTTGTGCCTCCAGCCATGGACTTTCTTATGAGTACCCAGTCACAACCCATGACCTCTCTCAGAGCCTTCTCACTCAAGGTGATCAGGTGGATATGAAAGTTAGTGTGGAATATTGGAGAGTGGGCTGGATATGGAGTCAGAACTACCTGGGCTTAAATCCTACCTCAGACATTCATTGACCGTAGGATCCTCAGCAAGTCCTTTGACCTTTCTATGCCTCAGTTTCGTCATCTCTAAAATAAGAAATAATAGTGTTTACCTCATAGAGAGAGAGAGAGAGAGAGAGAAGAAGAAGAAGAAGAAGAAGAAGAAGAAGAAGAAGAAGAAGAAGAAGAAGAAGAAGAAGAGAAGAGAGAAGGAGGAGGAGGGAGAGGGAAAAAGAGAGGGAGAGGGAAAGGGTGAGGGAGAAGAAGAAGAAGAAGAAGAAGAAGAAGAAGAAGAAGAAGAAGAAGAAGAAGAAGAAGAAGAAGAAGAAAAAGAAGAGAAGAGAGAAGGAGGAGGAGGGAGAGGGAAAAAGAGAGGGAGAGGGAAAGGGTGAGGGAGTGGGAGAGGGAGAGGGAGCTCAATGGGAAGTGAAGACACAGAAGGACCCAAGAGATTAGTTTGACTTTCGTTGATGTAATGTGAGAGGCTAGGCAGAGTGAGGTGAGAGGAGGGCCTGGACAAATGTCAGTAAGTAAGAAAAAGCAGAAATGCAATCAGGAAATCCCAGATCTAGGGTAGTGACCAATTGGTGAGGAACATCACATGCTCTGATACTGTAAACCCCTTTCTTTCAGATCTGAAGTTATTTCCTTTTCATTCTAGAGTTGAAATTCATTAGGGGTGGGATCATAGCTTTAGTTCATCCATGCTAACAGAAAAAAAATATCAGAACCAGAACAAGTCTTGGCACATCTCTCCTGACCTCTCAGATCAACTGAACTTGCCAGGTTTAGCAGGAGTAGCTATGGTAACAGGTGACATAAGACCTAGATTCTGTTCCTCTTGCCTCTCAGGGATATTGGGCTTTGTGTCTGGCCTTCAGGCTCCCCATTTCTAAAAGGGGATGGTAGTAGTCTTGGCTGCCTGCCTACCTTCTTCTTTTTGCTCCAATGGGAGTGAATACAGTAGCACTTCATCCAACATGGGGATCTCATCTTGTCCAAGACTTTGCTAGTAAGAGTCAGAGGTGGGATTTGAATCCAGGTCTTTCTGACTCCAGATCTGACATTCTATCCATCATTCCAGCCTGTTTGTCTATTGTGAGGATGAATAAGGCATTCTTCCCTAATTATTTGGGGCTCCTCAGATGGAAAATGCCATGTTTGTCAGTATAAAGGAGTCTTATAATGTAGTGGCTTCTAGAGATTATTCATCCAGAAACCTAAATGAGCATTTAAAAGAGACCAGTGACTGAGGAACTGCAGGGTGGTGAAGGCCAGGGCAGCAGCTCAGGGCAGAGAAGCAAAGAAGCAAGAAAGAGAATGAATAGATTTTTCTTACAATTGGTTTAAATTGCAATTTCCATTATTTTGGGCCCCGGCCTTTTATTGCCCCTAAATTATCTGGAGAATCATTTTGAGCCTCAAAATCTTCTCTCCCAAGAGGGTCTTTATTAACCTGTCTTGTACAAATAAAGCAATGTAGTTCACAAAAAATGGAAATAGGAGAACTTTAATAGTGTGTGTGTGTGTGTGTGTGCATGTGCATGCTAAACAGTTCAGAAGTCACTATCTTCTGCCAACAGAGATGCATTTATCATCCTTTCTTCTTAGTCCTGTCCCCAGAGGCTGGTGGATTTGAGAATGTCTCAATTTGAAGTTCTGTTGATATGCAGGTATCCACTAGGGGGCAGCACCAGAATTTCTCCAGGTCTACTTTATCCCTCCTCCAGCTTATGTGGGTGGAGGGTTTGGGGTGGCTAAACTAACCATGTTGACCACTTTAAATGGAGAAGATAAATGGTGTCATTCTCTTGGTCAAGTTCAACACCTGGCAGACTACATAAGGCTAAAGGGGCATAAAAATGACTAGGGTCAATGACCCTCTAGCAAAACTTGTGCCTGGGTTTTGATTCCTCCTGCATTGGGCAGTTGATACTCTAATGATGGAGCTGGGTGCTCTGATATTCTCCTTGGGGAGAAAGGTGGAGTATAGATACACCATTGAAGCAATCCCTAAATGGAGACTGGCTCAATTTGCATTAGCCAAGGCCAATGTGTAGGGGCTGATGGGGAACCAAGTCATTTTTCATGGGCCTGGCTGCCGGCAACTCAAAAATTGATCAGCTGGGTCAATAGCTACACACTCAGACACGAATCACTGGCTGGTGCACAAATAGGCCAGCTGCAGTCCAGCTCTCCTGCAGCCTGAAACATGCTGAGTGGAGGAATGGAGGCCTTTGGAGGGAAAAGCTGAAGATCAATTTGTGACTGGCCTTGAGTTCTGAGGGTCTAGTATAACTAGAGAGGAATGAATTCAAAGAATTATGAATCAGACCCTTAACATAGGGAAGTCAACAGACTGAGGGGAAACATTTTCCTTATTGGGGTCATCCTAGGGATGCATTCTTTCCAGGGAGATGGCTAGTAATTTCAGCCCTGCCCTTGAAGGCAAAGTGGAGGTGGGATGGCTACAAGAGTAGGGATAAAGACTCTAGCAGCTGACCCCAAATTCAGCTTTTGTTACTTCTTGCACAGTCTGACTCATAGTAGATGCTTAACACAATATTTCTTGATTGATCGATAGAATAGCAAGTCACTTATCCTCTCAGCTTTATTTTCTTCATCTGCAAAACGGAGACCTACCTCACAGGATTCTTGTGATGATCAAGTGAGAAAATTTGTGTAAATCATTTCATAAACTTCAAAGCTACATGAATGTTATCTATCATCACCACCATCTACATCATCATCATCAAGAGAAAGGAAACAAATCTCCTCACCCTAGAACACTCAAACAGCTCTGCGGCCTCCTCAACATGAAATATCACTTTGTAAGGCCCATCCCTTTCTCCCATTGGTGAGTTCCTACTGGTGCCTTTATTTCAAGTCAGCCTTTGTTCCCCTTCTGGCCCTGTTCCTGGCTTCTAGACTTCCAAACCATCTTGCGTCATCCTAGAACTTCCCTTGGGGCAGCTGTGGATGGAACACTAGCCCTGGAGTCAAGAGGACCTGAGTTCAAATCTGACCTCAGACACTTACTAGCTGTCTGATCCTGGGCAAGTCACTTAACCCTGATTGCCTTAAAACATCTGGGGCCATCTCCTGTCATCCTGATATACATCTTGTCACTGGACCCAGATGGTTCTGGAGGAGAGAGTGAGTTTGGTGACTTTGCACAGCCTTCCCTCACTTAAATCCAATTCAGTTCAAATCATGATATTATGAAGGACAAAGAACAACAATAGAACTTCCCTCAGTGCTTGAGTCCTCCTTGCTTTGTAACATCATACCATCCCTGTGACTTTCTCAACATGGAACATCTCCCTGTAAGGTCTGTCCCCTTCTCCAATTAGTGATTAACTTTTGTTAACTCATGTTGCAGAAGGCACTGAGGGAATTGTTGTAAATTGTTGTGGCTGCTGCTGCTATTGTTATTACAGCCAATCTGCTAGGCACTAAGGGGACCCCACCCCCCCAGATAAGCCATAGGCCTTTCCTTAAGTAGCTTACCATCACAGGATTATAGAATCATAGATTCGGATCCAGAAATGGCTTTAGAGGTAGCACTGAGAAGGTGGCATTTGCCTCATGCCATCTACCTCATTCATGCCCCAAGAGCTACTTTAGGATCTCCCTTCTCCTTTCCTTCTCAGAGGCAAGCAGTTATCAGGTCCTATAAATTCCTTCTCTTCAAAATTCACTTGAACAAATATATGTATATGTATGTATATGTGTATATCACATATATACATATATTTTGTTTGTTTTTTTGTTTTATCATTTTTTGTTTTTTTAGGTTTTTTTTGCAGGGCAATGAGGGTTAAGTGACTTGCCCAGGGTCACAAAGCTAGTAAGTGTCAAGTGTCTGAGGTCGGATTTGAACTCAGGTCCTCCTGAATCCAGGGCCGGTGCTTTATCCACTATGCCACCTAGCTGCCCCACCCCCCACATATATACATATATTAATACATATATCTGAATATTATATATAATGTTAAAAGCCTTAAAGATATGTCACTATATATCTCTCAAATCTGTGTATTCTCTCTTCCTTCTATCCTACCCTTTGTATAAGCTTTCACTATAGTCACTTACACAATTAAAATGCACCTAATTACACAATTAAAAGCATCTAGTGGTTGCTTCCTGCCTCCAATCTTCTTCCCACTCCAATTTGTCCTTTATACCATTTAAGAATGACCTTTCTTGTTCATATATGTGGTGATAATCACTCCTGTTTTTTTTTTAATTTCTTTTTGGGGGCAATGAGGGTTAAGTGACTTGCCCAAGGTCACACAGCTAGTAAGTGCTAAGTGTCTGAGGCTGTATTTGAACTCAGGTTCTCCTGAATCCAGGGCCAGTGCTTCATCCACTGTGCCACCTAGCTGCCCCCAAACTCCTATTTTTGTTTTTTTTTAAAGTTTTCAAAGCTCCTTATTTCTAGCTGAGTAAGGTTCAGTCACCTTTATTTGGCATTCAAGGCCTGTCACAATCTAACTCTATGCTACTTCTCTAGCCTTATCTTATATTATTCCCTTTTATGGACTTTGTGCTAACTTGAACCATTCCCCATCATCAATATCCAATGTGCTCTCCTATCTCTAGTCCTTTGCTCATCCTGTCCCCTATATTTAGAATTTACTCTTTCCCCTTCTTTCCATAACTTCCTACCAATCCTTTAAAGGCCAGCTAAAATGCAATAACTCTATCATGACAGGTGATTTTTGACTGGCCCAGGAAGACATAGCTTTCAGTAATTCTACTTGTCACTTACATAATCTTGAACAAATCACTTAACTTCCTTGGGCCTATGTTTCCTTAAGTGTCTCCTAATATGGTTAGATCAGCTGATTTTTGAGATCACTTCCAGATCTTGAACTTAGATCTAAGATTTGTTTGTGATATCAGAGTGGCTGTCTCAGGTTGTGGCATTGACTCCTTGAATGTACCAGCTTGGTGATCTTCCCTGAATGTCTAAGATTCCATTGATAAAGTTCCAAGGAGAAGAGCTAGGAGAAGAGGAGAAAAGTGGGTAGCTGCCAGCTAGAAGGCTAATTACTCTTAGGGAAAGGTTTGAGCTGATTCCTTCAAGACTATCTGGCCTAGAGAGTGGCGCCACAGAATAATGTAGGTGAAAATAGTCTATGCCAGGCTTGGCAGGAAATCATCTAGCTTCTATTTATCTGTCACCAGTCAATGAAGGGGTCAGAAACTTGGAGGTAAGATGATGGAGATCTAAGGCATGTGAAACAGACTTTAGGGAACAGAAACATTTTACTTTGTAGGCTTCCTCTGTTCTATTAGAATCTAGCATGGCTTGGAAAAGCCTTCAGGGTATTTCATCAGGGTAGACATCAATTTAATGAAAAAAAAACCAAACACAACTTATTGAGACTCTGTTAATAGCAAAACATAAACCACTTCTTCTCTGTCTCCTTCTCCTAAGTCCTTTGTCTAAGAGAAGATCTAATGTCTGCTTTGTTAGGCAAATGAACCCTCACAGCAAAGGATTTTTTAAAATTTAATTTTCATTTTTTTCTCTGAACAAAAATCTATTTCCTCTCCCTCACACCATTTCAACCCTCAGTGAAAAATACTCTTGTAATAAATATGCATAATCAAGCAAAACAAATTCCTGCTTTGGGAATGTCACCAAAAAAAAAAAAAAACAACCCAAACAATTATGTCTCATTGTGTATCTTGAGTTCATCTCTCCTCTGTCAGGAGAAGGGGAGCATACTTCGGGATCAGTCCTCTCGAATAATGGTTGATCACTGCATTAAGCAGAGTTCTTAAGTTTCTCAAAGCTCTTTTTCAAAGCTACCTCTCTAGGTGGCCCAGTAGACTTAATAATTATGTGACCCTGGGCAAGTCACTTAACCTCTGTCTGCCTGAGTTTTCTCAACTGTAAAAAGATGATAATAGCACCTACCTCTCAGGTACTTATCTCAATCCTGTCAGGATTGTTGTGAGGATTAAATGAGATAATATTTATAAAGTGCCTGGTACATAGTAGGCAATTAATGCGTTCATTTCCTTATTTCCTTTACAATGTTGTTTTTATAAATTGTACCCTTGGTTCTGCTCACTTCACTCTGCATTAGTCTACACAGGTCTCTGAAACCATCGCTTTCAGCATTTCTTACAATACAATAGTATTCCATTACATTCATATACCATCATTTGTTCAGCCATTCCCCAATGAAAGAGTGCACCCCCACCCTTTAGTTTCCAGTTCTTTCATAGCAAAGGAATTAGACAAGGAAAGAATGAGAGAAAACAATCTCCTTCCTTCTTATTCCTCCCTTCTTGCTTTCCAGTGGTCTAGTTCTGGGACCTTCGAGCTGCACTGGGGAGAATGGAGGAGAGAGAGCCCTGATTCCAGCTGTGGAGGTAGCTGGGCTGTCGCTGAATGTCTCTTTCCAGGCTGAGTCAGATGCTCTTTAATAACCCTGAGCTCGAGGCTCTCCCTGGTCTTTACATATTGCCTGGCATTGGGGCTCTGTGGCTGTTTCAGTTTATTGGCTCTTGAGGCTCTTGGCTCAGGCAGAGTAATTACAGCTGAGGCCCTGATGAATTGGGGGCCAGTAATTAAAGCGCCTATTGATTTTCTACTTAGGAGTTCCCTGTAGCTGGAAACAAAAGTGGGGAGGGGAGAGGCATAAACAATCCTATGAAGGTAATTTCTAAATGGGGGGATTGTTCAATTTACATTAGCTGAGACTGGCAACCATTGAGACTGGAGGGTAAGGGGGGGCAATCATATTTCATTGGCCCATCTGTCTGGAATTTGAGAATTGATTGGGTCAGTCCATTAATACAAATCTGACACCTTGTGCCAGCTGGAGGAAGGGGGGACTGAGACTTCTCCCCAAACAGTTAATCTGTAGATATGTTGCACCATGAATCTGTCTCATTCTGCTGCCTCGTTTGGCTTATTTTTAATTATGTATTGAAATGATTGTCTCATCTTTATCATCTTCCTTCTTCAAGCAACAATGAGCTTTCTGTCACCAGGAATTTGGCTTCTGGTATAGATAGTCCAGAGCCAATGACCGGAAACTTGGAGGGGGATGGTGGTGACAGGGAGAATGAAAGGGGAAAAGAGAAGGTCATAGAAGAAGAGCTGAGTAGAGACTGCTGGGAAGAGAGGAGATTCAGATAGACAGGATGATGGGAAGTCAACAAAGAGCTAAGAAAGGAAAGGGGCAGTCAGAGAGAGAGAGAGAGAGAGAGAGAGAGAGAGAATAAAGAGAAAGGCAGTGATAGGATCCTGAAGAAAAAAGAGAAAGGAAAGAAAGAGACAGAAAGAGAAGAGGTGGGGGAAGGAAGCCAGGAGAGAAAAGGAGAGGAGAAGGAGGAGGAGGAGGAGAAGGAGGAGGAGGAGGAGGAGGAGGAGGAGGAGAGAGAGAGAGAGAGAGAGAGAGAGAGAGAGAGAGAGAGAGAGAGAGAGAGAGAGAGATTAATGAAAGGAAAGTGGGGGAAAAATGAAAAGATAAAAAGAAGAAAGAATGGGGAAGAAAAGAAAAAAGAGAAAGAGAAAAGAGTGAGAGAAGAGAAAAGAGAAAAAGTGAGGAAAGAAGGGGGGATAAAAAAAGAGAAGGGGAGAGAAAAGTAAGGAGCCAGTAGTCAAAACCAGTCTCCTGCATATGCATGTAGCCCCTAAAGATACTTGTGCAACTTTAGCGTGGGTGCCCTGGACAACATGATCCTCAGGTTGAAAGTAATTTATGTGGGGGCAGATAGATAGCACAGTGGATAGAGCACTGGCCCTGGATTCAGGAGGACCTGAGTTCAAATCTGTCCTCAGACACTTAACACTTACTAGCTGTGTGACCTTGGTCAAGTCACTTAACCCCAATTGCCTCACCAAAAAAAAAAAAAGAAAGAAAGTAATTTATGGGTCCATATCCACTTAGAATCATCAATCATGAACCACATTAATGGATTTCCTTTAAGTCGTCAATAAGAGGACACAATTAGTTCAAGGCAAATGCATTTAATGAAATAACATAGTAAGAGAAGTGGCAGGACAACATTTTCCCCAACAACATGGGATGTGCCATCCCACAAATCCATATATACCATGAATGTGAAGAGTTACACATGGGAAGAACATGTAGTCAGGGTACACAGATGGAAGGGTAACAAATATTTCCTATACTACAGAACTGTTGATATCACCATCATGCTGTGACCACTAGCCTCATGGTGAATTGCATCTGCAGGACCTGTAGCCTTTCCTGGATGTATAATTTCTGCTCCGTGTTGCTGCTGATAGTAGCACAGAGCACCTGGTTGGAAAGATGAAAAAAGACAAAGACTAGAGGGAAAAGATCACAGACTTGGCGTGAAGGCCTGCTTTGATTACCCGGACATCTGCTAGAGCTCCCTCTATATCTGAAACAAAGCAGCTAATTATTTCTTAACTTGCCTTAATAATAATTTTATCCTTCAAAAGGTGGAGTAAAGAACAAGGGGAAATTCAATTTTGGATTTGATTTTTGGGAGGAGGAGTTATGGGGGTGGAAGTGACCTTTCCATCATGTAGTTTATAATAGAAAAGGAGAAAAAAGTCAGGGATAGTCTGACATGTACGCTAAATCTTGAGGGCACTGATTTCAGAGACTTCAGAGGAAGGATGGTAAGAGCCCATGGACCAAAGTCCTATAAGGGAAGCCATATTAGGAGTAACTGGAAACTCTCAAGAATGAAATTCTGAATACATACACACATAATTCTCATGATAATAAAAAGAGGAGTTATCTAAAAAGACCAGTGGGAAAGTGAAGGAAATTCACCAAACAACTTAGGTTTAATGTACAATGTAATGTACATATGAAGTGTATAAAAGGAATGCTCCTTAATTCTTGTAGAAAGTTTTATTAAAGGAATAATAAGTGAATAATAAAAAAGAAGCAATGATCATGGCATCTATCTACTTCCTGGCATATAGTGCCAAGTGAAACACTGTATAAATATTACCTACAATTTTGCGGGCAGCTAGTGGTGCAGTGGAGAGAGCTGCAGTCCTGGAGTCAGAACTTGAGTTCAAATCCAGCCTCAGACACTTAGTAGCTGTGTGACACCGTGAAAGACACTTAGTTTGCCTCAGTTTCCTTATCTACAAAATGAGCGGGAGAAGGAAACTGCAAACCACTTAGACACGACTGAAACAAATGAACAACAAAAGTTTCGTTTCATTTTTTTTTCTGGACAGGCATACAGAATTGGTAAATGAGGGGAAGGTATAGGTAAAGTGTATTTAGATTTTAGCAAAATATTTGGTAAGATATGTCATAATATTGTTGCAGAAAAATGGAGAAATGTGGCCTACTTGATGATGAAGGATTTGGAATGGGTTGAAGAGATGGTCCCAAACAATAGTCTTTACTTATTTGATGTCAACTTAGAAGGAATCTTCCAATGGTGTGCTCAGGGATCAATACTACTGAACACTTTTTATCAGTTTTTTGATAAATTTAGATATTGAATGCTTATTCATCTTATTGATGTCACAAAGAAGGGAGTCATGCTAGACATTTTGCTAAGTGATAAGGATACAAAGTAAAACTGTCCTTTTCCTTGTCCTCAAGAAGCTTACATTCTAAGGCAAGCTACATGTGTGCATATATATATATATATATATATATATATATATATATATAAAAGTAGCAGGGGGTTTTGGGGAGGTGAGCAGCCAGGAGGATCAGAAACAGTTTCATTTCTGAAGTGGCACTTGATTTGAGTTTTGAGAAAAACCAGGGATTCCACGAGGCAGAGGTAAGAAGGGAAAACCTCCCAGGCATTAGAGGACAGCTGTTCAAAGAAATGTAGCTGGGAAATATAGTGTCCTGTGTGGGGACTAGTAAGTGGACAAGTATTGATGGGCTATAGGATTGATAGAAAGGAGTAATGTGTAACAAGACTGGAAATGTAGGAAGGAGACAAGTTGTTGTTCTTGTTTTTTTTCTAGTTACACATAAAGATAGTTTTCATCATTTTTATAAGATTTTGAGTTGCAAATTTTTCTCCCTCCCTTGATTCCCTCCTGCCCAAGATGGCAAGCAATCTGATATAGGTTATAGAAGTACAGTAACAGCAAACATATTTTCACATTAGTCATGTTGTGAAAGAAGAATCAGAACAAAAGGGAAAGACCTCAAGAAAGAAAAAAAAAGTAAAAATAGTATGATTCAATCTGCATTCAAATGACAAGTTGTTTTAAAATTCCTGGTCTTGACCAGCTATGACACTAAGGATTAATACAATAAGATGAAACTGAGGATAAATGTAAAATCTTATATTCACAAACAGTTAAAAATAAACTTCAAAAGGCTTTACTAGACATTAGTTCTTGTGAAAAATAACTACAGATTTTAGTGGATTGTAAACAGTATTATTGGGCAGCCAAGAAATTGGCTTTAATCGAGAGGCATAACTTTCAGCAGAAAAGAGGTGATTGTCTCACTTGAGGTGGCTAGGTGGCTCAGTGGATAGAAGGCCAGGCCAGCAATCAGGAAGACTCATCTTCCTGAGTTCAAATCTGGCCTCTGACACTTACTAGCTGTGTGACCCTGGGCAAGTCATTTAACCCTGTTTGCCTTAGTTTCCTCACCTATAAAATGATTTGGAGAAGGAAATAACAAACTATTCCAGTATTTTTGCCAAGAAAACTCCAAAAGGGGTCAAGAAGAGTCAGACACGACTGAAAAAAATGACTGAATGATAATAGCCCCACTCGAAGATAATCTGCCCTGGGAAGAACACTTCTGGAGGATTGTGTTTAGTTCTGAGAAGCACATTACTTGAATAAAGGACATTGATGAGGTTGATAGCAACCAAAGGAGAGTAACCAGAATAGCCATGACTTAGTCTTCTTAGTGGATTTTTTTGTGTGAGATGCTGTAGCTGAAGAATTAATCATCCTGTGAGTAACCAGTGGCAAAGCCCTCTAACTTGTACAGGCCTGTCTTCAGGTAGTAGATATGTCAAATGTCTCTGGTTTACACTCAAAGCCCTTCCAGGTTCTAGGACTGGGCACTGAGCCATTGAGAATAGGATCATGGAATCACAGATTTAGATCTTAGAGGCCATTAAGTCTGACCTCTTCATTTTAGAGAACCTACAGTGACTTCTATTCCACAATGAAGCAAAGGGATAAGAGGGAGAGAAAGAGTGACGACAAAAGAGAGGAGAAAAAAAGAAAAGAAGAAGAGAAAGAGTGAATGAAAACAAGAGAGAAGAGGAACAGAAGAGAAGAGATACAGAACTGTGTATAAAGAGACCAAAAATAAGAGAGAGAGAGAGAGAGAGTGTGGTGTGTGTGTGTGTGTGTGTGTGTGTGTTGGAGGAAGGGATAGAAAGAAAGGGAGTTTTAGTGTAACCAAAATATATTTATCTTATTCAAAGGATGCTTAAATTATTTGGTACATGGGGCTTTGAATGCAACTTCCTTTCACTGAAGAGGAAAAAAGTCAACTTAAAATGAATTTATTAAGCATCTGCTATGTGCTGAGTACTGTGCTAAGCCCTGGGAATACCCCCCCCCCCAATACAAAAAAACAACAAAAAAAGTCTCTGCTCTTGAGGAGCTCACAGTCTATATACAAATGAGACCCATATAGGATAAATTAGAGATAATCTTAGAGGGAAGGCACAATGATTAAGGAATTCTGGGAGACCATTAAGAAAATGACTTGACTGACAATCCTCTCTCTCTCTTCCCCTCTCCCCCTCTCTTCCTCCCCTCTCCCCCTTTCTCTTTCTCCCTCTTCCTCCCTCTCTCTCTCTTTCCTCTTTTTCTTCCTCCCTCTCTCCTTATCTCCCTGCCCTTCTCTCATACACTCATACACTCTCTCTTCTCACCCTACCCTATTTCACTGTTTCTCAGTCTCTGTCTCTCTCTTTGTGTCTTTCTGTCTCTTTTCATCTCTCTTAGGTTGGGGTACAATATTCATATATTATACCTTGTTTTCTTAGAGGATTATCATCATATTTCCTAACTCTTCCTCTTACCTCTTTCTCATCTTAATAGCTACTTGAGTTACTTAATAATGTTGAATTTAGATTAGGATCCAGACCTAAAAAATAGTTCAGAATCATGCCCATTTGACCACAACTAACCATCCTTTTAGCCAAGCTAGGTGATTAGACATGTTCCTGCCTTGGGTTTGCAAAGAAGTACTAAACTATTGGTTGTTACAAGTTTGGTTTGGAAAAGGAAACCATAGAAGTATTTGGGGGATTTATTCAGCTCCATTGGCTTGAATCTGTATAGTGCTGACATCTGAGAAAAGCTTCTCTGAGTTTGCCCAGTTATTGGCAAAGTTGGAGGCTTACTTATTTATCAGAAACACATGGGAAGTGCCCACTGTGTGCAAAGTATTTGGGAGCTTAACATCCAAACATTCCAAACTATTTGGGGTGAATGCTTTGATCATGGTTCAGAATCTTTCACTCTTTGGTCATTACTTAGGTTCATGCCTGAGTTCCTCATGACAATCCTATGAGGTGGGTCCTATTATTAGCCTCAGTTTCCTGAGGAAGCTGAGGCTAACAGGTTAACTACTTGGCAAAAGTCACCCAGCCAATGGGTCAGGGATTGTATTTGAATTCAAGTCTTCTTGACTCCAAGTCCACTTGCATTCTATCTTTTACGCTAAGTCTAGTCTAGTTACTATGCCAAGTTGCCTCTACACCAGTAAAATAAAGTTCTGAACCCCAAACAAAAAACATATGCCTCACAGATAGGTTTGAAAGGCAGTGTGTCAGAGTAGATAGAAAGCTGACTGGTCTTGGAGTCAGCAAGACCTGAATTCAAATTCTGCCTTTGACACTAACTGTGTGACCATGGGCAAATTACTTAACCATGGCCTCAGTTTCCTCATCTGCAAAATATGAACAATGATAGCTATGACCCCCACTTTTCAAAGCTTTTGTGAGGCTCAAATGTGATACTATATGTAAATGTTTAGCATATTTAGAAGTGCTATACAAATAGCAGTCTATTATCAAATGAGAAAGTGTATGTAGAACACTTTAAAAATCTGAAATCACTCCCTGAATGTCAGCAGTTATTGTTGAATCTTACAACATTTTCTGTTTGTATTGTCATAATTATTCCCATTTCAGAAATTGGGAAACTGAAACTTAAAGAGATAGTGACTTCTTCCCAATCACATGATGAGAAAGTGGGAAGACCAATTGCTCTTATGCTCTATGACATATTCTTTCTTCCTGCTGTTTGAGGAACCTGTCATAATTACTTGGATCATCTGGGATCTCTTTCCAGTTGTATAATGTAAGGCAAAGGGAGACAAGCCTCAATGTTGATATTCTAAACAAAACTCTACCTCAACTTTGTGTGTGTGTGTGTGTGTGTGTGTGTGTGTGTGTGTGTGTGTGAGAGAGAGAGAGAGAGAGAGAGAGAGAGAGAGAGAGAGAGAGAGAGAGAGAGAGAGAGAGGCAGGGAGGTGCAGTATCAAAGAATTACAAGCCTGGGGGCTTCAAAACAGCTAATGCAAGCATTAAGGGGAAACCTTCCATCCAGGAATCCTTCTCTGCTTTGCTCTCATCAGATGGGGGTATTGTGGCAAGTTTTGAGTATTATATTGTAGGGAGGACATTGATAAGATGAAGAGTGTCTGGGGACAACCAAGATGGTGAAGGAACATGAGGTTGTGCTATCTGAGGATCAATTGAAGGACCTCGGAATGCTTAGCCCAGGGAGGAGAAGGATTAAGGGAAAGATGATAGCTGTCTTCCAGTATTTGAAAGGGTGTCACATGGAAGACAAATTAGATTTGTTCTATTTGTCCCTAGAGGGTAGAACCAGGAGCAATGGGTGGAAGTTTTATTGTTGTTGTTGAATCATTTCCATTGTCTGACTCTTTATGACCCTATTTGGGGTTCTCTTGGCAAAGATACTGGAGTGGTTTGCAATTTCCTTCTCCAGCTCATTTTTCAAATGAGGAAACTGAGGCAAACAGGGTTAAGTGACTTGTTCAAGGTCATAGAGTTAGCAAGTGGAAGTTATAATGAGTTAAATTCAGGTTTGTTTGGGAGGGGAGTTGGGAGAAGGGGAAAACAAGTTCCTAACAATTAGAGTTGTTCAAAAATGGAATGGGCTGCCTTAAGAAGCCTCAATACCCTTTGATTTACCTCTCTCTGAGAAGTGGAAGGCAACACCAACGGAATATTCCAGTTAATTAAGGGACATCTAGGTACTCCATTGATTAGAGTTCTAGACTTGGAATCAGGAAGAGCTAAATTCAGGTCTTGCAACTGACATTAATTATATGACCCTGGGGAAGTCATTTAATCTCTAGGTGCCTCGATTTCCTTTATCTGTAAAAATGGGAATGATAATAACACCTACCTCAAAAGATTGTTGTGAAAATCAAATGAGATATCATTGTCTTTGCAAACCTTAAAGCAATATATAAATACTAATTATTTTCATTAAAGAGGAAGAATTTAAAATCAAGGTTTAATCTCTGATGCCACACCAGAAGGTCACTACACCAGGTCTGGACCAAAAATCCTGCTCATTCATTTCCTTGGATTAGTTATAGTGGGGAGAAGTGTCTTGTTTTGGAGACAGGTAGAGTCTGTAGGTATGAGATCATTATCCTGTTCTCTCAGCCCAATTCATTAAACCCAAGAGAAAGCAGGGAATAGTCAGCAAATGAGAGACCATCCCAGTTACGGGATCAGTAGGGAGAGGAGGAACCTAAGGAGGAGCTTGGAGACTAAGATAGTATTCAGAAGAACTTACAGGCAGGGGTCTGTGTCTCAGTCTCTGTACTGTACTCTGTTTGCCATGTTAGAGACACCCTGGAAACAAAAGTGATTAAGTTATGCTGTGTTAACATTTTTCCTGCCTTCCTATATGAAACAAGAAGGGAAATTATTGCTAGCCTTTTCGTTCCTTTTTTTTAAATGTTGAGGTTCTTTGTACCTGTTCATGGTTATTAAAAATGTGTTTCTAAAGTGCTAAATTTATAGCTAATTACACAGTTAATTCATTATATAGCCATAATGGGATTTTTTTAAAATTAAAAAAGAAAAAAAAAAAAGAATCACAACACAAACCCAACCAATTATTTGAAGCCTTGGTGGTATGACAAAAAGAATAACTTAATTTAGTAAATAATTTTAACTTAAGTAATTATTTACTGAAAAGAAGAATTCGCTAATCGCCTCAAGGGATTGTTTACTGCTGCCCTTGTAATAAACCTTCCATGTAATTCTTAATTACTTACATGACCAGTGAGTTATTTACCTTGAACAAGTTTGGGGAAATATGAAGCTAGAAAATATTGAAGATTCCCCCACCCCTTTCTTCTTCCACCCCCAGCCACCCCATCATGCCTTTACTTTTTTCATGAAAGGAATCCTGGTTTCCTTAGCCAGCTCTGTGATTTATTGGAAAGGACTCAAGGATGAGATTGAATTCAAATCTTACCCTCAACCCCACTTAGCCTTCTCTTCACTGGGCTTAGTATACCCAGTTCCCTTGATCAGTTCTTAGGTGGTGTGACCCACTTTGGATTTGTCATTTAACTCTTTTGAATATCCTTCTTTCCATCTGTAAAATGAGAATTTCATCTACATAGAATACGGAGGTGATTACTGGTAACTATTGTTGAATCTTTTCAGCTATACCTCCCCTTCTGTACACATATTTGGCAATCCTATGCATTTATTAATTAATCAGTCCATTCATTTATTCAACAAGAACTTACTAAGCACGTAGTCTATGCAGGCCATGTGCAAAGCATTGGAGATAAAAAGGCAAAAATTTAAGCCCATAAAGATCTTAAATTTAACTATTGGTAAGCAATATTTACACAGATAAATCAACACAAAATATATATTAGTCCTACATACTCAAAGGGGTATTATTATTATTATTATTGCATGAGGCAATTGGGGTTAAGTGACTTGCCCAGGGTCACACAGCTAGTATTAAGTGTCTGAGGTCAGATTTGAACTCAGGTCCTCCTGACTCCAGGGCCGGTGCTCTATCCACTGTGCCACCTAGCTGCCCCACAGGGGTATTATTAAAAAAGGCAAAGTAAAAAATGAATTTGAAAGCATCTGAGAATTAAAATACAATGTCAATATGAACCCACGTGATTATCTTTCTTTTTTATAGAAGGCAGATAGGATAGAGTGCTGAGCCTGAAGTCAGGAAGACCAGTCTTCAAATCTAGTTCAAATCTAGACTCAGACACTGTGTGACCCTAGGCAAGTCACTTAACCCTGTTTGTTTCAGTTTCCTCATCTATAAAATAAGCTAGAGAAGGAAATGGCAAACCACTTCAGTATTTCTGCCAAGAAAACCCCAAATGGGGTCAGAAAGACTGAAATAACTGAACAATAACAATACTCTGTCCATGTCAATGTTTGGTTCTGTGGCCCTCACCCAACTGTAAAATGAACTAGGAACACTTTATTTTTTTTTTATTTTTTTATTTTTTGTAGGCAATGGGGGTTAAGTGACTTGCCCAGGGTCACACAGCTAGTAAGTGTCAAGTGTCTGAGGCCGGATTTGAACCCAGGTACTCCTGAATCCAGGGCCGGTGCTTTAACCATTGCGCCATCTAGCTGCCCCAGGAACACTTTATAAAATGAAAGTGATTAAAATTGGTTTTGTTTTGCTAGTTTTGTAAATAACTGGAGTAGGTGAACAAGGTTAGGTCAACAGTCTTGAAAATTGGATTTTATTCTCTTTTTTTTTTTTTTCTGGGACAATTTGAATGTGGAAGATAAAACAAACTCATCATTTCCCCCTAGTTCTATAATTCTGGATGTGGGGCATGAGTATTTCTGGGGGTATTTCTCTACCTTAGAGAAAGCTTTTCAGGATCCAGATAAGAGGAAACAAAGGAGTAATGGTAGGGGTCATGCTCCTCCTCCAATAATGAGTTCAGTACTTCTTTAGGAAGTCTATGCCATTGTTGGCCGATTCTAATTGGTCTTCTTCCAAAGAACTTCTGTATGCTGGTCCTAGATCTGTACTCCACAGCAACACAGGCCAAGCTTACTTTCTCTTCCGTGTGCAAACTTTTGAATATCTCAAGAGTAGTGTTCCACCCTACTCTTTCTGCTTAAAGCTAAATATTCTCAATTTTTTCCATTGTTCTTTATGGAATATGGTCTCAGCACCCTTCCCCTTTCCTGAATACCCTCCTTTAGGTGATGTGAGGAATGTTATAATCAGGGATATGCTAGTAAATGTTTAATAACCGGCTCTCCAAAACATATGTAGGACACACTTTTAATTTCAATCTTTGTTATTTTCTTAGGTTTGGACAATTGACAAAACAATACTTGATGCCTTGTTTTCAAGGTCTGATCAGCTTTCACCAGTTTCTGAGGTGGAAATGCTTATGCTGAAAATTGAACAATTGGCTCTCAAGAGCCAGCATGAGCAGGTTCTAGCACATCACTGACTGGATCCATAACATACCTGGATTTCAACAAGACATTTGACATAATCTCTCACACTATCCATAAGGATGAGAGGAAGAGTTGCAGGCTATGTGAAAAAAAAAAAACAGATGGATTTGGAGTTACTTAAATGATAAGACCTGAAATGGATTGATGTTGGGTTGGTGGGAAGTCTCTTTTGGGCTGCCTCACGGATCTATCCTTTGCAGTTTGACATTTTTGCTGGTATCCTGGATGAATATGCAAAAGGCACACTTGTCAACCAAGCAGACGACATGATGCAGGGAAGAATAATCAATGGATTAGATGACAATGGTAAGACACAAACAAGCTAGAAAGGCTGCATTTCATAGCAGAAAGAGCATTGAATATGAAGAGTTTTGGTTACTTGTGTCATCTTGGAAAACTCACTTATCTTTTCTGGCCCTCAATTTCATCTGTAAAATGAAGGGGCTAGACCAGGTGATCTAGATTTAAATCACATGACCATCTAATTATTTACATAATTGCACATTATAATCTATATCTGATTGCTTACCACCTCAAGGAGAGGGGAGGGAAGGGAGGGAAGGAAGGGAAGGAAGGAAAGGAGGGATAGAATTTGGAACTCAAAACTTTAAATAAAAAATATTTACCATTATTTTTAAAATCCCATGACCATTGATGGTTGCCTAGAAATGTAAACTGAATTAATGAGATGAAATTTAATAAAGATAAATGTAAATTTCCATTTAAGTTAAAAAAATATATATGTGTGTGTGTGTGTATGTGTGTGTGTGTACAGGGCTGTAATTTCAAGTGTGGGGAACCCTTGATATAAAAATTTCTTCCGTGGATGCATCAAGAGCTCATCTGTAATTTCTCCTCTTAGAAAGTTGCATGGGGTACATGAGAGGTTAATCTGCATATGGTAAAGGGGTGTGTGTGTGTGTGTGTGTGTGTGTGTGTGTGTGTGTATGCATACACACATATATGTTTCAGGGGCAAAACTTGAATTGAGAACTTAACTCAAAAGCTAGCCTTCTATCTACCATGTCATACTGCCTCTCTTCTTTGCATATGTGCATTTTTATAGATATTATACACATATTATATACATTTATGCCCATGCACACATATTTTAAATATAGTATAAATAGTATCATATAGCATATTCCCTTGATCTTCTAATCTAGCAACCATATCCAAAGAGGGAACTATAATAAATTTAGTGTGATTTGTTCATAGTGAATCCTAGTAATTGTCACTTTCTTTTTCAAGTATTCTTTAACCATCTGTTTCAATAATCCATTAGAGAATTCTAAACATTGTGGCTTGTACAGTTTGGAGAATGGTTTTAGGATATGCATGTGTTAGAAAAATATATTCTATTTTGATTCAGATTATTTCACTTTCTTTTCTGACACTCCTATCCAAAATGAAACAACACTTTTAACTTTAGCTCAGTAAGGAATATACATATGCATATATTTTTTTTTCTGTGAATGAAGGTATATAGCATAATAACTAGCATTTATAGAGACACTTAAGTGGCACAGTAGTAGAGCACTGGACATGGAGTCAGGTAGACCTGAGACACCTAGCCTCAGGCACTGACTAGCTGTGTGACCCTAGGCAAATCACTTAACCTCTGTTCAACTCAATTTTCTCCACTGTAAAGTGGGGATGATAACAACACCTACCTTTCAGGGTTGTTATGAGAATCAAATGAGATAATAATTGTGAAGCATTTAGCACAGTGCCTGGCCCACAGTAAATACCATCTACATGCTTATATTCTCCCCTTGCATATATGTATATGTGGTTTAAAGTTTATAAAAAACTCTTTACACATGCTAATCTCACTTGGTCCTTACAATAACCCTGGGAGGGAGGTGCCACTATTGTTCCCATTTTAGAGATGAGAAAAGTGAAACTGTGAAAAGTTAAGTGAATTTCTCAGGGTTACACAGTTAGTAAGTGTAGGATTTGAAGGTGGGTCTTTTGATGTCAGGGAGAAGTGGATAGAGCACTGGACTTGGAATCAAGAAGACTCACCTTCCTGAATTCAAATCCTGCCTCAAACACTAGTTGTGTGACCCAGGGCAAGTCACTTAACCCTGCTTGCCTCAGTTTCCTCATCTGTAAAATGATCTGGGGAAGGAAATGTCAAACCACTCCAGAATCCAGACCCAATAGGGCCACAAGGAGTCAGAGACAACTGAAATGACTGAATAGCAGAACAGCAGCTTCTAACTTTAAGTTTTGCACTTTATTCACTTCACTACCCAGCTGCCAAATATTATCTAAGCATATATTTGGGTACTTGTACATGTCCACCCATTGCTCCTAGCTCTGCTCTCTGAGACCAAATAGACCAAATACGTCTTTTACATGACAGCCCCTCAAATACTTGAACCCAGCCATCATATATATCTCCCTTGATTTTCCCTTCTCCAGGCTAAAAATTCCTAGTTTTTTTTTAACCAAAAGGAATGTACTCTATCTCTATCTCTCTCCTTTTCCATCATTACCTCTATTTCTCTCTCTCTGTGTGCACATATATGTATATATATATATATATACACACACATAAACATTACATATAAATATATAAAAATACAGCTACCTATGTTTGCATTCAGATTGGGTAGATAGGTCATCAGAATCATCCCAGTTTGGGTCCACATTGATTGCATTCAAAGCTCTGACAATTACTATGGCAACATTTCCCCTCAATTTCCCAAAGTCCAAATGCTTCTTTGCAGAGAAGTGGGCCATTTTGATGAGTGGGCTTGAGGAACCATGCAGAACTAGACACTGTGACCAAGGCAGACTTCTTCATGAGCAGGATGGCTAGCTCTGTTCACTATGGTGGAGGCATACTTTCGGCTTGAGCCAGAGAAACTGGATGATCTGATCAAATCCCTTCCCACCTCCAGTCCTCTGATTCAGCAGGACCACCCCTGTCCCATGTCTCATTCCAGGGATGACTCTAATCCTTCCCTCCAGCCCCCATCATGCTCTTCACATTTTTGTTTTCATCATCTTGAGGAAAGAAAACACCCCTCCTCCCCTCCACCCCAGCCTACCTCTTAGGAACATGAAGGAAATTAGCCCCTAAAGAAGGGAACTGTTGATAAGCCTCTGTGGGCGTCTGTGAAGGCACACATCCTTTGAGTGACAGGTTTGCATGTAAACAGCCACAACGCATGAAAATAGTTTTTAATCTACTTGAAAGGCATATTCTCTGAAGGAAATCAAGTTCCCGCCAGGTGCGGAGAAGCTCTTTGAAAGAGGAGCCGTTCTTGCAGAAATGCACTGGGTTGTTGAGATTCTCCCTTGATTAGCTTGGTTGCCAATGCCCAGGTAATCTGTATCATCACACCATTCAACTGATGAAGCCCATCCTGAGCAATATTGGGCCTATGATTTTCCTCACTTCCCACTCCTCTCCAATAATGTAGAGGGAGCTGCTATCCCATGCTTCCTGCTCTTCAGTTGTAGGTTCCCCTAGAAGAGGAAGAAGAGATCCTTTTGGCTTTCAACTCAGAATCACAGATTTGAGCTGGATATCTAGTCTGAAGGAACAAGACTTAAAGGGGACATGATTAACTTCCTAGAAACATTTGAAGGATTGTCATATGTAAGAAAATTAGACTTACTCTATTTGGTATCAGAGGACAGAACCAGGAGCAATGGGTGAGAGTTTCAGAGAGGCAGATTTAGGATGCATATAAGGAAAAAAGTTCTGAACAACGAGAACTATTCAAATGTGCATGGGATATCTTGGGAGGTCAGTAGATTCCTCCTCAGTAGAGATTTTCCAGCAGATGCTTGATGGCCACCTGTCTGTAATGTTTATAGGGAATTCTTGGGTAGATATGAGTTGAACTAATGGTCTTTGGGGGCGGTTAGGTGGCACAGTGGATAGAGGGCAGGTGGCCCAGTGGAATATAGCACCAGGCATGAAGTCAGGAAGACCTGAGTTCAAATCCAGACTGAAACATTTACTAGCTGTGCTACCCTGGGAAAGTCACTTAATGCTGCTTGCCTCAGTTTCCCCATTTGTAAAATGAGCTGGAGAAGACAATGGCAAACCACTCCAGTATCTTTGCTGAGAAAACCCTAAATGGAGTCATGGAGAATCGGACACCACTGAAACAACTAAACAACAATAGTCTTAGAATTTTTGATTCCAACTATAAGGTTCCATGATTGTATGAAACATGTATTCTTCACAGGATATAGTATAGTTCTAGGCACATTTCATTTCATTTTTTAATATTTTTTTCTGTAGTTATTTTATTTTTATGGTATCTTATTTTTCCAATGACATGTAAAGACAATTTTAAGCATTTGTTTTTTTAAATAAAATTTTGAATTCCAAATTTTCTACCTCCCTTCCTTGCCTCCCCCTCCCTAAGATAGTAAGCAATTTTATATAGCTTATATATGTGCAATCTTGTAAAACTTATTTCTGTATTAGTCATGTTGGAAAAGAAGAAACAGTTTGCAAAAAGAAAAAAATATGAAAAAATAAAGTGAAAATAGTATGCTTTGATCTGCATTCAGACTCCATCAGTTCTTTCTCTGAATGTAGATAGCATTTTCTATAAAGAGTCTTTTGGAATTGTCTTGGATCATTATATTACTGAGAGAGCTAAGGTCAATCATAGTTGATCATCATACAGTGTTGTTACTGTGTACAATGTTCTCTTGATCCTGCTCACTTCATTCAGCTTTATTTACTGTAAGTCTTTCCAGGTTTTTCTGAAATCTGCCTTCTTGTCATTTCTTACAGCACAATAGTATTCTCTTACATTCATATACCACAACTTGTTTGTTTGTTTTTTTGTTTTTTGCGGGGCAATGAGGGTTAAGTGACTTGCCCAGGGTCACACAGCTAGTGTCAAGTGTCTGAGGCTGGATTTGAACTCAGGTCCTCCTGAATCCAAGGTCAGTGCTTTATCCACTGTGCCACCTAGCTGCCCCCATATACCACAACTTGTTCAGCCATTCCCCAATTGATGGGCAACACCCCAATTCCCAAATCTTTGCCATCACAAAAAGAGGCTAGGTACATTTTAAGTATTCAATTAATATTTGTAAACTTCCTGAGAAGGAGATAAAGGCTATGGTAATATCCCTAAATTCTTTTTTTGTGTGTGTGGGGCAATGGGAGTTAAGTGACTTGCCCAGGGTCACACAGCTAGTAAGTGTCAAGTGTTTGAGGCTGGATTTGAACTCAGGTACTCCTGAATCCAGGGCTGGTGCTTTATCCACTGCACCACCTAGCCACCCCCATATCCCTAAATTCTTAATGAGGAAGAACCTGGGATATGCATAGGAGGGAATCTGGTAGCAGAATTGGGTGAGTCTGCAAGTTACCTATGTTAATATTCCAGCTAAAACAGAAAGAAAATTCCTGTAGCAGGGAGGTACAACATGGAAATGAAATACTTTTTCTCCCATATTTTTATTGTGAAAGGTAATTAGGTACATCTTTTTTGCTTGTTTTTTTGTTTTTTGTGAGGCAATTGGGGTTAAGTGACTTGCCCAGGGTCACACAGCTAGTGTCAAGTGTCTGAGGCCGCATTAACTCAGGTCCTCCTGAATCCAGGGCTAGTGCTCTATCCACTGTGCCACCTAGCTGCCCCAATTAGGTACGTCTTAATCACAGGTAGCTGGCTCTAGGAAGGGTTAAATGAGTCTCAATCTTTGATACATAAGGCACCCACTTAGTAGCTAGAAATTCTTCCACAAATACAGGAAGCACTGGATTCAAGTCTAACCTTTCTGACATATAATAACTGTTGTGACCCTGGGCAAAGCACTCTGTGTTCTAGACCAATGGTGCTCAAAATATCATCAGAGGAACTCTGGGGGTTCATGAGCCCCATTCACAGGGACCTTGAGATTAACACTATTTTAATAATAGTATAATACTAAGATCTCATAAGTCTATTAAAACACTCCTCCCATTTCCAACTGCATATCAGTGTGAAAGAGGATATTCTTTATATCTTCCAACCAAAACAATGTATCACAATAGATCGAATGGAGAGGCAAATGTGAGAATCAAAATGTCTACTAAACCAGACATTAAAGAGTTTTTCAAAATTTTGTAAAACAATGCACTTTGCTTTGGAAGATATAATTTTTAAAATAAATATGTATTTATGTTAATACAATTCATTTATTATTACTTCAAAATGAATAAATAATTATTTAAATAATTTATTCATTTAATTGCTAATATAGTAAATATATGTGTATATACATATATATATAAATACTTGTTATATAAATATATATATATATAAATACTTGTTATATATATAAATACTTTGGGATCAATTATTTTTAAGAGTTTAAAGAAGTCCTCAGTAATTTCTGAGATCAAAAAAAGTTTGAGTCAGCTACACTAAGAGAATTCTCTTGAATTCTCTTGAAGGACTGGACATGTCAGTAGGCACTTAGTAAATGTTTATTTATTATTGACATGTTCAGTTCCAGTCCTAACAGTGAAATTTAAACATACTTGTGGAAATAAAATAATTGTCATTAATTTATAGACTTTAACAAAAGGCAATGTATTAGTCATGGTATATGTATGTGTGTGTATATATTTGTATATGCATATATGTATGTATGTCTGTATAGTCCCTTCCTGCTCTCAAATACTGTGATTAGTCAACACCTAAAAATGATCATGCTTGATAATAGAAGTGTAAATAAGTTCTTAAAAATGAATTTGCTAATTATTTTCACCTATTGTAAGTCATTAATACTACACAAATGGAGTGTGGAAAAGCATTAAATTTGATAAAAGAACATGCCCGTGTAAATAATTATTTTTGTGCTTTAATTTTAATGGCCTGTTTGAAAGTAAACTCCCCCAAGGGAGGGATTTTGTCTTTTAATTTCTTTGTACCTTCATGGGATACCCTCTGTACACAGAGGATGTTAAGTCAATGTTGTTGATGTAGGACTCTTATAGGTGTTCTCACAAAATTCCCAGCTTTTATTAAAGACCAACTGAGTGCATGTCACCGTGGTGGATAGTGGGGATACAAAATAATAACAAAAATGGGAAATGATCTCTTTCCTTCAAGAGGTTAAATTCTGTGCAGTGGAGGTGAGGGCTTGGGGAGGGATGTGACATGTATTAACAGTTGAAAGGACCAAGGAAGCCTTCGTAGAGGAGGTGATACCTTAGCTGAGACTTAACAGAAGATAGGGATTTCTGAGAGGTAGAGATGAGGAGGGAATGCATTTCTGTTGTTTTTTTGTTTTGTTTTGTTTTGTTTTGTTTTGCGGGGCAATGGGGGTTAAGTGACTTGCCCAGGGTCACACAGCTAGTAAGTGTCAAGTGTCTGAGGCCAGATTTGAACTCAGGTACTCCTGAATCCAGGGCTGGTGCTTTATCCATTGTGCCACCTAGCCACCCCAGGGAATGCATTTCTAACATGGGGAATGGTTTGTACAAATGGACAGAAGCAGGGCATGAAATAAGTCGGGGAACAACTACCAGTCTGGTTTGATTGGAACATGAAGTATATAAAGGGGACTCGTGTAAAATGAGGCTAGAAAAGCAGGTTGGAGTAGATTGGGGAAATCATTAAAAGCCAAAGAAAAGAGTTTGTTTTTTAATCATATGGCCAATAGTGAGCCATAGAAGGCTTTTGAATTGGAGAGTGGTGTAGATCTGTACGCTAGGAAATTAATTTTGCAACTTTATGGAGAATGGATTAGAAGAAGGGAGAAATGAGAAGCAGGAAGAGCTGTACTTATGTTTCCTGGCATTTTCTCCACTAAGTATACCAGCATGGATTGGATTTTTAAGGAAGTAATCTTTTAACACATGCATACACATTTTCAGCTAGACCTATGATTTCATCAATGTAGGAAACTCTCCGTGCAGAAAATCCTTCACTGAATTTAGACTGGCTTTGATTCACCCAGGCATCTAAGTCAGGTGTGGTCATGAACTTGGAAGTGACTTCGTGAATAGAAGAGAATGAAGAGAATGGATGTAAAGGATGGCAACAGGAGTGGACTGAAGCTAGCTTGAAATATCTTGAAAGAGCTTATTGTTAAATTTTCATTTTAAGCTGAAATGTTCACCTCAAAAACTGGCAAAAAAATTTGGCAAACAAGGCTTTATTTATTTTTTGTTGTCTTAAGAAAGTGAAGGAGAAAATGTTGATAATGTAGATTAAGCTTTAAAAGAGCATGGGACATACATTCCCCCCCCCCCCCCCCAAAAAAAATCTGACTGTTAAACATTCATCAGCACATCCCTGGATGTCATGGAGGTAAAATGGGCAAATTTGGCAACTAATTGAATATAAGTTGTGAGGGAAAAGGAGGCAACAAGGACATTCTGAGATTATGAACTTGGGTGACTGGGAAGATAGTAGTATCTTTAATAGAAACAGGGAAGTTGTATTATCTTCTGAATCGACTAGGTAGCACAGTAGATAGAGCACTGGACCTGGAGTCTGGAAGACCTGAATTAAAATCTAGCCTCAGGGAGGCAGCTAGGTGGCACAGTGGAAAAGGCACCAGCGCTGGATTCAGGAGGACCTGAGTTCAAATCCAACCTTAGACACTTGACATTTACTAGGAGTGTGACCCTGGGCAAGTCACTTAACCCTCATTGCCCTGCAAAAAAAAAATCTAGCTAGTCAAGTCACTTAACCTCTATCCTGCTTAGTTTCTTCATCTGGAAAATGGGGATAACAATAGCACCTCCTCCTCTCCCCCTAACCATGAAGATCAAATGAGGTGTTTGTAAAGTACCTTACACTCTATAAATGCTAGCTATTTTTATTAGCTATAATTTTCTCATGTGAGCACTAAATTACCTATTGTAGAAAATGAACATCTCAGAAATGGTTTCATCTCTCAATTGAAAGAAGAACCAAAGGGTCCATATCTAGTAGTTACATTTTCCTCCTAATTTGGATGGTATAGATTCAGTAGAGCACTTCAACAGAGGGTTGCTCTCTTGACTCAGAGAGCAATCCTTTGTGTCATACAAAGGATGATTAAACACAAATTCAAACCAATTAATGGGACCCAATGCCTCTGTTATTGAGAGGTGGACCCAACTAGTTAAGTAAGTATAAACCAGTCTAATCCAAACAACACAACAGCCATTTATCAAGACCTCACTAAGTTCCAGGAAGTAGATTGTGTTAAGAATACAAACACAAAGGGGCAGCTAGATGGCACAGTGGATAGAGCACCGGCCCTGGAGTCAGGAGTACCTGAGTTCAAATCCGGCCTCAGACACTTAACACTTACTAGCTGTGTGACCCTGGGCAAGTCACTTAACCCCAATTGCCTCACCAAAAAAAAAAAAAAAAAAGAAAATACAGTAAACAGTCAATTATAAAGAATCCAAACAAGAATCCAAACGCAAGGGGTAGCTAGGTGGTGTGGTGGATAAGTCACTGGCCCTAGATTCAGGAAGACCTGAGTTCAAATCTGGTCTCAGACACTTGACACTTACTAGCTGTGTGACACTGAGCAAGTCACTTAACCCTCATTTCCCCTCCTCCCTCATACAAACACAAACAGAAATGAAGATAGTTTCTAACCTCTAGCAAATTTACACTCAAATGCAGGTAGAAAATACATAAAAGGGAAGCTGAAAAGTATTGGGAAGGTGTTGGAGAGGGTACCCTTAATAGACATGATAGAGTCAGGAGGAAAGCCAAGATAGGAATGAAGATAAGCCTGTGTCTCCATTTTTTTTTCTTAAAATAGAGGTTCTAGAAGGAACCAGCCAATCAGAAGAAGGGTCCATGGAGCACAGTTTTAATATAAGAAGTCCAGCGGTGGAATTAACCTGAATTATTTATAGCATGGCATCTGACTTCATAAACTTTCCAGTCCAACACCCTCATTTTAGAGTTGAGGAAACTAAGGCCAAGAAGATTCAATGAGTTGTCAGAGGTCATACAAGTAGTAAGCAGCAGAGCCGGTACTTGAACCCAGGTCTCCTCTGGCAATACTTTTTGCGCTGTACCATGTGGTGCCATTTTGTTTGCCCTGGTATATAGATCTTGTCAAAATGTACTGGATTAGGTTTTTCTAGGTGTGCTGCCAGTTATTTGAATTTCATGCCTCTCTTTTCTTCAAAATATGTAACACAATAGCCAAACAATTTCCCTCTCCCAGCTCATTGGTCCAGCTGAGACTCTGACTGGAATCCCCAGGTCACCAAGCATGCTTATATGGCTGGCAGAAACATGGTGTCTTAAGAGCCAAATATCAATGATACTAGGTATCCTTTCTTTAAAGCACAAAGAGTTATGGCTGAATAACAGCTCTGAGGCACTGTCAAGTCTAAGTATAGCTCAGGGGCATTGTTCAGGCCTCCCTGGGGGTATAGTTGCAGGAAAAGAAGAGGCAATATGGGATATGCCTAGACTTAACTGGCATTTTCTTCACCATGGATGAGGGCTCAATATAGATAAATGTGAGCATGCATGTGAGTGCACACACATACACATACACATACACATACACATACACATACACATACACATACACACATAGACATGTATATACTTTGGGATGGACCTATAATTTCATCAGTGTAGACAACTGTTGTGTGGAAACTCCTTTCACTGATCCATATTAACATGGAGTCTGTCCAGGCATTCAGGGGTTAAATAACTTGCCTGGGGTCAAAGGTGTGCTAAAGCCAACTCATACTGGTTCCTGAGAGTAGATTATTAAATTTTCACTGTGAGCATTTACAACTTGGAAATTGGCAAGCTACAAATCAGGTCTTGATTTATTGATTTGTTGATTGTTTAGACTTATGAAAGGATGGATAAAATGTTAATAATTTAGTTTAAATTGAAAAGTATTTTGAATATACATTATCCCACTGAGAGCCAGCTGTTAAACATTTACCAGCATGTCTCTGCATGGGGCACAGTGTGTGTCTGTAACAGGACTGGAATCCAGTTCTTTCTGCCTCTCTGTATACTCTCATGTTATCTAATACACAAACAGGAAATTATATTTGCATAATGTTTTCCAGTCATATTCATAATGCATTGTTCAGAAAAAACCCATGGGAATAGGCATTTTTGTCTACCATTTACAAAATTAAAAAAAAAATAACTGGCGAATAGTTTAGTCAGCCGGTCACTAAAGAAAAATGATTCTGCTCTATGCAAAAAACAGTTCTCTAGGTACTATGGAGAGATTGTTGTTGTTCGGTCATTTCTGATTCTCCATGACCTCATTTGGGGTTTTCTTGGCAAAGATAGTAGAGTGGTTTGCCATTTCCTTCTTCATCTCATTTTACAGATGAGGAAACTGAGGCAGAGTTAAGTGACTTGCCCAGGGTCAGATGGCTAGTAAGAGTTTGAGGTCAGATTTGAATTCAGGAAAATGAGTCTTCCTGACTTCAGACCTGACACTCTATCCACTGTACCACTTAGCTGCCTGCAAAAGAAATAAATTGATAGGGTACTGTCCTTCAGGAATCATAATATAGTAGGGAAGATCATATACCCCCAGAACTGGAAGAAACCTTGGGGGCCAGTAAGTCTACCCTCCCATGCAAAGCAGGAATTTTCTCTAAAATGAAGGCAGTTATATTGCCCAAAGAGCACTGGGATGTAACCCAAAGAGAGTCAGAAGGCCTATTTTTATCCTCTTCCCTCCCTATTCACTAGCCATGTGACTCTCAGCACTTTAAGCCTCAAATTCCTCACCCAGAAAAAAATGGGGATAATATTTGCCTTGCCTGCCTCATAGGGTTGTAAAGATCCAATGAAATTACATATGTAAAAGGACTCCATAAACTATGAAGTACTATAGGACATTATTTTTATTATGACTGAAGTAGGTAGAGAGTTGGCCTTGGAATGAAGAAGACCTAGTTTCAAATCTTGCCTCTGTGGCGACCCAAGGCAAGTAATTTAATTGCCCATTCACCGCTCCTGATAATTCTCTAAGACTCAGCTTGCAGAGAAAGCTCTCAGTCTTCACAGCTAGAGGGAAATTCCTTACCAGTCTCCTATACCAGTGAAATTCCAGCTCCCATCCTTCCTCCCCCCAAAGAAAAATCATCTTTATTATGAACACTCCTGACAGTCAAACAGACCTCAGCTAGAATACTTCCTGTGATGAGGAACATAGAACCTCGAAAAGCAGCCTATCCAGGGGGCAGCTAGGTGGCTCAGTGGGTAGAGCACTGGCCCTGAATTCAGGAGGACCTGAGTTCAAATCTGACCTCAGACACTTGACACTTACAAGCTGTGTGACCCTGGGCAATTGCCTCACAGTAAGAAAAGCAGCCTATCCAAATTGGGGGGTGATTTTTATTATTTGAAAGCACTTCCTTTTGTTGACCCCCAAATTATCTCCCTAAAACTCCTCCCACCCCATTTGTTTTTGTTCTGCCTCTGGAGCAGGTCAAATCCCTCTTCTATTTGCTAACCGTTGAAATCACTGAAGACATCCATCATGGTCCTCTAAGACTTCTTCTTCTCAAGACTAAATAGCCCTCTCCCCCTTTCCCTCTGATTCTTTATATGGTATGGTTTACAGACTTTCTGACCTCTTGCCTAGAATTGGATGCAGTAGTCTAGATGAAGTCTAGTCAAGGTAGAGTATGGCAGAGCTATCCCATTCCTTCTTCTGGGCTCCCATCTTTCATGAAGGCAGCCCAAGACTGAGTTAGTTAGGACTTGCTATTAAGATTGGTGTCCTCCTCCTCACCCTCAATTAAATACTGACCTTAGGTAATTGATTTTATAACCAAAATGCATGACTTTATATTGAATTGAATTAAACTGTACCCAGTCCAACAAATACTTGTTAGACCCTACTAAATCTCAACCATTTTTGGTCCATTGTCTCAACCTGTTGAGGTCTCTTTATATCTTCTTTCTACCATCCCATGCAACAAATGTTACCTAACAGTTTTGTATTGTTAAGGGTTAAAATTCTAGCAAGTCTGTCTAAAATATCTAACGAGTGGTCGCCAATAAATTATAAGCTTTAGCAAGAGTTAGATTTTAAGCATTTATTAAGGAGAATAAGAATTTGGTAAAGAGAGAGAGAAAGACCTAGATTCCTATCTATCAAAGGGAGAGCACATTTCTAGCTCCGCTCTCCACCAGAGTCCAAAGGAAAGAGCCCCAGACAGAGCGCTAATCTCTTCCTTCCTCCTCCCACTAGCCCGCGTCACTTCCTGACGCCAAAGAAAAGACTCCTGGTCTTGCCCTCAAAGACCTTCGCTTCATGGGCAGAACTCTTCTACAGTAAGTCTCCAGCAGGTGGCGTCATTCCAATCGTTACAGTATCTTTTGGGAATTGGATACACTTTGACTTTATGCAAACTGTTGATAAAAATGTTGACATCCACAGGGCCAAAGAGAAGTATCACCTCCTTTACAAAGCTTTCCCTGCCTTAAATTCCTTTTCTCCTCTATTTTTTAATTTAAAAAAAGGAAATAAAAAAAATCATCAAATGTAGACAGTAGATGAAAAAGTATAGCATTACATGCCAAGTTCCATACTCATAGTCCCTCAGCTATGCAGAGAATTGGAAGGAAGATCCCTTCTTAATATCTCTTCTTCCACCCTTGAATTTTCTGGAAGTGCTTTGTTCTCATATTAGACCTTTTATTATACTTATTTCTGAACATCATGTTACCAGCTTTCTTCCCTCCCTCCATGCCCCCAGCTCCCCTCCAGGTTATTAATTAATGCCCATGAACACCATGAGTTTCATTAGGGCAGAAACTGTGCCATTATTCATCTTTGTGACTCCTGTACCAGCAAGGTGCTTTGTACATGGTAGTCACTTAATAAATGTTTGTGCAATTGGCTTGAGAGGAAACAGTGACCTGCCTCTAAAGATCCCTCTCCAGATTATTGAGTCATTAATCTTCGTGTATGATTTTCTAAGCAGTCGCAAAGCCCCCTAACTTCCCTATCATCTAGCCCATGTTTCTCTCTGTTGGCTTCAAGGTAATCTGAATAGTTGGGCCAAAGGCCTTGCTAAACTTGGGGGTCCACTGTCCATAGCAGTCTACTGATATGCCAATCTAGAAATCTCTTTAGTCAGCACTTTTGTTCAGGGGCTATGGTGTTTCCTTGTGATTTATACTTTACTTTTTTTGTTTGTTTGTTTGCTTTTATTGTTGTTGGTTTTCTTGCAGGGCAATGGGGGTTAAGTGACTTGCCCAGGGTCACATAGCTAGTAAGTGTCAAGTGTCTGAAGCCGGATTTGAACTCAGGTCCTCCTGAATCCAGGGCCGGTGCTTTATCCACTGCGCCATCTAGCCACCCCTATACTTTACTTTTTAAGGGCTCACAAACCACCACTTAATAATCTGTTGCATAATTTTGTTGGAGATGGATGTCAAACTCACTGATCCTCAGTTTTCAGATGGTGCCTTTTTGGAAATCTGGATAACATTTTCCCATCTCTGGTCTTCTGGAATGTTTTCTATTCACCAAGTCTCTGAACAATTTCCTTTGATAGTCCTACAATAAGATTTGTCTTCAGTACTCCCAAATTTTATTTTTTTTTCTGGGCCTGGGGACTGAACTTTGGTGAAGGGGCACCACTGGTATAGTGGAAAGCATTACATAATTGAATTCCAGAGATGTGGGATTGAATCCTGGCTTTGACTTTAGCTGCATGATTTGGGGCAAGTCACTTAAACTCTCTGGGCCTTGGATTCCCCATCTATAAAAGGGAAGGATTGTACAAGTTTTCTAAGATTCTCCCTCCCCTTCCCCAACTATAGCTGTAAATTCTCTGGGCCTCAGTTTCATTATCTAAAAATATGAATAACAATATGAATTACCTTATCAGGTCCCTATGAAAAAAAGTGCTTCTTAAATCTTGAAGTAAGGTAGAGCTCTGAGTTATTTTCTTTTTTGGACTGGTCCTGTGATTTTGTCAATTTAGGAAATCCCAGTGTAGAAAGCCCCATTTCCAGTTCATAGGGTTCAGGTGCATATCATCACATAACCAGCATGTGTCAGAGTTACGATTTGAACTCAGGTTCCCCTAACTATAAGGCCTGTTCTCTATGTACCATGTTACACTACTTCATGGGCCAATATGCTCTCTAAAAAGTAAGAGCTTCACTTTTTTTTCTTCCATGAATCTTCTCCTAAGAGAATTAATCTTTTTTTTAAAATTAATTAATTAATTAATTTTTCTGTTACATGTAAAGATAGTTCTCAACTTTGAAGACCATTTCCACCACCAATAGAGTGACCATAGAGAAGTCATTTAGCCTAAGTCTCAGTTTCTTCATCTGTAAAGTGGGGACAATAATATTTGTAGTATCTACCTAACACAAAGTTTTGTGAAAATCAAATGAGAAAATGAAACAGCTAGTTGGTGCCGTGGATAAAGCCTTGGACCCAAGGTCAGAAAAATCTGCATTCAAATCCAGACTGAAATGCTTGCTAGCTGTATGAACCTGGGTAAGTAATTTAATTTCCATTTGTCTCAGTTGCCTTATCTATAAAATGGAAATAATAACAGAACTTATCTCTTAGGGTTCTTGTAAGGTTCAAGTGGGATAATGTTTGTAAAACATGCCATAAACCTTAAAGTGCTATATAAATGCTGCTGCTGCTACTACTGTTACTGCTACTACTACTATTACTACTACTACTACTGCTGCTGCTGCTGCTGCTGCTACTACTACTAATGGGGCAGCTAGGTGGTGCAATGGATAAAGCAATAGCCCTGAAGTTGGGAGGGCCTGAATTCATATCTCACTTCAGACACTTAATAGCTGTGTGATCCTGAGCAAGTCACTTAGCCCCAATTTCCTTAAAACATTTGGGGCCATCTCCAGTCATCCTGATATGTATCTTGCCACTGGACCCAGATGGCTCTGGAGGAGAAAGTGAGGTTGGTGACCTTGCACAGCTCTCTCTCTCTCTCTCTCTCACATCTAATTCAGTACAAGTCATGACATCACCTTGATGCCATGGTCCTCTTTGAGAATGAAGGACTAACATCACCACCACCACCACCATCATCATCATCATTGTGCATAAACCATAAAGCTCAAAATATTATGTATTATTATCATTATTATTGTTAGTATTATTAAGGACAGGGGTTCTTAACCTGAAGTCTGCAAGCCCTTCAGAGGTCCATGGCTGGATTTCAGACAGGCCATGAGTTTGAGAAAAATGACATATTTATTTTCAAGGTACTTTAACTGAAATTTAGCCTTTCCTTTCATTTTAAAAAATGCAGTTGTGAGACAGAGTTCATAGGCTTCATCAGATTCCCAAAAGGGTCCAGAAAACCCAAAATGTAAGAACTCCTGTCCCAGGAGAAGGGTCTTCAAATTGGAAAGAATAGGACAAAAGGCAGAGGGAAAGACAGGTGTAGACATAGTTAGGAAGCACCTAACTATGAACTATTTGCCAACAGTTCAAATCTTTAGGCCCAGATGAAGCATAATTTGGAATTAAACTGTCAAAATTTTCTGTTTAAGCTTCCCATGACACCTAAGCCATATTCCCTTTCAGAGTTTTTATCTATGGAACCCTTCCAATCTTTCATCCTAGAGGCAACCAGCTGATTCAGTGGATATAATGCTGGATAAAGAATTAGGAAGACCTAAGACCAAATTCTGCTTCAGACACTTAGCTGTGTGACCCTGGGCAAGTCACCTTATGTTTGTCTTCTTAAGTGCCATTGGTTGTTTAAATGGGGATAATAATAACACCTATCTCCCAGGATTGTTATGCAGATTAATTTGTAAAGTGGAGCATCTAGGTAGTGCCATGAGTTCTGGAGTGAGGAAGATTCATCCTCCTGAGTGCAAATCTGGCCTCAGACACTAGCTGCATGACTCTTGGCAAGTCACTTTACCTTGTTTGCCTCAGTTTTCTCATCTGTAAAATGAGCTGGAAAAAAATGAGCTGGAGAAGGAGATGGCAAATCGCTCCAGTATCTTTGCAAAAAACCCCCAAAACCCCCAGAGTCACACATGACTGGAACAACTGAACAATAACAAGAATTTGTAAAGTACTTGGTATGTAAGATGTACTTAATAATATTTATTTGTTTCCTTCCTTCTCTTATCCAAACTTTTTTTAAAATCCACTTTCCCAGAAGTCTAGGGATATGTTCGACTGTTCCATTTTCCCTTTCTTTGCCACTCTTCCTTCTGAGATGAAATAGTTGCTTTCTTCCAAGGTTCTTGTTACTTCCACATCACTAACCAGTTCTTACTTATTGGTAGGAATGAAATCCTATGAAACCATATCCACTCCCTACCCCAGTTACTTTATGAACCATGAAATTATCAGCAAAACAAGTCAAGGATTTGTCAGATGCCCTGCTTTGTTTCACGATGAAACTTCCAGCCAATGCATAGGCTATTGAAGAGTCCGGTAACTATTCCATCATGTCTTTGTGCCAGGTTCATAATCTGTGGTAGAAAGTATAATATCTCTATCTGGATGGGAAGGATAATATCATTTCTCTCTCTTTTTATTTTCACTTAAATGTTCTCTATTGTTTTTCCAACTTTGGATTCATGGTTGTCAAAACCTTTCTGATAGATGGTGCTACCCTCCTGCCTCTTCTATTAGATCCCTTCCTTCCTTCCTTCCTTCCTTCCTTCCTTCCTTCCTTCCTTCCTTCCTTCCTTCCTTCCTTCCTTCCTTCCTTCCTTCCTTCCTTCCTTCCTTCCTTCCTTCCTTCCTTCCTTCCTTCCTTCCTTCCTTCCTTCCTTTCTTTCTTTCTTTCTTTCTTTCTTTCTTTCTTTCTTTCTTTCTTTCTCTTGCTGGGCAATGAGTTTTAAGTAACTTGCCCAGGGTCACAAGCTATTAAGTGTCAAGTGTCTGAGGTTGGATTTGAACTCAGATCCTCCTGAATCCAGGCTCGGTGCTTTATCCATTACACCACCTAGCTGCCCCTAGATCTGTTTCTTTTAAGAAGGTAAACTCCAATGCCATCATATTCCAATTACAAAAATAAAGTGCCAATGTTCTGTGCAATTAGTACATATACTTATACATCTGAGAATATTAGGGTCATTTCCAATCCTCTGCCATATTCTTTTCTCCCAAGAAATATTGGATACCTTTCTGTTTGTGCTTATAGATAAATGGTGGTGACTGAATTAATAGAGGCATGGCAGAATCTGCCTATTAATATTCAAGTACAGCAGCATTGGGAAAAGGGAGCATAGGACACCTTGATAAAACTATTGAAGCCTTGGGGGATCAGGTTCAATTGGCCAAATGGTCAACTCCTGATACTCCCTATCATTTGACCTCAATTTCTTACTCCTTTGGACCTGGCTCTGTTTAGTAACTGACCTTCCTAATCACCCAAGCTCTTGATTCTCAGTGCTTTTGGATAAGCTGGTATAAACATGGCCTAATTTTCTGGTTTATGCTCCCATCTCCCATATCCTTGACCCCTGAGATAGACCTATGTCCTCCTTCATGAAAGAGTTTTCTTAATTACTGGCATGTTTTGTTGTTGTTCAGTCTTTTCAGTCATGTCCAACTCTTCATGACCCCATATGGAGTTTTCTTAGCAAAGATGCTGGAATGGTTTCTGTTTCCTTCTCCAGCTCATTTTACACATGAGGCAACTGAGGCAGACAGAGTTAAGTGATTTGGGAAGTGATGAGAGTCACATGGGAAGGTGAGTCTTCCTGACTCCAGGCCTAGCACTATTCATGGTGCCACCTACCTGCCTAACTGGCATGTTTTGTCCTTGTCTTAATCTTTGTCACATGTGTTTTCCTCCTCAATTTTAAGTCTGACAGTGTCATTTGGACTTCTCTTCCCTTTTCAAATTTCAGTTAAGTCTTGATAAGATTGGTGAGTCCACAAGAAGTTGCTTCCCATCATCATTAGGTTTGTCCCTTGCATATGTCATTTTGTTACCATTGGCTTTGGTATAGAAAACCTTGGGTTTTTGACACTGTCTACACAACTGGCTTTTGATTTCCCACATTGTTCTTCCAAAAGCATGACCTTCAGCTGGAAGAATAGATTAAAACACCACCTGAGGCCCTGAGTAATTTAATTTCTTTCTCAGGCCTTGCAAATCCCTGGAGTGCCATTCTACCTTTCTTCTGGCAGTGTTATGCGTTTCTGCTCCAAGCAGCAGAAGTGGGTAGCTGTCTTGTCCGTGGGTTTGACAAGTCTTGGCAGGCTCTCTGTCGCCTCCCAGATACCTACTCCAGGCTGACAGCCCACCTCCTGATTAACTGCAGCACTTCTACAAAAGGTTGCCTCCATATTCCTCTGTAGGTGATCCAACATATAGACCCCAAATAGTCTGAGACCATTTTTAAAGAGCCATAGATCAACAAGTGGAAATTAATATTATAGAAATTCAAAGCCTAAGTGTTGAAATGTGTGCTTTGGTTTTCTTCCCTTGTTATTCTGTGGAAAGGATACAAAGGGGAAGGTAGATGCAGGGGATAGCAAGCTCATTAGCAGGGTCAGACCAGAGACTGACCTTGAAGAAAAACAGAGATTCCATGCAACACACTTTTATTAAGCATCCGCAAAATGCCCTGTTGAGTCCCTGAAGAGGAAAAGATAAAAAATGACTCCTCCCCAACCCTATACTTGAGGACCTTGCAATCTAACAAGGGAATAGAAGGCATGCATATGGATGAATAAAATATAAGGTGGAATAAGATGGAAGAAAGGAAAAATCCAAAGTACTCCAGTCAAACTCAGAGAAAGAGCACCCACTTCCACCTGGGGCAGTCAGGGAAGTCTTTATAGATGAGGTGATACCTTAACTCTTTAAGTTTAATGAGATGTGTATGTCCATTGGAGGGGATAGGGAGATGGAAGAGTCGGAGGATCAATAGAAATTTGTACAATCATCTTCATTTTAGTGGTGGTTGAAAGCATGTGGAACAATGTGATTCTGGAAAGAATGAATGCAGAAGGACAAGCAAATCATGTTGACGACTGAGTCTTAGGGGATGCCTACAGATTATCCGTAGATAGAGAAAGAGGGAAAATTAGGGGAGTAGGCCCATGAGAGGACTAGATCATGAATAAGGACTGTCAGCTGACAGTTGGAAAGAACCTCTGAGACTAGCCAAATGCCTTCATTTTTATAGACGGGGAATCTGAGGCTCAGAGAGATTAAATTAGAAGGAGAATGTCCAAAGGAGGGTGACCAAGATGGTAAAATGTCTTAAGGTCATGCTAATATAAGACTTTGGAAGAAGATGAGGAGAGTTTTCAGGAAACATGATGACTGTCTTCAAATATTTGAAGTGAACCAGAGACCCAAGGATGTTACTTGTCCAGATTCATATAGGCAACAAATTGTCAGCAGCAGGATTTGAACACAAGTCCCCCAACTCCAGTGCTTTTTCTGCTGTGCCACCTACCCCTCCAATCCTGTGAAGTAGGAAGCACTAGTAGTATTATTGTCTTTTTATGGATGAGGAAACTGAAGTTTAGAAAAGAAAATTAACTTGCCCACTTAGTTAAGTGTAGGAGAAGGCACTACTAGCTCCTACCTGAGTGCTCTTTTCCTAAAATGACATGTTTTGTCTTTTGGAGAGAACCCTGTGTGCATCTTGGGAGAAAGACCTTCTCTTCATTACCCTCCTAACCATTACTTGTTTCTTTCTCCTTGAAAGATTCACCCTTTGTTCATACCTGTTAAATTGCATTAACCCAGTGGAAAATTGAGGCCATTCCTAAAGGCTACTGACCTGGTCTACACATTTCCAGAGATGGGAACGAGTTGCCAAGACCATAAACCAAGCTCTGCTTTTACTCAGTCTCTCTTCCATTCTAGAAGTCTAACATCCAGAAGTGTCCCCAAGGGTCTCAAGCTCTTGGACATTTGTTCAGCCAGCTGATGGGTAGGACTAGTACTAGAAATGGCCCATGTGATGGGAGGAATGCTTTGAAGAAGCAAATGACAGTGGTGTGAAACATGCATTTGGGATGGTATTTCAAGCCTGGCAGTTATGGGAGAGAAGAAATGGTGTCAGGCGGTGAATGGACTTTTGGGGTCTTTTGCCTTTGAAGAGGGGAAGGTGAAGATGTGGAGACAGGAGAATGGGAGACATGGGGAGAGTGGTGTGATTGATTGTCTTGCTAGGGATATTTTGTATGGACTAAAAGGGAAAGAGGTAGATGAAAAAAGAAGCAGTGTGGACAGAAGTAGATTGCATTAGTTGAGGGGGGGAAATAACTGGAGCATGAACCACTATCTTGGCAGCAAGGATAAAGGGAAAAGGACAGACTTGGAGATATTGCTCTGAATGACATGCCAGGAATTGGCAGGAGCCTGGGTGTGAGAGGAATTTCAGAGAAAGAAATCAAAGATGCCACTTTGTGGTGAGCATGGAGTAAGTGTAAGCTGCCAACAGCTTTGCCTGGATATTTATTTGGGTAGCAATGCTGGAAAATAAATGATGAGGATGGGAAGTTTTGAGGGAAAATTTTTGACAGGCTGAATTTTCAGGTGGCAATGAATGGGAAGAATGGGAAGGAAATGTTGGAGACAGAAGCAGGCATGTATATAAATGGATGGGAGGAAAATAGGCTGTTAGTGGAGAAGTAGTTTGTAGTTGTCAGACAAAGGGGTGATAGATGGGGTAGAAAGAGAAAACCATCTCAGCTCAGTTGATCTTCATACCAGGAGTGGCTGGAGAAGCAAATGGCAGAATTGGGTGCCTTTCATCCAGTCTTCAGGCCCCTAGCCCACTCCAACAAGTATTTAAAACCTATGTTCTAGATACTGTGCCAGGCACTAGGGCTGTGAATACCAAGAATGAAACAGGGCCCACCCATAAAGAACTTACATTCCAGTGGAGGAGAAAACAAGTATGTATTTAAGCACTTGTAGCATAAATATGAAGTGAACTAATATAAAGTAGTCAAAAGTTTGGGAGGGAGGGCACTAGCAAGTGGGAGGATCAGGAAGACGTCATGTGGAAGATGGTACTTGAGCTACAAGTGACTTTAGGGAAGAGAAGAACTCTTTGGGGTTGAGGCAAGAAGAACACATTCTAGACATGTCAGTGCAGAGATGTTGTATATGAAGAACAGAGAGGACAGTTTGGCTGGATCCCAGAATGTGGAAGAGTGAATAATGTCTAGTGAGGCTGGAGAGAAGATTGAGACCAAGCTGGGTAGGGCTTTAAAATAGAGGAGTGTATATTTTATCCTCGAGGTGCTAGGAAGTCCCTTGAGCTGATTGAGTAGAGGAGTCACATGATCAGCTCCATGCTTAAGAAAAATCACTTTGACAGCACTAAAGAGGACAGACTAAAGAGGGAAGAAACTTGAAGAAGAAAGACCAGTTGGGAGATGATTGCAATAATCTAGGGATAAGGGGATGAGGACCTGAACTAAGGTAGTAGCCATGTGAGTGGAGAAAAGCAATTGGATGGGAGAGATGTTAGGAAAGTAGAAATGGCAAAGTTTGGCAACTTGATCCCCAAGTCCTTCTTAATGGGATTCACAAGTGTAATAGGATGATCCGGAGCAGATAATAATGATGACTCCTTCACCTAGATAATACCTTTGAATCTTTCTCCCAACAGTCACTCCTGCAGGGCACAGTGATTCCCTTGAAAAACAGAAAACATGGAGGCTAGGGAGTTGTGGGAAAGGGTAATGAAACACCAGGGGTGGGAATTTCAGGAGATGATTCAGGTGCAGGATAAAAGAGAAAGGGGTATGTTTCCTAGAGGCTAGTGGCACCATACTAGGGTTAGGAGTAAGAAGGGAACTGGGAGAATTTAGCAAAAGGGAGGCATAAAAGAGAAATGTACAAAGTATGTGTGTGTGCATGTGCACATGCGCATGTGTGCTCCTGGGTGGAGAGAGGGCATGATTAAAGTAATTCAGCTACACTGGATTGAAATTATGGATTCAGAGAGGCAAGAATAGGTATTCTTTGAGTGCCCTACAAAGATGTGTCAAAGGTGACAAGAAATGGTGGATTCTTTTTTAAAATAGTATTTTATTTTTTTTCCAATTACATGTAAAGAAACCTTTCAACATTCATTTTTGTAAGATTTTCAGTTCCAAATTTTTCTCTCTCCCTCACTTCCTCCTCCCTCTTGAAGGCAGTAAGCAATCTGATATAGGTTATACATTACAATAAAAATGGTGGATTCCTCAGGCACACTGACAGAAAATATCACCCACCAGAACTAAAGAGGAAATTGATTATGGAAGGATGCCAGGAATCCTGCAATTATGGAACAACTTAGTCTTGTGTAAAGAGCAACTAGACTTGGGTTCTAGCCCTGCTTCTACCCCTAACTAACTGATTCATTTGAGTTTACTCTGTCTCACTCGCCTCATTTCTCAATCGGCATAATAACGCAACATGAAAAGACATGGAGAAGCAACTTTTCAACTTTGGACAAACAATAGTTATACAGGCTAAATTGCAGAACATCAGCAAAAGGAAGGTACTAGCATTAAGGCAGGAGGGGGGGGGGTTGAGAAAGACTTCTTGTAAAAGATGGAATTTTTAGCTGGGATTTGAAGGAAGCCAGCACACATATGCAGAGGCAGAGAATCCCAAGAATTGAGGATAGCCAGTAAAAATGCCCAAAGTTAGGAGATGGAGTGTCTTATGTGAGAAACAGCAAGGAGGCCAGTCTCCCTGGGTCACAGGGTATGTGAGGGTTGTAACGTGTAAGAAAATTGAAACAATAGGAGGGGGTCGGGTTATGAAGGGTTTTAAATGCCAAACAACAAAAGGTGCAACAATGAATGGAAGTTTCAGAGGGCCAGATTTAGGCTTCATGTATCAAAACACTCTCTACCAATTAGAGTAAGGCAAAATGAGTTGCCGCAAGAAATGAGTGGCTTCTATCTCATTAGAAATATTGTATTAGGTGATGAATGATCACATGTAGACAAGGTCATCAAAGGGGATCCATCTTGAAAGCTTCGAATTGTTGACTTTTGAAGTCCTTACCATTTCTTAAGATTCCAAGATTCTGTGACCCATCATAGAATTGTGTGGGGTTCACATCAAATAATACTTTGGAAAGTTAGAGGTGCTATATTATTGTAAGTTATCATGATCATGTTCCTGTAAGCTTTAGTTCTAGCAATAAGGAAAGCACTGTGGTACAATGGAAAGAGTTCTGGATTTGAAGTCAGAGGACCTGGGTTCCAATCCTGGCTTGGCCACTTAGGTCATAACTGACCTTGGGGAAGTCATTTGGCCTCTCTGAGCCTCAGTTTCCTCAAGTGTAAAATGAAGGCATTAGACCAGATGACCTCAAAGACTCTTTATATCTCTAAATCTATGAAAGTAAGATCTGATAAAAACAAACAAACAAACAGTGGGGGATCAGGCATAGCTAGACCTGAGGGATCCAGAGTTCCCTCGCTTCATTCTTCTTTATAAATGTAACAAAAGTTGGTGACCAATAGGAGTACTCTGTTGCTGTCATGGAAATAGGGGTTTTCCAATTCTCCATTATGGGGATGTCAAATCCCCAGAACCCCAATGTTCCAATGATCATCAGAAATGGTATATGATTTTCACCTTTCTCTAATTGACAATGGACAACTAGAGGGTGTAGTTGGTCAGAGCACTGGACCTGGATTGAGGAAGATATGAGTGCAAATTCTGCTTCCGACATTTACTATCTGTGGGAATCTGGGAGAGTCATTTAAATTCTCTCAGCCTCAGTTTCCTCATCTGTAAAACATAGATAATAATAGACCTACCTTGCAGGGTTATTGTGAAGATCAAAAGAAACAACAGGTGCAGCTCTTTGCAAACCTTAAAACATAACAAAAATCAGCTATGTTGCTATTTCCAGTAAATACTACTTCTGGGGTTCCCTCAAAATGACCTTCTTATCAATAGTGTTACTGCCATAGCTAAAGGGAAGGTTTGAAGAAGGCTGTCATCATTTTGTTACTGAGTTCTCACATGGGGAGTTCTATGTATTCCACCAGCATCTGTGGTGAACTGGGTGCATCTCGGGATCCTGGACTGCCTCAGAAGAGAGATGGCTTGGCACAGCTGGGTTATTTGTGATAGATGAAGCAAGAGAGTGAAGAAGTTGCCAGAGGAAGGAGATGTAGAGAGAAAGAGAAGGAAGGACAATCACTAAGGAGAAAAAAGAGTAGGAGAGGCTGAGAAACTGCTGAATATAGAGCAATTAGGAAGAAGGTGGGGGAGGCACTGTCTTAGGCATTGTGGAAACTCTGAGGATCCTGTCTTGGGGTTTGAAATTGGGTGATGGTGATGGTGATGGCAACTGTGAAAGAGTAAGATGGGAATTGTGTAAGAGCTGAAGTGTGGTATAGTATTTTCAAATTAATCATTCAAAAAAGCATTTATTCAACTTTACTATGTGTCCCACACTGTGACAAGTTCTGGGGTTGCAAGGACAAAAGTGAACCAGTTCCTGCTCTCCAGGAACTAACATTGTAATGAGGGAGACAACATACATACTATACAACTCTCTCTCTCTCTCTCTCTCTCTCTCTCTCTCTCTCTCTCTCTCTCTCTCTCTCTCTGTGTCTCCATCTCTGTCTCTCTCTGTCCCTGTCTCTTTCTCACTCCATCTTTCTTTGTCTCTCTTTCTCTTTCCATCTCTTTCTCTTCATCTCCATCTCTCTTTATTTTCATTTCCCTCTGTCTCTGTCTCTCTCCCTCCCTCTTCCTACCTCCATACATAATATATACAAAATAAATACAAAGTGGTTTGGGGAGGGAGTGGACTAGCAGTTGGTGAGGGAGGGGGAGTCAGGTAAGATTAAAACAATTGAAAGCCAAACATTAACCACAAACTCCTTCCCATAAGGTCATTTGGTGGAAAATCATTTAAGGGCAAATGGCAGCCTTCCACATGGTTAGGGACTTTTTTAGTGATGCTCAATAAGTCAAATAGAACTCAGGGAACAGACTTGCTAGGGAGGTAGAGACAGTTTTAGAAAGACTGAAGGAGAACATGGCCAATGGCTTGCTATCTTCCCTGGCTGGAGTTGAAGGAGCTGAGTGGAAACAAGTAAGTGGTGGTTTCTTTCTGTACTCAGAACGTTAACATTGCTCCAGAAAGATAAAAAAAATTTTAGATGTTGTTTAAAGATGGAATTGAGTCTGCCAGGAGTTTCATTCAAGAAAGAAAAGGTGAAAGCAGATATTTGTTGCTCCTTGTTCTGTCTGTTATCTCCATTCTATTTATAAAGATCTCTCTCTCTCTCTCTTTCTCTCTCTCTCTCTCTCTCTCTCTCTCTCTCTCTCTCTCTCTCTCTCTCTCTCTCACTTACTCCACACTCCCTTTCTTCCCTCCCTCCCCCATTCCCTTTGTTACACACACACACACACATGCATGCACATTCTATTTCTTACCAGTTCAGCATATGTTAGAGCTGACACTGTCTCTGGTTAAACAAATGAATAATATCCTTTCAGATGCTCTCCCTTCCTGTTCCATACTAGGTGAGGGAGGGAAGAGAATAAACATTTCTACAGTGCCTACTATGTGCAGGCACTTTCACAAATATTATCTCATTTGATCTTCACAATGACCCTACAAGGTAGATGCTATCATTTATCCCCATTTTTTCCGTTGATAAAACTGAAGAAAACAGGAGTTAAGTGATTTGCCCAGGGTCACACTGCTAACAAATATCTAAAGTGGGATTTGAGCTCATTTTCTTGACTCCTGACCCAGGGCTCTACCCATTGCCCCCCTAGTTGCTTCGATATTGGTGTGTGTACATATGTGTGTATAACATATATACATCTGTGTCTTACATATAGTTGATGCTTAATAAATGTCTGCTGCTTGATTGCAAGCATATCTCCAGACTTGTAATTTCATGGGCATAGAGAGCTCTCATTAAGGAAATTCCCCTGTACCAGGGCAGATCAAGAGTTGTTTTGCAACGAATAGTTGCAAAAGTATGGTGGAAGCTCCATTAATTTTTGGAAGAAATTGTATTATTTTAAATGAAATTCAGGAGCCTGGATATAGCCATTTTATTAAACTGATTTTATCCAGAGTCAGTGTCACTTATTTATTCTTGTGCCTCAATATATACTCAGAGAGGTAACATGGTATAGTGGATAGAGAGCAAGCCTCAGAGTTAGGAGCCCTGCTTCTGGCCCAAACTGGCTGAATGACCCTGGGCAAATCAAATAACCTCTCTGTACCCCAGGAAACTCTCCATTGTGCCACCTATAACTCTGTCAACTATAGCTATAGCTCTATCTATACTTCTATCTGTATCCAAATCTATTATTTATCGAGTTTGGATGGTATTTGACTTACATATTTAATAATATTCGCACAACTGCCTTTAAATTCTGATATCATGGAGGTCACATTGGAAAATGCACCAGGCCTAGAGTCAGAAGGATTTGAGTTCAAATACAGCCCCAAATACTTACCAGTTGTATGATCTTGGCCAAGTCACTTAATCTCTGCCTGCCTCAGTTTCCTCTTCTGTGAAATAAGGATAATAATAGCATTTACCTCCCAGGGTTGTTATGAGGCTCACATCAGTTAATATTTGTAAATCACTTTGCAAAACGTAAAGTGCTATGTAAATGCTTACAGTTGCTATTACTTTTATTATGACTGACATCATTTCTACTTCAGCTGTTAATATTTCTGACAATGAGATGTATCTTTGAAAAGCAAGTGACTTCCTCATAAACAGAATGAACACTAGTTCTCGAGTCACACTACCAGGTTTCAAATATCACCACTCATCTTTACTGTTTGTGTGACTGGCTCAGCCTCTTAATATCCCTGGATCTCAGTTTCTTCATCTATAAAATATGGTGGGGGTGGACTAGATCTTTGGTGTCAAACTCAGATAGAAATGGAGGCCATGAACCCTTACAAAAGAATCCCTGCTGGCAGCCTACTGACTTACAAAACCACAAGTTAACATTATCAATGTTTGGTTTAATTTTTAAAATTTATTTTGTTAAATATTTCTCAATTACATTAGGAAATGTTTGGTTTGGTTGTATTGGTAGTATTGTGGGCCACTCGGGTCCCTGTAGCCTGCAAGTTTGACACTTATAGACTAGATGACCACTGAGCTCCCCTCAAGTTTCCAGCCTATGAAAAAGCTGAATTAAAGAAAATGAAGAGCCAAAATATGTAGAATAGATAATCAATAGTATAAATGACCAGAAAGAATAAAGATCATGCATTCTAGAGCCTTCAATTCCTTCTTGGAAAAGGACTTGAGATGGGCCTTCAATAGTATGAAGAAATTATAGGGGGACACCCTGGAAATCAATGTGAACAAAGATACAGACATACCTTCCTTATTGCACTTTAGTTTTTTGCACTTTGCAAATATTGCATTTTTACAAATTGAAGGTTTGTGGCAACTCTTGTGGGGTTGTGGGAAGTGCCCCAGTCCAGCAGATCAGAAAGAAAGGGATTCTCTCTATTACTCCAATTACAGAGGTAAATTAACTTGTCCAGTTTTGTGAGGACAAATCTGACTGGAGCAGAGATCCTAGGAAACTAGGAGAAGTGACTGTCTTCCAGTCTAACTGTCATTCATCTAAGTTAGCAGCTTTTGCCCTCCTCAAGCTTTAAAACAGATATATATAAACACAAAATCCATGAGGCTTCGGAACCCCCTCCCTGACAGCCATCAATGTATCTTTGGAATTTAGGCAAGGAGAGAGAACAAATCCCAAGATATAGTATTGGAGAGCAGAACCCCAATATAGAGGTGGGTTGCCTTTCTATAATACCAAGGTTGATATGTCTATTCCAATGTACGTAAATATTGGCACATTCTAATAGAAATGGTACCACTGCTGATAACAGCGATGAGAGGGAAGGTAATTGATGTCTGTCTAAGGGCCTCTGTGGGAACAGAGCCAGGGCTGTAACAAGTATCCAGAAGTTTCGTCAAGCCAATTGATTCTCTATCACCCCAGGAAGGCACTTATTTGGGGGGAATTGGCAGGCTCTCCATGGCACCCTGTGAGAGAGTGCATGCAAATGGCCAAGATCCTGGAATCCCTTCCTTTTCTGGCAGCCTGCTGGCCACCAACCTGAGAGGTATTTGGCACCTTGGATTTTTATTGATGAATTCAAGGGAAAAAAAATCAGAGTGGAAAACAATTCCACCTTCCTGTTTAAGTGTCCCGAAAGAAACAATCTTTTCTTTATAAAGTAACAGCAGGGGGTGGAGATGAGAAGGTCTGCAGGGGAAAACACCAGACTGCCTTGTTAGACTGAGCTGCCTTCTCTTACTTAGATTAAGTGCAAAGAGCCTGGGGCTGGGAGCCAGGAAAGCTTCAGGAGAGTTTTACTTTTATCCCTGACAAACAGTGTGACCTTGAGCAGACCTCCAGAGGGCACAACGCATAAAGTTACCCAACTGAATCACAGAATTTAAGAATTAAAAGGAACCACAGATGCTAGGTGTCCAACCCATACACCAAAAAAATCCTTATTCTACCCTTATGAAGTAATTGTCAAGCCTATCATAAAAGATTTCCAAAGTAGGTCATTCCAGTTTTGGCTTATCAATGTCCTTCTGTGCCCCAAACTAAAGACAACACTCCAAATGAAGTCTGATGACTATGAGCAGAATGCAGTGGTTCTATCTCCTCCATATTGCTGGAAGCCATGCCCCTGGTGATGCAACCCAAGTTGGCATCAACGTGTTTTGGGCAGCCATATTACACTGCTGAATCTAAATCTCCACTGAGACCTCCAAAACCTTTTCAGAACTACTGTCTACCCATACTTCCCTATTTTATGCTTGTGCAGTTGATTTTTTTGTACCTACCAATGGTATTTTGCATTTATCCTTATTGTATTTCATTTTATTTGATTCATCCCATTAACAGCTAGGAGACACAGTAAGTAGAGAGGGCTTGACCTGTAGACAGGAAGACATGAGTTCAGAACTAGCCTAAGGCACTTATTAGCTGTGTGATCCTAGGCAAGACACATAACCCTGTTTGCCTCAGTTTCTTCATCTGTAAAATGAGTTGGAGAAGGAAATGTCAAGCCACTCTAGTGTCTCTGCCAAGAAAACCCCAAATGGTGGTCATGAAAAGTCAGATTTGCTGAATGATGAAACGAAAAATTCAAACAGTTCTGAATTTATCTGATTATGTTATTGTTTTATTCTCACCACTCCATCTTCTCTACAAGAATTGTATGAGTTTTGCTAAAATCTAGTTAAAGTCTATCCACAGCGCTTCTTTCAACTACTAGTTTAGTCCTCCTGTCAAAAAAAGGAAAGATTCAGGGCACATGATAGTTGTGTTCAAGTAAATGAAGGGTTGTGATGCAGAAGAGGGCTGAGATTTTTTCTGTTGAGCCCCAAAAGGCAGAACTAGGAATAATGGGTGAAGACTATAAGAAGCAAATTTAGGCTTATGCCAGGAAAATCTTCCTCTAGGTGGAATGGGCTGTCCTTTTGTTTGTTTGTTTGTTTTTTGTGGGGCAATAAGGGTTAAGTGTCAAGTGTCTGAGGCTGGATTTGAACTCAGGTCCTCCTGAATCCAGCAGAAGTGCTCTATCTACTGCACCACCTAGTTGCCGCCCTGGGATGTCTTTTGAATGAGGGGGTTCTACCTGTGACGGGTAAAACTAAATGTGTGTGGTCACCTGTCCCCTGTGTGGGGAAAGCTAACTAGGACAACAGTTTAACAGTTTAGGTATTAAACATTTATTAAAATATATTAGAGGTTAACAAAGAGAGAACAAGTGTCTCTGAAAGAATAGGAAAACCTCACTACCCTCCAGGAGCGATTAGAGCTGAATGGTCCAACCATTCACTCACAAAATCAACTGACAAAACCAACTGCCTCAAACAATGCTTCAAGCTGATTGGTTGAGGGTGGTCACATGTTCACTCAGCAAGGGGCCCCCTCATGCTCACTCAACAGGGGGACCCTGATAATATTCTCACATACCTCACTGGAAATCTTTATGCAGAACTGGATAAACCCTTGTGAGGTTATGCTTATCAGGGATTCTTTTGGGGACATGGGTTGGATTAGATGGATGCTAAGCCTTTCCAACTCCAAAGAATAGTGATTCTTTCTGGGACTCTCCAGGTCCTCAAGATGTGCCCCGACCCCGTCTCCCCTTTGGGACCCTATCTTTGGAATCATTCTTGTCTAATAAAGGGAAGTAGGTAACTTGGACTTTGACCTCCAAACACCTACTAAGCACTCTGTGGGGACCAATTTTTAATTGGGGAGTGCTAGCTCAGCGGCTCGCTGCAATATTGGGGCAAGGAAGGAGACCAGCTGCCTCCCTCAAAACAGAACAAGATTTATTTTAATAAGAACGAACTTAAAAAAAACACAAACAGGATCAGTAGGATCAAGGGAAAGGAAATAAAATGGGGAAAGGGAAATTATAATACCTGAAAAAAATACCACCTCCCAAGAATCAGCTGAAAATACGCAGGAGAACACCTGTCGCTTTCCAGCTTCCACCTAGAATTCCCAATTCTCCTCCCCCAAACCTAGAAACATCCCACACAGCCCCAGCCAATGGGATGGCCACTCTGACAATCACATGACTGCCCTCACTAGGCTTCCAATCATTATAATTTTGCCAGAGCCATGTAGGCCTCGGGGAGTGGTGATGACGTGAGGTGCCAGGGCCCTGGCAATGGCTACAACCAGTGGGTGGAGCACTGTGCAGTTTGTGGAGCCCCAGGCCAGTGCATGCTGAGGCATAAAAACCTCAAATAACAATTAATTCTTTACAACTCAAAAACTATTTGTTGGACTGGATCGAACTGAATTCTTGAGATCTTTCTATTCCTCCAACCTGGTTTCCACATGATTGATCTTTCTTACTGATTCCCCCCTTATTCACAGTGACCAAAATCCGTGTTTGATCAGTGCCTTCCTCCCACTCTACTAAGACAGGAGTCATTGGTTGGATTTTAGAGCATAAAGGTGACTATTGGTAGTATCGATTTTACTCTTCCTTCCCTGAGATTTATTGGTACAGGCTGAATTATGTGTTGTGTTTTATAAAGGAGTTGGATGCCCTAAGGCAGTGGTGAGATGATGCTATTAATTTATTATTAGCAATAATTATCACACTCCACAGGGCCCTCCTGGCAGAATGAGGCTGATAACCTCCTGTCGTGATCAGGGTATGCTACAGTTCCATACTCCTGCCACAATAATCCCTGGTTTCTCTGAATAGTGAGCAATAGAAACACTTGTCCGTAAATGCAGGGCACGAAGGAAAATAGAAAGTGAGCTTAGTAAAAATAATGCAGCAGACCTAAAATGCAATAGATTCTGCCTCTTAACTTCCTCTTTATTTAGTTTTCCCAGGAAAGTCTACTTGGGATCTTGAAACTTAGCAGAGAGGGGGATTTTGAAACTGTGTCTACATGAACCACTTATCTAGATTAAAAATTTATTCAGGGGGCAGCTAGGTGGTGCAGTGGATAGAGCACTAGCCCTGGAGTCAGGAGTACCTGAGTTCAAATCCAATTGCCTCATTAAAAAAAAAAATCATTCAGGGTGGGAAGCTAGGTGGCACAGTGGATAAAACACCAGCCCTGGATTCAGAAGGACCTGAGTTCAAATCCTGCCTCAGACACTAGCTGTGTGACTCTGGGCAAATCACTTAACCCTCATTGCCCCACCAAAAAAAAATCATTTAGTTATCTGGACACTTTCAAACAGATGGAGACTCAACATCATGTAAGCAAAACAGCTGGATAAGCTATCTACTTTGTTTTTCAGTTTTCATCCATCCATTAGGCACAATCAGCATCTTGGTGCTAGAAACAAGGACTTTGGGGCTTTCTCTAGATACGGTGATGATGATGATCATTAATGATAATATTAGTAACTGAAAATTACACAATACTTTAAAGTTTGCAAAGAACTTCATATATAGCTAGTAAGTACCTGAGGTAGCATTTTAACTCAGGATGATGATGAACATAAAAAGTAAGCAGGAACAGTGGCATTATCCATGTTTTGTGTATGGGACCAGCATCTCTGTGATGGGTCTGATAAAACTTATTACAAAGTCTTTCTGCAAAAATAGAGGAAAGAGCATCATGGTACTGGGAATCATGGACTTGGGGTCTAATCTCAGTTTTGCAACTAAAATAAGAGGCTTTGATTAGATTATATATAAGCTAGAAAGACCTATGATCCTAATGGCACTGCACTAGTAAATCTAGTTCCTCAGCATACCAAACAACCAAACTGTTCATGGATATTCATTAAGTAGCCGCTAAGTTCAAAAGACTCAATTGGGCACTTTGGGGAATATAGAGAAGGATATGGCAGAGTTGTTGCCCTCAAGGAGCATATAATTTAGTTGATTTTTATTACTCAATCCTTTCTTATTAATTGTACATTTATTTTCCTTGTGTTTCTAAGGGGGCGGGGTGGAAAGAGAAGTCATATAATCTGTTTACTTCCAATGGTTTTTTTCAAAGATATGTCAAATGACTTTGTTGAACATTCATCTTTTCCATTGATAATATGGTGCATGTTTGCAGGATATATATCTTATGGGTTCAATTTGAGCTTCCTCTTTTGAAATCTACTATTCCATTCTCTTCTCTGATTTTTTTTTATGAATTCAGAATAACTGTGTTATAAAACTGACTTTTTTTTACATTTGAATACCTTTCTCTCTGCATGCGCAACTTGTTGTTATTGAAACTGTGAACTTTAACTACTTCTTTGCCTTTGAGTTAGAAGTATAGTTTGTTTTGCTATATTTTTAGGATTTCCTGTGGATTCAGTGGATCAATAGTTTGTTGTCTGTATTCAGAAGTTCTGGACAAGTTTATATCCATTATTTCCTGTAGCATGATATTCAGATTGTTGGTTTTTTTTTTTAATTAGTCATGTTATTCTGATATATTGATGATTCCTAAGTTGTTTCTGTGTATTGTGTCTTCGGGGTCAGTCACTTTGACTTCTATAGAATTCATGTGTTTTTTTTTTACCCGTTTAGCTTTTCACTTCTTTCTTGCAAAATTTTCCTCCATTTCATTATTTCTGTATTTCAAATCTGTTATTTTCCACCTCTCATTCTTTTTCTGTCTGTCTTTTTCTGATTTCCCAATTCTTTGGAGGCCTTTGTCATCTTGTATTTAGTTTTTCTTACTCTGTCGTTTTCAAATATGTCATTGAGACCTCTTATTTCAAAGAAAAATCTACTCCTAATTTTACATATATATATACATACATGTGTGTATACATATACATATATATAAAATACATAATATATAATTCCTTTTTTGAATCATTCTAAAATTTCTTCTTGCTGTTCCATGAGTTGTGGGGAATCTTCATGATTTTCTCTTTCATTGAGGAATTTTGGTTAATTTCTCTTTATATTATCTATTTTTCAATGTGTTTGGGTTTCCTTGAGGTTTTTTTCATTTTTACTTCTATTTTTTGAACTTCCTTAATAGTTATTTGCTTATAAGTTGGAATTTTATTTTTTCTTTGGGTCTTTTTGTACTTCCTGTAATTCTCTTCCTGATTCCTTCTTTACTCTTTCATTTTCTCCCTTCCTCCATACTCTATTATAGCACTGCATAGACCCTTGATCCTGTACAGATCCTCTGGGAATGCTCACATTGGGACATATGGGAAAAGGCCAGGCCCAGGCCCCTCCTTGGAAGTAGACTTCATGGAGAAAGAAATGGTCCCAAGAATCTTCAGTCACTCTTCTCCCTCTTGCCTCTACAATAAAATACAAATTGTCTTTTTAAAACCCTTTGTGTGACCTTGGAGAAGATATTTTAACCTTTCTGAACTTTAGTTTCCTTATGAATAACTTTATACATTAGGAGGTTAGGCGAAAAGTTCTGTAAGGAAACTTGTAGTCAAAATCCTATAAGCCTAGAGTGCAAATGCATACAGAAAACACTACAAAGGAAGAACAAAAGTTAATAAAGTTTATTACCAGGAAAAATATCCACTATAAAAATTAATTCCTGCTCTGGAACCCAAAACAAGTACCCTGCTCAATGTTGATGGAGAAAATACTATTGATTCACCCAGAAAGAAGCCAGATAGGAGGTGTACCAATAATTATTTTCCAAGACTCTCATAACATCAATTTAAGAATAAGCTTCCTAATATGTTTTATATGATTACACATATGTAACCTATATCAAATTGCTTACAGTCTTAGAGAGGGGAGGGAGAGAAGGAGAAAATTTGGAAATCAAAAAATTTTTACATGAATGCTAAAAAAAATGTCTTTACATGTAATCAGGAAAATACTATTAAAAATCTCAATAAGGGGGCAGCTAGGTGGTGCACGGGATAAAGCACTGGCCCTGGATTCAGGAGGACCTGAGTTCAAATCTGGCCTCAGACACTTGACACTTAACTAGCTGTGTGACTCTAGGCAAGTCACTTAACACTCATTGCCCCACAAAAAATCTCAATAAACAATTTTGAAAGAAAATAACATTTCTAGAGCTATGTTTTCACAATAACTTTAGCCTCATCACGGAACTGGTTAGTCTGCAAAGGACCCCACTCAAAAGAATTAGAGTCCAAAGAGAATCTCCCAAATTGGTCTTTCCAATGAAGAATACCCTCTGTAGACCCAGAGTTTCAGTGTAGTGCTAAACCAGTTGCTAACACAAGCTATAACAATACTGGTGGAGAAGGGGAAGAAGTGATTTCTGTACTCTTGCCCATAACATTTAATTTAGAACTTGTGCCAGAGTATCAATTAGAATATATTGTTAAGTTCCCTTCCAACATCCCTGCTCCTCTTCCCTACCCCCAGCTCAAGTCCTTTGGCATTTGAAATGGCTGGTGAATTCATGCATGATTTATTGGAGAATTTGAGCATACTCTAAAGAATATTCTCTCTCTCTCTTTGTGTATGTGTTCGGGGTGATGGAGGAGGTCTGGGGTGGTAGTGGAATGGAAGGAGACGCCAAGTAATTTTTAGTCTAACCCATAGAGAATGTGTCTCATTTGAAGCATAGGGGATTCTACTGACAAGGGAGTGTGCTTCTTGTCATGGAAAAGCAGTGTGGTATAGTAGATAGAGATTTGGAGGTAGAGTGAGGAAGACCTGAGCTCTCAAATCCTACCTGTGACACTAATGGGAAAGTCATTTAACCTCTCTGAGCCTCAGTTTCTAATCTGAAAAATGAAAAGGTTGAGCTAAATGGTTTCTAAGATCCCTTCTAGCTCAGATGCTATGATCTGTGACTCATGTTTTCTTAGTAGGAAAGGCGCAGGTAAACTACTATGAATTTGCAGAATCACAGAATTACAGAGGAACCTCAGACGCCATCTAGCCCAAACTGCCTAAGAATTCTTTCTATAACACACATAAGAAGTCATGGTCATTGCTTTATGACCTCTGAATAGGGAGGATCCAATACTTCTTGACAATGCCTATTCCATGTTTTGATAGCTGTTAGGATTTCTCCCAAGTCTAAATCTACTGTTCTGAAACTTTGGGCACTTAGTTATGAACTATGGGACTAAGTGGAGCAAGTGAAATTTCTCAGTCGTAGTTGTAGTAGTAGTAGTAGTAGTAGTAGTAGTAGTAGTAGTAGTAGTAGTAGTAGTAGTAGTAGTAGTAGCAGCAGTAGCAGCAGCAGTAGTAGTAGTAATAGTGGTAGTAACTAGCATTTATATAATGCTTTAAGGTTTGCAAAATGCTTTATAAATTCCATTTCATTTTAATCTTATAACAAACAACCCTATAAGGTAGCTATTATTTTTTGTTTTTTGTTTTTAGTGAGGCAATTGGGGTTAAGTGACTTGCCCAGGGTCACACAGCTAGTAAGTGTTAAGTGTCTGAGGCCAGATTTGAACTCAGGTACTCCTGAATCCAGGGCCAGTGCTCTATCCACTGCGCCATCTAGCTGCCCCTAAGGTAGCTATTATTAACCTTGTTTTACAGATGTGGAAACTGAAGCAGAGGGTGAATTGCCTGGGGTCACACAGATAGTAAGTAGCTGAGGTTGAACTTGAACTTAGCGTCTTCCTGACTCCAGGTCCAACTCTCTGTTCAATATACTAGCTGCTTGTCACCCTCTAAATCCTTAAAAGGTTAACATGTTTGCACCCATATCATCTTATAGAAAGAATAAAGAAAAATGAGATCTGTCCATGAACCCCCAAAACGTGCATTGCTTATTTGAAAGAGAATTACGGCTTATGTCTTGCCCATCTTCTGAGATGTTTTGAGACTGGGCAGAAATACTGGGTGGAGGTTGCCCAAGGAATGGGAAGAATTTGACAAAAACAAGCAGAGAGAGTGATGTTAACTCTCCCATCCTACCAATAGACCCTCCCTAGGAGAGGAGGTGACTGTCCTTAAAATATCTTTCTGGATTCTTCACTTATTTATGCAAAGTTAAGTCCTTAGAAGCTAGTTATTTTAGGAGAAAGATTAAATTCAATATAATTCAATTTAATGACATTTGCTAAACATTTATTAAATGACTTCACAGTCCCATTGTCCATGTTCTCCAAGTCTATCCCATTTCCAGGCTTCTGGGCAATAAAAGCAGGATACTACAGTGAATAGAGCTCTGGGATTGGCATGAAGAAGACCTGGATTTGAAGCTCATTCTGAGCAAGTGATATAATCTCTCTGAGCCTCAGTTTCTTCATGTGTAAAATAGAGATAATCATAACACCTATCTCAAAGAACTGTGGGATAACCAAATGAAATAATGGGTATAAAATGCTTTAGATATTTTAAGGTACTATATAAATGCAAACTGTGATGTTTTCTTATTATCATTATTTATAATAATAGAATAAATGATAAACAGAAATTGTGTCAGTCATTATGGCCAGAGGAAATACCACCCTAACATGAACAAATTAATATCATGAATTTGTCAATAAAAAGACTGTCACTCTGTATGTATATTTTTCAAAAGTTAAAAAATTCAAGTGCTGACCCACCCACGTGCCTACAGCAGGTGTTATATAGAAAGGGAATTTTTCAGAGTTAACCCATGGATAATTTCACTGGTTTCCCAATGAGCATTGCTGATAATTCTTTGTTCTTTAAGAAACAATCTGCTGTCAGAGCATGGAATTCAGGAAAACCACAGTTGCAAAGATTGAAGGGATATTTTTTCTTGCTCCTCCTCCCCCTTCCAACCATCTCCATCCTAAATAAAGGATAAAAATGAATAGATTTCAGTGGTTAACAGAAAAAAGAGAAATATAACGTATGGCTGGAGCAAAGGGGAATGGAAAAGAAAGGAGATATGCCAGAGACAGTGTAATAGATGGAATATGGGAATTTTACCACTAGTTCACTGTATGGGAGAAATAATGTCAGAGATGATTGGAAAGTCTGAAAAGACTGGAGAGATGAATGGCCCCTAGAAGGGCTTGGAATTCACACCTTTATATTTAAAGAATCTATTTATGAAGTGGAAAGAGCACTGGAAAAGGAGCCAGAGTCCCACTTATGAGAGTTAACATTGACCTTGAGCAATTCATTTAGCTCCTGAGCCTCAGTTTTCAGATATGTGAAAGGAAGATTCTAGTACTATTTCAACCTATCTCTCAGGGTGGTTACAAAGGTTGAATCCAACAATATATGGGTGACTTGCAATCTAGGTAAATTCTAAGTCCTATACAAATGCAATGTATTTTATCAGTGCCTTAATGCATGAGACATTTTTAAATCAAATTAATAGGAAGATGACATTGCTGAACCATCATCATTATAGTATATTATTTAAGGGTTTTTTTCCTTCTTCAGCCGTAGTGATAGGTTTGCACTGTGCCATACACACTCTCTTGCCCATGACCCCCTGTGACAAAGGAGATATATTTGCAAGATGGCTAGTCCTAGTATAGCAAGATGCAAAGCCCCAGGGCCCCATTATGAGAACATGCAGCTAAAGAAGTCTAATTGGCCCATAATGGGACACAAACTTTTGAAATGAGCCTAATTAACACAATATTCCTACCCTAAAATCAGAGAATCTCAGAATTGAAAACAACCTTACCATTCATCTAACTCAGCCCCTAACAAATCGTAGGCTACTAGGAAAGAACCCAATTATGGTCATTCATATTTTTCTAGTACTTTAGGACTTACAAAGTGACTTTATAACACCTAGATGATGTTGGTAGAACAAATATTAATCTCTCCATTTTACAGATGAGGAAACTGAGTGTTAAAGGGTTAAATGATTTGTCCAGATTTACTTCAATCCAAATCTGTCTCTAAGATCTGTGCTATTATCTCCTTACCCATCATGTGGCAATCCACCTTTGGTGAATGGAAGGATGACAGGATAAAGGAAGGAAAGAATGAACTGATGACTCGGCAAATCCTTTCATGGTGAGGGAAAGCCAGGGGTCACTCATTCCATTTGGTAGTCAATCATGTAAGAAGAATGTTTAAAATTTTGAGAATTTTTGATGATATTTCCCAGGAAAGATTCTGTGGCAGAAAGTAAGCTCTCTGAGAGTAGAGGTTGTTTTATTTTTTTCTATTTGTCTGCCCACTGCTCATTGCCTGGCATATAGTAGGCACTTAAAATGGTTATGAATTTATGGAAAGAACTCTGGACCAGAAGCCAAATGCCCAACCTTGGACAATTCCTTCATTTTCTTTGAGGAGATGTAGAAAGAAAGAAAGGTCAAACCATGAGGAATGAAAAGAAAGGACAAGCTGCCAGTCAATGTTCAGAAGAAACAAATTATAGATGGAAAAACTAAAGAGACCCCATAATTTCAGGGTTATAAGAAAAAATCAGGGGAAAAAAGTTGAACAACAATGGGAGCAACAGCAGTAAAAATAATGATTATAAAAACATAGGCCTGGCATTATTTGGAAAGAAAGAAACAAGTCTCCCTGCAGAAAAAGGAGCCAGGAGAGAGGGTGCAGGAGAGAGAAAAAAGGGTGATACATATTTAAATTGATGACACTTCAATTACTTCTCCTAGGAAACCTTTTAGATACAACAGAGATCTCCTTGGAAATATACCCTGTTGATATTTCAAAATAAATGCAAAACTTCTGGAATTTCATAACTATTGGACCTGGGCCAACCATTTCAGAACCTGCCAGAGGGAAAGGGGCATTATGAAAAACAGGTCTTCCCATTGCTGTACATGCTGAATTCAATCAAATGCTGATGGCCCAGGCACCTAGCTATACCAGAGAGAGGTGCTAGGCAGGACAGCTACCACAGAGTGAGGGCAAAGAAGTGGTAAGAAGAGGGTCTCATGGACCTTGAAACTCTAGCATTCTGAGCCACATTCTGAGTGAAGAAAGGAAGGGTCTAGTATTTGCCTTGCCTTATTCTGCACCCTGAGGATGGTGGCTCCTTCCTCAGCCTGGTGACCAGCACCCACAATAACACTCCTGTTAGGGCCTGAACACAAAGTACACAAATTGCCTTCTCACAGGATTGGGACTGCCTGAAAGGAGAACTGACTGCTTCATTGTCAGCTTCTGTAGACTTCAGAGCTGGCAGTGAGAATCTATTTTCTCTCACTAAATTAATCACTGTTGGAAGCCGATCTCCCGGGGTTTCCTCAAGCACACACAGACACACACGAACGCACTCTCACTCTCGCTTTCTTTCTTCCTTCTACTCTTTCTTACTTTTACCCTCCCTCCCACCCCCTTCTTGGTTTCTCAGACCTTTCTTCCCTTCTGTCCCCCTTCATTTCTTTTCAAATGATCCTTTCCAACCCCTGGCTCTCCCTACTGTGGACATATGGGCTCACAAGGGAGACAGCTGGACGGGGAGACTGTCAGGAAGCAGGTATGGACCTCTTTGTGGATGGCCAGCCCAGGACCAAAGAGTGAGAAACAGAGAGGAGAGCTGGAACATTCATCAGCATACCCTAAATGCCAAACCATGCTATGGAAAGGAGGGAAGGAATAAGGGATGGAGGGGGCCAGAGGTAGTGAGGAGAGAAGACAGACAGTTCAGCTGCCAGACTCTCAGTTGCCCAATATGGATATTTCCATGATTTCTTCCGGGAGATGAGTGGTTTGGGATGGTGTTGATTTATCATCAACATGGTATAGTGACTAAAGCACTGGACTTAAAGTCAGGATATACATAGGTTCAAATATTGGCTTAGTGACCTCTGTGACATTGGCCAATAATTTTGTATATCTAAGTCTCAGTTTCCTCATTTGGTTTTGTTCCAGTTTTAAATGTATGATTCTGTGATCACTAAGCTGTTCAAATTCAGGGCCAGGTTAATATTAGTTATATCATTCCTACCACAAGGAAAAGCTTAGGCAGAGGTAGAAGCAGGGATCTTAGTGTGCAGTTCCTAGAAGAAAAACTATTTCCACTGTTCCTGATGAGACTCCTGTAGTCAGAAGGCCCACAGAATAAGGAAGCCTCATTCATTCTATAAGTGGTCCGTGGAAACAGTGGTCTCTCTCCCAAGAAGCAGGTAAGTATGTGTATCTGCTATGAATGGGCTGCCAATTTAGTGAAGGTAGAATGGCCTGGAAACTTTCTGAGTATTAATCACTTCTCTGAAGAGTCTTGTTCCTAAGGAGGTCACTCAAGGAGAAAGCAGGAGAAAGGGGGGGGCAGTGGGGTTGCTTGTCTTGGTGTCATAGATCCTTGGTAGGCAATGGCCCACCCCTAACTCCTTACCCCTTCCTGAATACAGGTTGGAAGGTGCTTCAAATGGGGATGTCTCTGTGAACAAGGGAAAGGCCACAGGGAAATGATGCTGCTGGGTAATGGTACACTTGGTTATAATGGTGGTTCTTTCTCAAGCAGTAAATTCCTGAACTTTCAAGAAAATAGAAGAGGCGGCGTGCGGCTAGGTGGTGCAGTGGATAGAGGCCCTGGATTCAGGAGGACCTGAGTTCAGATCTGGCCTCAGACACTTGACACTTACTAGCTATGTGACCCTGGGCAAGTCACTTAACCCCCATTGCCCTGCCCCAAAAAACAAAAAACAAAACAAACAAACAAAAAAGAAAATAGAAGAGGGAAAAGAATGACTTTTCTCCAGGGCTGCTTTGGAGTACTAAAGATGGAGTCTAGAGACCCAAGTTAGAATCTTGGAGTTACTACTTGCTAGTTGACTCCCACTAAACAATTCACTGGATGTCTTTGAACCTATTTCCTCATCCTCATTCACACTATCTATCTTATGAAGTATTGGAGAAAGCCCTTTGCAAATTTTAAAATACTATACGCTATTTAAAAATAATAATTGCAGCTAGCAATCATTTATATAGTACTTTAAGATTTTCAAATCACATTATGAATGCTATCTCAGTTTATCCTCACGAGAACCCTGGGAGATGGGTGCTATTATCCCCATTTTCACAGATAAGGAAACTGAGGCAAGCAGAGGTTGAGTGATTTGCCCAGGGTTCCACAACCAGTAAGTATCTGAAGCTTGGATTTGAATTCAGGTCTTCCTGATTCCGGGACTGGTGCCCTCCCCACTGAACCCCCTATCATTGTTGCTGCTTAGCCATCTAGAGCAGTACATAGTTTGTATGAGAATTATAGGATTATGTCCCTAAAACAGGTAAGGATTGTGACAAGACCCAAACAGAGAAAACGGTCTTAGTTGAGATCTTACCTGGTTCTTTGTGGGAAAAGCAATAATCATTTACATTTAGAAAGTTTGATAATGGGTATAAAGTGCTTTCTTTCCTCACAACAACCATACGAACTGACAGTGAGAGTATTCTTGTCCCCATTTTACATATAGTAAAACTGAAGCTCAGCAATAAGAGATGGTACAGACAGGAATATGAATTTGGGAGCTTTGTGGCTCCTAAATAAAACTAGCATAGATATCTCCATTCATTACCATTAGGTTTATTATTATTTTTAAATCCTTTTTTTTCCAGAGGATCATAGGTTTAGAGCTGGAAAATGACCTTAAACTCTATCTAGTCTAAAGTCTTCATTTTACATCTAAAGAAACTCAGGCCTAGAAAAATAATGTGACTTTTTGATAGTTGAGCCTGAATTCAAACCTAAGTCTTTTCATGCAAACATTAGTGTTATCTACATAGCACCATGCTGTTATCTCAAAACTTGCACTCTAGCCCAGGCTACCTTAGTATGTTATCTTTAATGACCAGGGTCATTTAAAAATTGGGGTCCTTCAGGTCAGAGAAGCCTCCCAGGCATGTTTGGTTGGGTCAACTGGTGTAGTTACATGAATGGTGACACCAACTGAACTGTCTTAATGTCTTATTATCACCCAACACTAATATGCTCTCTGTTCTGTGATAGCATCACCTGTTATAAGAAAGGAATTAGAATTTCCTCTTATCCTAACCATAGCCTATCTTTTTGTAAAACTTTTTTTTTGTTGATAATTTTTGTTTTTATGCTCAGTATATCTCTCCCCTCTTCCCTTTCCAAATTATCCCCTGTGAATGAATAAATAAATGAAAAAATTATTAAGTGTTATATACAAAACTCTAGACAACTAGGTGGCTCAGTGGGTAGAGTGCTGAGCTGGGAGTCATGAGTTCATATCCTGAGTGCAAATCTTGTCTCAGACATCCACTAGCCGTGTGGCTCAGGAAAGTTGCTTAACCTCTGTTTGCCTCAGTTCCTCATCTGTAAAATGAACTGGAGAAAAAAATGGCAAATCACTTCAGTATCTTTGCCAAGAATGCACCAATATGGTCTTGAAGTATCAGACATAACTGAAGAACTAAACAATGAAAACAATGTAGAAAAAACACCATGCTTAGCATTAGGGCTACAAACAGGAAAACAAGGTCATCTTTGGAGAGCACATTCTAATAAGAAAAGGTGACACATATGGGAAGTTTTAGCCACAAGTTAGAAAGACCCAGTGGTCCTTAGGGTTCAGCAGCAAAGCAGGTAATTACAAAGATTAACCAAAAAAGGGGGAGAAAGAAGTTTGGCAAAATCAATCACTACATCGATTATGTAGGACGGTAGATGCAATATCCCCCACACATAGTCCCCTACCTTTTCAAAGATGTAAGGGAGGTTCATCCCATCTATTTACAGAAACTTTCTTTTGACTAAATGAATTTAGGAGAACTCTCCCAACCCCTAATCAGGGACTCCCTAGGACTATTAACACCTTTACCAGTCACATCTCTTTTCCACCCCCTCCTCAGGAAAAGCATCAAGAACCTGTGATTCTGCCTGATCAAGCTTTTGCTTGATGGCTTAATAAACTGGGTCACCTCTTCTTCAGGTATGCATTTGGAGGTGTGAGTTATACAGGATTCCCTAACCTGGAGACTCAAATCAGCTTAAAAGGAAGCTGGTTAACCTGAGAGAAGGCAAGAGGAATGCACAGATGTTCTGTGTTAAAACTGGCATGGTTTATCGAACTCCTCACTCCTACATGGTACTTAAAAAGTAGATAAGGGCAAGGGATAGAAATCTGTTAGGGTCTCATTTCTCTGCTCCTCTTTCTGCAATACCCCTCCTACTCCTACTCTATCCAATGGAGGCCTTCACCGAAACCAAAGCTTCCATCCTCTCTGTTCTCATTAGTTTCAGGTTCTCCTGAGTCATGCTGCTACTTAGGCTTCATTTGAGTCTGTTTCTCCTTTTCTCCTGCTCTTTTTTGTCCAATGTTATGTTCAAGTCCATTCTTAGGATCCTTTTCTGTTCATTCCAGAAATTATAGGGGTTGGATAGCCTAAAAACACCTAGCTTGTGTTCATACTTTCTCCCCTTCTTACCATGCACCTCCACGGTGGCTCTCAATTCCATTTGAATGTAAGCTCCCCAAGGCCAGCTTCATAGCTGAACATCTGACCCTTTTTCACTTCCACCACTGTTTCCCCACCTACCTTCTGGGCAATGCTTATCTCATCCACACTCCTCAGGCTGATCAATGAGCTAATTGATAAGTATTTAGCAAGCTCTGGCTAAGTATGAGGCCTGCCAGATCCTGTGGTGTGCATAAAGATAGAAGTGGCATAGAGGAGAGAGTGCTGAATGTGTGGCGGGAAGACACTTACCACCTGTGTGATCCTATGCGAGTCACTTGCTCTCTATCAGTCACAGTTCCCTCAAATGTGAAATGTGGATAATAATAGCATATACCTCATAGGGTTATTATGAGGATCAAATAAAATAGTATTTGTGAAGCATGTCACAAAGCTTAAAGTATCTAAATGCTAGCTATTATAGTAATTAAGATTATTTGCAGTCCCTGGTCTTGAAAATCTTCCAATCTGGAAAGGAAGATAAGACTAACACAAGTGGGAAGATAACTTGGGGAAACAAGGCAAGGATATGTTAAGTTTCAAGTAAATGATGCTGACAATAAGGGGTCTGAGACATCCAAGAAGGGAGAGAACAGTATTTATTAACTATACACTTAGCAGCCACACCTGCCTGGACAGCTCCTATTTAAGGTGTCTAAGGCATCCAGGGAAGGAGAGAACACTAAGTATTTACTGACTATACACCTAGCACCCACACTGGAGTGGACAGCTCCCATTTATCTCTTCATCCCTTCCTTCAGTCTCACACCATTGTCCCCTTCTAGTGCAGTTCAACCCCTCCCAGTTGTCTTCTGCCTGCTTTAGCATGCTCAGCCACTCTTTCTTTATATTTCTGTCTCTGTCCCTCTCTCATCCCCAGAGCTCCAGTGCTTCTCCTCTTCAAGCTGTCACTCGCTCTTTGTATCTATCTTCTTCTAATTTCCCCTATCTCTCCCTCCCCTCCCTTGGCACATATTTTTCAGCTGTTGTGCCTCCAGCCTCTCTTTCCTATATTTCTGTCAATATCTCTTTCTTTCATTCCCTGTTTCTCACTCTCAGCCCCCTACCTCCTGATCTCTCTCCCTTCCAGTGGTTCTTCTTTGTCTCGCTTTCTTGTTTATTTAAAGGCACTATTTATTATGTTATATCAGAATGAAGAGCATTTCTATCTCCCTGTTTTTTTCCCTTTCCTGACCCCCCCCCCAACAACCCTTTTTCTCTGAGGCTCTCAGCTGCAGATGGGAACCATGTTCAATCCAAGCCCTGTTCTTTGCCAAAGAATAACAATGAACTCAAGAGCTACAGAGACACACAGAAAGAACATCTCTTTATTTCAAGAGACATCCCTGTCTCCTAGGTCAAAATAACTTCTCTTGTTTTATTTATAAACTCTGGGGGATGGGGAGTGTCCAGCATACAGATGGCACAGCTGGCTCTGGCTGGTGTAGTTTGTTGGATGCCTACATGGTTTTAGGCTCGTCTGTTCCCTCATAGCCAGGACCTTTAGAATACACTTGGCTGTATTTAACTGGGAGACCACGCTGCCAAGGTTGGAGGATTGGGGTGGGTGGGTGTAGTTTCTCTCTGTCTCCACAACATAATTTGGCAGACAGAAGCTCAGTGTGACTTGGGACAAGCTGGACAGAGTGTTAGGGCTGAAATGGACCTTAGATACCATCTGGTCCAACCCACTCAGTTTAGAGAGGAGGAAACCTGGTTTGTTGCTCATTATCACATAGCAAATGAGTGACAGTGCTCAGTCTGCTTCCTAAACCACTTCTCGGTCCACTGTCCCCCTCCCAGAGCATTCATTTGTTGGAGTTGCTTATTGAACGGTACTGTGAACCTAGGTATCATCCCATAGTGGCTGCACACTGTGGTAATACAATGGGCTAGGTCTTCACTCCATCTTTGACAAACTAGGTTCCTCTAAAAAGCTTTTCTAATTAACTCCAATTTGGGTCAGCTAGGTGGTACAGTGGATAAAGCAACAGCCCTGGAGTCAGGAGGACCTGAGTTCAAATCCTGCCTCCAACACTTGATACTTACTAGCTGTGTGACCCTGGGCAAGGCACTTAATCCCAGTTGCCTCACAAAAAAAGAGTCCATTGGTAAACTTCAAGGGGTCCATGAACTTGAATGAGGAAAAAAACAATATCTAATTAACAAAAATTATATATTTATTGTTCCCCATTCTCCTTCAACTCTAGAGGCAGCATGGCATAGTGAATAGAGAGTTAACCTTGAAGCTGAGGAGATCTGGGTTCAGCTCACACCTCTGATCAATACTTGATATGTAACCCTGGGCAACCTCTGCCTGCCTCAGTTTCCTCATTTGTACAATAGGGAAGATAATAGCACCTAAGTCCCAGGGCTGTTGTGAAGATAATAATGGGATAATATTTGTAAATGCTTTGTGAACCTTTAAGTACTACATAAATAGTAGCTATTATTATGCAGCTATTCAAAATGGTTTTCTTATTACTTGTTTTATTTCCCCCATTTTACATATGAGAAAATTTAGGTCAGAGGTAAAATGTCTTACCTAAGGTCATCCAGTTAATAAGTGTCCAAGCTGAGTTGTTAGGTACCTTGGAAAGCACTGGTCTTTGTCTTAAGACCTAATGGTTCTCTGCCCCATAGTCTGGGAATAGGAAAGCCAGCACACATTGAGGAGAAGGATGTCACTCAGTGGTTGCTGCTAAATTACTTACTATGCATTTTTTTTCTCCTGTAACTTCATGCCTCTATGTGCTGCTTCCTTGGTTAGATGGTAAACACCTTGAGAGTAGCTCTGGTACCTTCCATTATGCCATGTTTCTTTCTCCACCGGTGAACATAGTGTTTGGCACCCAATAACTTTTCAATAAATACTTCACTTTTTCCCTAGCAGAAATGACAGCCTATGGTGTCAGGACCAGGCATAATGATGAGAACTGACATTTATATACTTTATCGTTTATAAAGTACTTTATATTCATTATCTCTTCTTGGCCTCACAATAATCCTTTGGGGTAAGAACCGTGGATGTTACTATGCTCTTTTTCCTAATGAGGAAACTGAGGCTTAGGAAAGTTCAATGTGCTTTTCCAAGGTCATATAGCTAGTAAGTCTCAGAGGCAGACTTTGAATGCAAATTTAACTAACTAAATCCTGCATTCTTTTTTTTTTTTTTTTTTTTTTTTTGCTGGGCAATGGGGGTTAAGCAACTTGCCCAGGGTCACACAGCTAGTAAGTGTTAAGTGTCTGAGGCCGGATTTGAACTCAGGTACTCCTGAATCCAGGGCCAACGTTTTAACCACTGCGCCACCTAGCTGCCCCCTAAATCCTGCATTCTTACCAGTATACCACACTGTCTCTCATGCACATGGATGGAAGAACTCAGTGTGGCATGATGCATTAGGAATCAGAGGACCATCTGTGTGAACTTGGGTAAGACAGCTCCCACTCCTGTTCTGGGCCTCAGTTTCTTCAACTGTAAAATGAATGGGATTGAGATGATCTCTAAGGTCTGATTCTAACATTCTGTGATTTTCTCTGCCTCCAGTGTCCAAAGGTAATAAATAAAAGTCTTGATGCTCTGTGAGAATAGTTTCTTTTATTATGATACTGTTTAAAGGACCAAACATTTGCCAGTGCTTGATGCTTTTATTTTTTGAAGGCATCTCTTCCCATTGGACCTTTTGTTCCTTTCCTTCTCTTTGGCTTACTCATTCACTCCTCTTCTTTTTTTCCACTTTCCTCCTACTCTCCCCAGCCCTCCCTACCTCCCCCTGTCTCTCTCCACCTCCTTCACCTCCCTGTCTGCCTCTTCCCTTTCTTCTCTGGATGAAGTTGTCACACAAATACCCATTGAAAGATTCTTCCCCACAGTGAAAGATCTGAAATGTTCTTGAAAAGGCTTTGGCCCATCAATGTCAAATCTCTGGTTCAGAGCAGGCAGGAAGTGATGGGCTCTGACACCTGTTCTCTCCACCTAGCCCCCAGCCCACTTGGGAGATGCCTTAAATCCCTGCTCCTACACAGGGAAAGGGAAATAGTGATGATCCAAAAGCCCTTGCTGTCTAACCTCAGCCAAAGGGAAATAGCATAAAAGACAGAAAGGGGCCTCTTAAGAGAATATGAAGAGAGTCACAGAAAAAAGCAAGAATTGAGGGAAGGGAAGAAAGAAATTTGGATCTGCTATGTGAGGTGTGCTTCTGCTTTATCTTTCCTGAAGCCAAGCTCCCAAGGTACTTTCCTGATATTTCCACACCAGGCTTCTTTGCTCATAGCCTCCTCCCCCTTTTTCTAGCTCCCACTCCCTTTTACATGTTATGTTTCCCCATTAGTATAGAAGCTCTTTGAGAGCAAAGATCGCCTGGCTTGATCATATTTGTAGTGCTAGCACCTGGCAGGTAGTAAGCACTTAGCAAATATGTGTGTACTTTCAATCTCTCTCTTTAATTTTCTCTCTCTCTCTCTCTCTCTCTCTCTCTCTCTCTCTCTCTCTCTCTCTCTCTCTCTCTCTCTCTCCTTCCCCCTTCTCTACTCTCCCCCTTTTTCCTCTCTTTCTCTCCATTTCTCTCTTTCTTCTTCCTCCTTTCCACATCTCCCTCTCTCCCTCCCTCTCTTTCTCCTTTCCCCCTCCCTGTCTCTAAATTGGATAGCCTTCTCCACCACTGTTTTTCCAACACTGTCTCTCTTCCTGTCAAGGAGAAAAAATGTGAGGGTCTCCCTACCAGCATTCTCTTTCCCTCCTAATCTATCTAATGGAATAACCTTCTTTATGTAAAAAACTTGCTCATGTTGCTCTTCTGATATAAAGTTTTCTGAGGCTCCCTGTCATGTCTGTAGGGAAGCCTTCATTTCACAACCACAAAAATTATTAAGATTCAAAGAACTAAAAGGAGTTCGAAAACAAACACAGAGAATGCATAATGCTCTAAAGTAATCCAAAAAGAACTAAATTTGAGCTGCTGTTGGGACAACACCCTAATTCTGGTAAAAATCCCTCTCTTCTGAAAGATCATAAATGATGTCTTCTAGGCTTATAGGTCTAACCTGAGTTTTTGATTTCCCCCTGGAAGGTAAACATATTTGGGGGGGCTGCAGAACAAATAATCCCTTTATTGTTGAACATATACCAGCCAAGTAACTGATTTTACTCTCCAAATAGGATGCTGCGCAGGAACTATGAAGAACACACTGTATCAGGAAATATTTCTCTCTCTAGAAATGGCATCCCCAAACTAAGATAGCCTATGTTCCCCATTGTTATCCACCTAATGTTAAGTAAACTAAAGAAAGGTCCTACCCTTTGGGGCAGATTCATTGTGTTAGCCTAATGAGAGGCCGTGGGTGAGAGTCACACAGTATGGGAAGCCCAGCTAGCTTGAAATCTGTGTCAGTGGAGAGATTAAAGAGAGCCATCAAAAAAAACCCCTTTTCTCAGCTCCTCTCCAAAAGACACTAGGTAAGTAGAGTTACTACTCATACCAAAAAAAGGAGACCCCTGAACTAGATGATCTTTTTGGCTCTATAATTCTATAATTCGAACCAAAAATTCTTAAAGCCTTGCTCTTTTATTTAAACTTTGGCAGAGGCTTAATGAGAGACTTCTTGCTGTTTCTTGCCTTCCCTTTCTTCCTCGAAAGAACTAATGACCTCCCCTGTGATCACACGCAGTCAAGGCAACATCAGAGAGGGAGCTCAGCACCCGGGTTGGTGATTAAGAAAATGTGCCTTTACCAACAATTACACAACCTAGAAATAGCTACATAAGGCACATGCTCATCCTGGGATACCAGCTGCTCAGGTGATGGGACCACAGGAACTCCCACCACTCCTGTATTGCTGCTACTCAGTAGTCAATGTCACTGCCTCAGTGACACAAAAATGCCAAGGTACAGATAGATAGAGGGGATTTACTGCTGGCATTTCCTGGCCACAGAGTGGCTCTGGATAGGACAAAGCTAAGAGGCCTGATTGGGGTGGGGGGATGTCAGTGCACCATAGACACCTACAAGTAGGCATAATGCTCCACTCTTTAAAAGATCGATGATTCTAGCAATGTGGGCACTCTTTTCAGATGCATGTCACAACTTAAAGGCGGTGAGGTGGCACTGGGTCTGGAGTCAGTAAGGTCTGATTTCAAATCTAGCCACAGATGCTGATTAGCAGTGTGACCTTGGATAAGTAATTTAGCTTCTGTTTTCCACAGTTTCCTCAATTGTAAAATGGAGATAATAACAGCAGCTACCTTGCAGAATTGTTGTGAGGATCAAATGAAACATTCATAAGCCACCAAGCACAATGCTTGGCAAGGGGGGGAGAGAGAGAGGGAGAGAGAGAGAGAGAGAGAGGAGAGTGCACTAATTACGTGGAGGAGGGCATGAAGGCAATCTGAAAAGGCCTAAGGTAGGTCATCACAACTGAGTTGTGCTTTGAAAGAGGACATTCTAGGAGGGGAGGAAGGAGACATCCTGGACAGAGGGGACCACCTGGGCAAAAACAGGGGTACAGGCATGGAATGTTGTATATGAAAAATAGCCAACAGGCCATTGGATTATTGTGCCACATATCATTCTCTTGGCAAATCCTGTGACCTGTAAATATGCTAGAAGACACATTTCCCCAAATCTACTTTCTCACTGCTTCTTGATCCTGGAAAATACACAAAGCCATCCTGTTGGAAGAGCAGTAAAGTTGGGAAAGTGCTATCTTTTTTTTTTTTTGATGGTATGCAGTTTCTTTATGTCCCAATAGGGGGCTTTACTGTCATTCATGAATTCACATCTGGCCTAGACATTTACTTTGTGACCCTGGGTAAATCATTTAACTTGTCTACTTCAATTTCCTCTTTTGTAAAATGAGGTTAATAATATCATCTACCAGAGATATTACAAAGTCCTTTGTAAACCATAAAACACTGTATAAATGTTGTTGTTATTATTCTTCCTGTCCTTGGTTAAGAGAGTCATTGACTAGTTCAGCTGCTAGAGATAAACCTCACAGTGACTGCAAAACCTAACACAGCACAGTCTCCCCCTCCAGTATTTAGCAATCCAGCCAAATTGCTATTTCTGTCTCAATTTCTCTCTCTCCCTCCCTCTTTACCTCCTCCTCCTCCTCCTCCTCCTCCTCCTCCTCCTCCTCCTCCTCCTCCTCCTCCTCCTCCTCCTCCTCCTCCTCCTCCTCCTCCTCCTCCTCCTTCTTCTTCTTCTTCTTCTTCTTCTTCTTCTTCTTCTTCTTCTTCTTCTTCTTCTTCTTCTTCTTCTTCTTCTTCTTCTTCTTCTTCTTCTCTCTCTCTCTCTCTCTCCTTCACATATGATACTCCTCCATTTCCCCCCTCTGTACTTTTACATCACCCGTGTCACATTCTTTGAATACATACCCTCACCTCTACCTCATAGAACCTCTCTTTCTTTAACGTACAGCTCATGCTCCACTAGCACAGGACCACTCAACATGGCATGCCCACATCAAAGAAGGTACTGGACCCAGTGAGCAAAGCAGAATTGCAGAAATGTGCTATGTGCAAATTTAGAAACATCTCCACTCCAAATGTTCATATGGAATATTTGTGCTCGACCTGTGCTAGAGCCTTCTGAGCTCGTATTGGTCTGATCAGCAAGAGACAAATTGTACCTTTTTTTTAAATCTTAAAAGTATTTTATTATTTTCTAGTTACATGTAAAGGTAGTTTTCAACATTTGTGTTCATAAGATTTTTAATTCCAAATTTTTCTCCCTCCTACCCTTCCCCACCCAAGACAGAAAACAATCTAATAGAGGTTATATATGTACAATCACAGCAAACATATTTCTGTATTGCATGGAATGTTGTATATGTAAAATAACCAACAGGTCATTGGATTATTGTGCCAGATATCCTGTCCTTGGTTAAGAGAGTCATTGACTAGTTCAGATGCTAGAGATAAACCTCACAGTGACTGCAAAACCTAACGCAGCACAATCTTTCTGACCTTGTTACACATTACTCCCCCAACAGTATTTAGCAATCCAGTCAAATTGCTATTTCTGTCTCTGCATGTTCTGAAAGAATCAGAACACAAGGGGGAAACCTAAAAAAAAAACACAAAAAAAACAAAAGTAGAAACATTATGGTTCAATCTGCATTCAGAATCCTGAGTTTTTTCTGGATATGGAAAATGTTTTCCATCATGAGGTCTTTGGAATTGTCTTCTATTATTTCACTGCTGAGAAGAGCTAAGTCTATCACAATTGAGCATCACACAATGTTTCTGTTACTGTGAACAATGTTCTCCTGTTTCTGCTCACTTCACTTAGCATCAGTCCACTTAAGTCTTTTCAGGTTTTTCTGAAATCTGCCTGCTCATGATTTCTTACAACATTCCATTATATTCATATACAACAACTTGTTCAGTCATTCCCCAATTAGTGGACACTCCCTGAATTTCCAATTCTTTGCCACCACAAAGAGAGCTGCTATAAATATTTTTGTACATGTGGACCCTTTTCCCTTTTCTATGATCTCTTTGGGATACAGAACTAGTAGTGGTATTACTGGCTCAAAGGGTATGAAGAACTTTATAGCCCTTTGGGCATAGTTCCAAATTGCTCTCCAGAATGGTTGGATCAGTTCACAACTCCACCAACAATGCATTAGTGTTCCAATTTTTCCACAGCTTTCTGCTTCCCTTCTAATTTTGGCTGCATTGCTTCTGTTTGTCCAAAAACTTTAATTTAATGTAATCATAATCATCCATTTTACATTTCATAATATTCTCCATCTCTTGTTTGGACATAAATTGTTTTCCTTTCCATAGATCTTAGACATAAACTATTCCTTTCTCTCCTAATTTATCTATGATATCAGCTTTTATGTCTAAATCTTGAACCCATTTTGACCTTATTTTTGTATAAGGTATAAGATGTTGTTCTATGCCTAGTTTCTGCCATACTATCTTACAGTTTTCCCAGCAGTTTTTTGTCAAATACTGAGTTCCTATCTCAGAAGCCAGATTCTTTGGGTTTATCAAACAGTAGATTACTATAGTCATTTACTACCATATCTCCTGTGCCTAACCTATTCCATTGATCCACCACTCTATTTCTTAGCCAGTACCAAATTGTTTGTTTGTTTTTGCAGGGCAATGAGGGTTAAGTGACTTGCCCAGGGTCACACAGCTAGTAAGTGTCAAGTGTGTGAGTCTTGATTTGAACTCGGGTCCTCCTGAATCCAGGGCTGGCACTTTATCCACTGTGCCACCTAGCTGCCCCCTGTACCAAATAGTTTTAATGACTGCTGATTTATAGTTTAGCTTCAGATTTAGTATGGCTAGCCCACCTTCCTGAGACACACTGTACCTTGACCCCAGTATAGTGACATTATTCATTCTTTGAGCACAAAGAACAATAGCCAATCTCCATCTTCTAAATGAAACCCATCCTGATCCTCCCAAACTCTCAGAACCCTCCCTCCCAAACTGATATCCCGAACTATATCCTGACATCCCGAACTTCCTTTTAGACAGCTATATTTGTTCACTGAATTTATGCTCTCATGTTTTCCCCCTTTCACCCATTAAAATGTATCCTGTAACCTCTATGGGTCTAGGAATTATTTCCTCCTTTGTAGTTGTATTCTCAACACCTGGCATGGTGCCTGGCACAATTCCCCAACTATCTCTCAAGAGCTAGAAACTACCCATAAAGAATGTAGAAGAGATGGAACTTCTTGCTTTCCAGGTGCTTATGTTCTCAAAGCTTAGCAAAAAAAAAAAAAAGCAAACCTTATAGCATGCCCATTACTCAGGCTTGCTATAACGATGAACAAGCATCAATCGCAGACATGCCACTTGGTGAGGCATGCAATAATTTGCAACTGCAGCATTTGCCACATTATTACCCAGCTTTAAACATCACACTGAAAAATCCTAGCATTTATGAATTTTATGGTGATGCCTCTATGTTGGAACAAAAAAAATTCAGAAGAGTTTTTCTTTCTAAGCAGTTACTATGGCATTGAGTGTCAGAGGGATTAATATTCTCCACTGCCACCACCACTATCACTCCTCTTTTATAAAAGTCACCCTAATATGTGGCTCTTCCCTCCCCCAGAAAAATACTGATACTGCAAGCGATGATGGTGTCATGGGACCTTTCCAGAGTATGCTTCATCCCAGATGCCCAGCAACCTTTTCCAAGAACTTGGAGACACAGGGTCTAGGTTCTAATCCTACATCTGTGATTCCTTCCTTCCTTTCACCAAGTAGAGCCCTTTTTCTTTAAGACATAGTAGTATAAGCATCATCGTTTGTGTGAAGCCTTTCCTGATATCCCCCATGGTTAGTGCCCCCTCCCAAACTACATTCTATTTACTTACATTGTGTTTTGTATATATTTGTATTGGTTTTCTTTGTATTTGTGCGGTTTGTTTATATATAGTATGTGCATATTTTTTATGTATGTGTTTATATAGAAGAAAATGACCCTGGATAAGTCACTGTTTCAAGCCCATGATTTTATCATCTTTAAAATTAAGGGGTATATCTAGAGGTCTCTAACTCCTAAGACAGCTTACAACTTTAGAGTATAGTCAGTTGGTCAGTCAACAAACATTTATTGAGCCCATACTGTATGCAAGGCACGTGCTAGTGCTGAGGATACGAAGAAAGCTAAGATAGCATTTTTCTCAAGGAGCTCACAATTTAATAGGGGAGAACTCACATGTGAGCATATTTCCCCAATCTCCTTCCATTCATCTATTTCAGTCATTCTAGATTGGTGAATGTACTAGGGATGGAAACTGACTGCTTGTATAGTCACCAGAGAAATGTTCTATTTCTTTTCTTTTTTTTTCTTTTTTGGTGAGGCAATTGGGGTTAAGTGACATGCCCAGGGTCACACAGCTAGTTAGTGTTAAGTGTCTGAAGCCAGATTTGAACTCAGGTCCTCCTTAATCCAGAGCTGGTGCTCTATCCACTGCACCACCTAGCTGCCCCCAAATGTCCTATTTCTAAGGAAGGCCATCACCACTAAAGGATGTAGAGAAATTTGTTGTTCAGCTCTGACTCTTTGTGACCCCATATGGGTTATTGTTATTATTATTATTATTATTATTATTATTATCATTATTTTGTAGGGCAATGAGGGTTAAATGACTTGCCCAGGGTCACGTAGCTAGTGTCAGGTGTCTGAGGCTGGATTTGAACTCAGGTCCTCCTGAATCCAAGGCTGGTGCTTTATCCACCATGCCACCTAGCTGCCCCACTATACAGGGTGTTTTTAGCAGAGATACTGGAGTGGTTTTCTGTTTTCTATTTTCTTTTCCAGCTCAATTTATAGATAAGAAAACTGAGGCAAACAGGTTTAAGTGACTTGCCCAGGGTCACACAGCTGGTAGGTGTCTGAGGTCATATTTGAACTCAGGAAGATGAGTTTTCCTCATTCTAGGTTAGGTACTCCATCACTGTGTCAAAGATTGAATTTGAACCCAAGTCCTCTGATTTCAAAGTATTCTTTCCACTGTACCATGCTACATCCCTGGACTATTTGCATCTCTCTCCTGACTGCTTATACACCCCTGGGTACATTCATACCTGTATGTGTGTGTATGTGCACAAAGGCACATAGGTCTTCAGTCTGCATGTGTACTGAGTATGTATATATATTCATGTGTGCATATATGTGTCCATGATTAGATGTGATTGGGATGGATGTGTGCAGGTCTCTGTCATCCAATCATATCACGTGTCTACCAAGAGTAAGCACCTAGCCCTGCTACTTCATGCTATCTTCTTCTATAAGGCAGCTACACCAACAAACAATGTCTGTAAGACTGAGCCGTGATTTTGTCTACCTTGGAAGAGCCACAAGGCCCTGCTCAGGCATTGCTAACAAGCCAGGAGTGACAAGTCAAGTACAATGGGACAAAATGTTATGCTGAGAGAGAAAGAGAGGCTCTCACTTGCCAGGGATTCTTTGGAAGTGGCCTCCATGTATTTTAGATGCGTTCAACATAATCCAGTCTTTCCGTACTGTTCAACTTTACCCCCTTTCAATTCAAAGGGTAAAAGGTAGGGGAGAAGCCCCAAATAAAACACTGTAGTGATTCTCTCACCTCCCCTAACCCTCCACAAATCTGTCGCCTTTCCTTTCTCACTTTCTCTTCTTTCTTTCTAAGCTCCCACCAGTGAATTAGATTAGTCACATTCTTAATTAACTGTGCTGGTAAGAGCTCTATTAGGTATTAAATGTTTGTCACAATCCAATTAAAAAATCCATCACAGCAGGACAGGTTTTCAGAGACCTTGCAGATTGATGCAATGCATTTACAGCTCTTTCTGCTGAGGAATGGGAATGGGAGACCCAGAGGCTCTGAGATGAGGGAGGAGCCAGGAGGAACTGGGAGAGGCCAGGACGAGGGGTCTCATCCAAGTATTGTTCCCTTAGGGACTTAATTGCTCTGTTTGCTGTTTGCTAAATGGTTCTGCCTCTTGATGCCCATTGGAGGTTAGGCCTGGGTGGAACTGGAAGAAACTTCATCACATGAATTATGAAGGCACCTAAGAACCAGAGAGGGGCAAGGATGATGGATGGAAAATACACATATGGGAGAATAGCTATAGGGAAAGTGATGAGATTTTCTCTAGAATGATGTGGACAGTAACAGATGTTAGAGCAAGGAGGGAACTTGGGGCTTCTGAAGCATGACCTCCACCCTACTGGTTCGAACCCCCTCCCACCCACTTCCACCCTCTGAATTTTGATCTATCTCTTTTAAAAAATGACGAAAAAACTAAGACCCAGAGCAATGATGTGATTTGCCAAATGTCACATAGTGGGATACTAGGAAATAGGTCTAGGTGTCTTGATTCTCCATTTAATTTCCTTTGTCCTGTACCACACTGGCTTTTGGGACATGCATAGGTAATTATGATCATGGTAACAACAATAACGTTCTTATAGCACTTTAAATATGCAAAGTGCTTTACAGGTCCCAATCAATTTCATATACATACAATAAAGTATATTCAGGACAATGGACAAACACAATTCCTTTCCATGATCCTTACTAAGGATGATGTGGGAACATGAACAGGCAGAGGTAGTGATATCACGGGGTCTCTCTGGGGACCAACAGTTTGAACCTGGCAGGGAGGCATTTTAGATCAAGGATAAAGCCTGAAACATGTGGGATTGGAGACTTGGCCCCCGTTGGCTGTTGATTGTCAGAGTTCTGTAGTTCCCAGGTTGGAGCTGACATTTAGAACTTTTGTTTTCTATTTTACTTTAAAGAGACTCACTCAGGAGGAGGCCCATTATCATGGTAACTGGGGAAAAAAAGAAAAAGAGGGCAACATGAAACAGCAGTAAGAGCATTGAATTTGAAGTCAGGGGACATGGGTGTGAATCCAGGCATTTATTACCTATGTTACCCTGGGCAAGAACTTTACCATCTCAGTTACCTCATTATTCAACCAAAGGGGTTGGACTAGGCCTTGAAAGTCCCTCCCACCCCTAATTTTATGATCCTAAAGACAAGGTCTATATTTACTCCTGAATCCTCAGTTGCTTTCCTCAGTCTCTTTTCCTTAACCCATATTATAATATTGAGGAGAGAGAGAGAGAGAGAGAGAGAGAGAGAGAGAGAGAGAGAGAGAATGAATCTCCTTGTTTCAAATCCTAGTTCTGTCACTTGCTACCTGTGTGACCATGGACAAATCCTTTCCTTTTCAGCCTCAGTTTAATCTGTAAAATAAGGAGATTGGACTAGAATCCTAGACTTAGAAATAGGAGATACTTTAGAGGTCTTATAATCCAACCCATTTTATAGAAGAGAAAACTAAGGGAGGCCCAACTAGCAGGAGTGACTTCCCTGAGGTCACACAGCTAGAACAAGTCGGGACAGGGATTTAAATTCAGGTCCTTTGACTCCAAATCCAGTGCTTTTTAAGAAATTTGCCACACTCCTGATATCTTAGTTCCCTTACAATACTAAATTCTACAGCATCTGTGAAACCTCCTCAATTAACTTGTAAGCTTCTTCAGGAAAGATACTTTACTTGGTCTTTGACATTTCTTGCATCTCCCCACAGGATTTAGATCTGTGGCAGGCACATAGTAGGCACTCAATAAAATGTTAATTGACTAGCTGGTCAACCTTCTAGCAGCCCTGAAAAACAACCTCCTTCCTTCCTCTGACCTCTCAGATACTGCAACCCTCCTCCAGTATTTACCCTTTTTGTAGCATCAGTTTTGTCTCATGGGGCTACCCACTATAGGAGGCTGTGCTCTGGGCTTGGGGTTGTCTCATTCCTTGAATGATTAGACCTCCATGATGCGGAAATGCAGAGATGGGCTTTGATAACTCTTAGGAGTTAATGCAATAAGTAGCCTTGAGTTTCTGGATTTAGGAAGTACAACTGCCTTACAGTATGGAAGTGAAATGGCCTTTGTGACCTCAGTCTAGTGCCTGTGTAGACATTTCTTCATACTCCAAAAACTGTATGTGGCCTGACATTATTGACTGTACTCAGGGGAAACAAGAGGATTAAAAAAGGGACATGGCATTTGTGTATGAGGATGGTCAGGCCTGGGGTTTGGAATAATATGGTGTATTTTGGGATCAAGCTGAGCTATATTGGCAGTGGTAAGAAGGGCAGGACACAGAAGGCCAGATCCCACCAGGAAATGATATGGTTCCTTGGGGAACAGATACGGAGACTTAAGTAGTAACATTAACTTGTTGAAGATCCTGGATAAGGCAGCCAAGAACCCAGTTAGATTAAGGGAATCAATATTTAAAGATAAGAAAGATAAATGAATTTGTAGAACTGAATCCTAGGGAGTAGTTTCCTCATCTGCCAGGAGCTGCTCTCAGAGTTTTGAAAATTTGCCTCAATTTATTGTTTGAGCCTTCAACTTACTGTCCTTTCTACTATACCATGTTGCTTCCCCATTGTATGGCAGCCATGCATGGTTGATGGTTGGCCAATCAATTCAGCCATCTATCTGGTATATGACATATATGCAAGATTCACATTTGTTCTGAATGGCCAAGGCCCCTACTCTCAGCTTTGAACTGTTCCTTGGTTTTGATGATGAGTGGGGAACTGTAATAACAACCACAGTGGCATGGTGATATCAACCTTGTACCAACAAACAGACTTTTTGTCATAATGATGTTGTGCTTGTGAAGAAGAAAATTCAGACTTGAAGTACGGATAAACTTCCTAAAATTAGAGCTATTAATACATGTAATGGGCTCCCACTCATTTGAAGACTTCAAGTAGAAGATCAATGATCACTTACCAAGCATATTGTAGTGAGGGATCCTTCTGAGTTAGAGTTAGCATTACTATAAAGTGCGATATCAATGTGTTATGGGTGAATTTCCCAAAAGTTCAGTTTTTGAAAGGAAATGGGAAACCAGAGATTTGATGGTTCATAGATATAGAGCTCAAAGTGACCTCAAAGATGATCTAATACAATTCTCTCATTTTACACATGAGAAACCTGAGGCCCAGAGAGTTTTAGTGATTTATCTGAGGTCACATAGGGAGCACAACTCTGAGGAGGGATTTGAATTCAAGTTCTTGGCTCCAATGCCAGCTGGGCCACTCTGGTTCTGGGGGTGACTTTAAGAGGCATAAAATCATCTTCCTTATCCTAGCTAAGATAAATTATCTTTCTAATTCCCCTATCCCCAATCCCTAGATAAAAATGGTGTCACATTTGCGATCCTGAGAGTTTTCTTCCACAGTCACCCAGGCTAAGCCCTTTGAAAATTGGAATCTGGTTTATTTCTGCCAGTATTCTTTTTTTTTTTTTTGCATGGTGCTTTTTAAAAAAAACTTAATTCAGGTGGTTTCTGGCTAAATTCCAAGTGGGTAATTACATTTTCATATGATTTGGACTCCCCCAGCATTTTTCTTCAGTAATGATAGGTTTTGGGGGCAGTTAGGTGGCAAAGTGGATAAAGCACCAGCTCTAGATTCAGGAGTACCTGAGTTCAAATCTGACCTCAGACACTTGACACTTACTGGTTGTGTGACTCTGGACAAGTCACACAACCCTCATTGACCCGCAAACAAACAAAAAACCCAGAAATGATGGGCTTTGCTTCTTCCTTCCTTGAATTGTGGTATAGCATGTATCTGGAGCAAGGAGTATGTCCCTCTCAGAAACCCACCCCCTGGACGAGCTACATTTTCACAATGTGTTTGAGTGGGGCTGACTGATAAAAGTGCTTTGGGATCTCTGCAGGAAAGGTTTCATCTTTGGGGCTAGAGGAGAGAAAAGAGTCCCAACTGAGGCAGTAATATCAGGACTACTTAGACTTTTCATCTTCAAAGTGCTTTCCTAACATTATCTAATTAGCTTTCATAACCCCCTTGTGAGGAAATTAAATAGTACTTTCTTCTACTTGCTGAGGAATGAGAGGGAGACTGATGTAAAAAGCTTAAGAAGTTGGTTGCTGGCTGGGATGGGAAATTATGGGAGCTCTTGAACCCAGTGTTCCTGATGGCTCTGTGGTCAGACCAGAAGACTTCCTCAAATTAGAAACACTGTGCCCCCAGGTTGGATCAGTACAACAGAATTTGTTTGGGATCATAGATTCAGAACTAAAAGAGACCCCTCACTAAAAGGGACTAGATGAGGGATTTGATTTGCCCTAAGGCCACACAAGTAGTAAATGGTGAAAACAGGATTCAAAACCTACTAGCCTCAAAGAGTGGGACACTTTGTTAACCTATTAATATGGAAGTGACTTCTGCCTTCTTTTTGGTACAATCAGAAGCAACTTTTATCTCCTTTTGAGTGTGTGGGCAATGATATGACTGTCCAACCAGGATAATTCATAGGAATGCCCTCCTCCTATTCTACTCCAAGGATATTTCCAGTTTACCTTGCTTCAAGCCAGAATTAGCATCCTCCTCCTCACCAATCAGTGGCTCCCCAGGCTTTGGGGGATAGAAGGGAACCATTCCTAGGTATAATACATAAAGGCCATTTTTAAAACTCTGCTATGTAGGGAATAAGACATGCCTAGTTGTAGAATCTCTGTGTCAAGGGCATGGACCTTTTCATCACTTTTTTTTTTTTTTTGCGGGGCTATGGGGGTTAAGTGACTTGCCCAGGGTCACACAGCTAGTCAAGTATCTGAGACCGGATTTGAACTCAGGTACTCCTGAATCCAGGGCCCGTGCTTTATCCACTGCGCTACCTAGCTGCCCCTTTTCATCACTTTTAAATCATAATTCAAAAGCACTTTACAGAATGGTTGTCCTACTTTTGAGTGCCTGTCTTTCTGTTGCCCCATGACCAACAATTCCTGTTATTTATCTTTGCCCATTTGTTGGGTATTTCGTTCACTTTAAAGAGTGCCCCTGACACTCATGTTGAAGTGATTTTGGGACTCCAAGGATCTGTGATTTTTCTCCATCTCAGTCCTTCATCCATGAAATCAGATTACAGATTCTCTAGTCTTTAATAGATTGTCTTGCCAAATTGTCATGACACACAAGCTTATAAATTGGTGGCCAAACTTCTGGTGATAAGCCCCTATGAATTTGGTTCAGCTGGTCCTTGGATTGGAGACAGAAGTCCATTTATGGGCCTATCCTTAAAGACTTACCAGGTTGGTGGAACCCACCAAATCTTGCACTCTTCATTTATAGCCTTTGAGAACATAGAGTCATCTCTGAGTGATAATGAGGCATCAAACTAGGGCCCTAGTGTATTGACTTTACTGGTATAAAAATGGTGGGGTTGAGGAGACTCATGGTGTGATCTATCATGGGCTTGATATCTCTTTAAAATGGCCATGGGTTGGGTACCCAGCCAGGGATGGCATTGAATAAAAGAGTGTGGATTTTTAAGAAAGCATAGTTTGTCTTGACTTAGCATTCTACTAACTAAATGAACTTGCCATGCCTAGTAGCATCCCCTACATATGGAGTGCCAGAGTCTTTCTGGAACAAAGTATAAAAAAAAAGGAATAAAGATGTCAACCCCATGGGAAGTGGAGTTGAGACATGGTCAGCTCAGGTCTCATAGGGAAAAGATGTTAAAACTTAGATTGAAACAAGAATTACTGACTTCACTAGGAAGGACTAAAAACTCTGAGAAAAGGTTTCCTTTGTTTTTTACCAGCTCCACCACTTTCTGACTTCTTTGGATATCTCTACCATGTGCCCACACCAGGTACCTTCTTCCCTCCCTATTCTTTTTCCTTTGCTTTGTCAACTTCATTCTGTGTGTTTTCTTCACCCATGTGATTGCACACTCTTTTATGGAAGGGACTGTCTAGCTATTTATTTTCACTTGTTTCCCCAGTATTTAGCACAGTTCCTGGTATATGATAAGTAGGTGCTAAATAAATGTTTCTTATTTGATGAACTGAGGACTTTATTTAAAGAATCATAGGACTTAGAGCTAGAAAGGACCTTAGAGACCACCCTGTCAAGTCCAATTTCCTTACTCTACAGAGTAGGAAACTGAGATCAAGAGAAGGAAAGACATAGGTAGTAAGCAGCAGAATAAGCATTTGAAACTGAGAAACCAATGTCATTTCCCCATCTTGACTCTCTTAGGTGTAGTAATACCAGTAATAGCTTAAATTTGTAAGACAGCTTACATTTTCCAAATGGCTTTCACATCCATTACGCCATTTGATCCTGATAATCAACACATAAAAAAGGAAAAATAGGTATTATTAAATTCCCTTCCCCCCCTTTTTTAGATGCAGAAAAGAACACTCAAGGAAAATTAAGGTTCCAAGTATCTTACAGTCCATAGGCAGGAGATTCAAAACCAGAACCCAGTTCTCCCAAACCCTAAACTAGTGCCCTTTCTACCCTGAGGTTAATTGGCTGTATTTTTAAAAATTAAAAAACAGAACCCTGGCACATCACGAGGGTTCCATGAAAACAAAATTTAAATATAGGACAGTCTTCTAAATAGAAGATGCCTGGCTACCCCAGCCATAACCATGCATCCTGAGGGATGAGGTTTCACTTTAGCCTAACAGCAAGCAGGCCTCACTAATGACATAATTGACAACATGCACCTCCGTTTCCTGACAGCACTAGATTAGGCAAGGCAAGGCAAGGCAAGCATGGACAGGGAGCCAAAGTCTGCTCTCTGGAGCTAGCAGGATATGGAGCTAAACACCATTGGAGGGAAAGAGTCAAAGGGAGGTGGCAAATCAGCCTCACTGAGCTTATTAAGAAAGCTTCTATGGCAGAGGGGAGGATTTGGGGGAGGGTCTGTGAGGATGGCAGTGTAGGATATAGATTAAAGAGCTAGCATGCCATGAAAAGGCCTTTGGAAGATTCAGGGAGCGGTGGCTCTAAAATAATGCGTATGGAAGGTTGCCCTCAGCATCTGTGAGAAATGATTGGTACCTGGCAGCCAGGCCTGGTGGCCTCTGGGACCTCTCCAAGGAAGAACAGAGCAAGTAAGCAAAAGCAGAGACATCCTCAGGCTGTTAGGCTTCAGAGGTAGAGCTGGTAAATAATTCGCCTTGTCAAAGGGCATGACCCCCTTATAGACAACCAGGAAAAAATAGTTGTCCTAACCCACCAAAGGAGAGACTAAAAGAATTATCTGAAAGTCTCCTTGCCTCTGGAAGGAGACCCATTAACATTTTCACCAAAAGTATGTCATAATATTTTTTATGAGCCATGCTTTGTTCTGAGGTGCCCCAAAGCTTTTTGTAGATATTTGCTTATTAATCACCCAGAAGCCCAATGGCAATTGTTGTCCCAGTTTGGATCTCCCACTTTCCTGCTGTGGAAAGGAAGGAATCAAAAGAAGTGAAAGGTAAGTGGATCCTTTGAAGGGTCCCCAAAGCAGCAGTAGTTGAGTGAGGAAGGGGGCCTGGGTTGTTTCCTATTCTTGTATTTTCTACCACTATGTCCATGAACTCTGAAGATTGTCTCCCAGGTCAGAAAATCCTAATATGTAAATTCCTAAAAAGATTATTATCTGATCCCACAAAAGAGGAAAGAAACTGAGGCCCAGAGAGATAAAGTGACTTTTCAAGGGCAACTAGCTGATAGGAGTTAATCACTGACACACCAAGGCTAGAAGCCTCCTCTTCATTCTCAGTCTAGTCATCTTTCCACCCTGCCATGCTGCCTTTCTTTTACCTTGGATTATTCATAATTGAGTATTACCCACAAGAAGCTACCATCCCTGGAGATAATTTTTACACATTTGTTCCTAGTAATTCAAGAAAGAGACTATGTTTTTTCAAAAATATCTTTCTCTAATTTGTTTCTTAGCAGTATAAAAATATACGGGGTATAAAAATATACATATTACATGTTAGAACAGGTTCTTAGGCATACATGGAAGTTAAAAATAAATTTGTTAACTAATTCTAACACTAATGAAGGAGGTTTTGCTAATGGTTTTGCAAAAAAGACTTTTTCATTTGTTGGGCTAACAACTCTGGTAGAAGTGCTAATAATAATTTATCTTTAACAGTACAAGAGTCAGGATAACAGTGTTCACATTCTGGTTTCCCCTCTTATGTCGGTGTTTAACCATACCTGGCTGGCTAATGTTAAAATTAGCTAGCTACTGTTGATTTTAGTCACTTTGAATGTCAGCTTTAAGATTTTTTTCTTTTAGATGATTAGGCATTGTTTATTCACTCCTCAGTAGTTTCCTTCCCTAAAATCATTTGACAGATATAAAACTATAAAGCAGAAAGAGATATCAGGGTCATCTAATCCAACACTAACACAAAGTTTCAAACTGTCTTTACAGTATTCTTGCTAAGTCCCCACTCAATCAATTGGAACGTTTTCCATATTCACTATTTTTCAAGGAAGGTCTTTATTGTTAGCCAAAATATGATTCCCAGTAACTTTCACCCTTTGCTCTTAGTTCTTTCCAAGCAGGAGATGTTTAGTTCTACTCCCACATAACAGAGCTTTAGATGTTTGAAAATGCTTATCACATTTCTTTCCATTCTTTCTCATTCATGGACACACTAACACATACATTCTTAACAGCCTCTGTCCCTTCAAGTATTCTTCACATGACATCATTTTGAGTCCCTTCACCATCCTGCTCAGGATGTGTTCCAGCTTGTCAATGACCCTCTTGAAATGTAGCACAAAAATCCAACACAATGCTCCAGATGCGATCTGTTTAGGGCCAAATATAGTGGGACTATTACTTCCTTCTCTCTGGTCATTATAATTCCATGAATGCAACCTAAGATCACCTTACCTTTCCTGGCAGCCAAATCATTCTATTGAGTCATGTCGAAATTACATTCCTGAACAAATGTTTTATCATCTTTCACTAACCAAACTCACTCAATTATACTATCTTTTGCCCTCTGCCTGAAAGTTTTATTCATCCTACAAATCCTGACTTTCTTTTGTTCATTTTATAACATCCTTTCAATCTCTCCAAATGCAAGCTTTTTTCCTCTGCTATATTTGTTGGTCTTTTCCATTTAAGATTTTAGACCTATTTTTCTGACTTGGCGAAATGCGGCTGCTCAGTCTTATTCTAACCTGATAATCATTGGCTGTGTTTCTTAGTTTACAAAGTACAATTTCTTTGCATATCTCTGTTTGGGTCCCCTAGGTAAAAATCTGTTGATCATTTCCTATTTATCCTGTTTACAATTTGCTTGTATGCAGTTGTTTACATGGTGTATCCCACATTATGTTGTGAACTCCTTGAGGGCAGGGACTGTCTTTTGCCTTTCTTTGTATCCCAGCACTAAATGCAGTGCCTAGCACACAGTAGGTACTAAATAAATGTATACTGGCTGACTGATTATAGGTTGGCTCTCAGAATCACTCTCTGGCATGTGGTTATCCAGGCTAGCTTAAGAATAATTTTCATTTATCCTCATTTTTGCACTCTTTGCACCCATAGCTTGACAATCAGCTTCTAAATCAGTTCTTCTCCCACACAAATACACACACAGACACCGTCTAGTGGGCTTCCACCAGGGGGTCTCTACTCCACCTAGGTCATAAATAATGAAACCCACCTGACCTGGGGCAGCTAAGTGGCCAAATAGATAGCACCTGGCCGGGGAGTCAGGAAGACCCAAGTTCAAATTTTACCTCAGATACTTACTAACAGTGAGACCCTGGTCAAGTCACTTAACTCTGTTAGTTTTAGTTTCTTCATCTGTAAAATGAACTGGAGAAGGAAATGGCAAACCAATCCAGTATCTTTGCCAAGAAAACCTTGAATGGTGTCATGAAGAGTTGGATCCAACTGAAAAACCTCTCTACAATAACAAATCTGACCAGTAGCAATCAATGCCTACAGTGCTATGGTGCTGCTGCAGAAGTTGCTACAGGTGTGGAGTTCTTCAGGAGAGTGGTTTCAACATGAGTTTCCTCTCCCTCAGAGTCTTCACTCAGTATTAACTTCCTAATGAATGGGGAGAGCATCTGTGTCAGATAACCAGAACAAGGGAGCTTTCACTGCTGGGTTTTATAGCTGCTTCTGGATGGGAGGGCTGGTTTTCCTGGGATATGGATGGCTGTTCCTGAGCTCCTGGGCTATTCTCCTAGAACATAGCTGTAATCTTTAGCTGCTGAGGTGTAGCAGCTAGTCAATGAAACTTAGTGACCTTGTCAATCCCACATCCAGTATGATCGCTTAAGGATAGAACACTTGAGAATAAGCTCACGCAGCTCTGGAAAACTGTGAATGCCTAACTTTTCCAGAGATTGCCCCAAATCCTTCCCTCTTCCTCCCAGACTGGCTCAAATTCCAAAGCTTTCCAAACTGCGCACTACCTACAGCTTGCACTTTGTGTTTACTTTTCCCGAAAGAACTCAATGTCATTACAGATGAATTAATCTGTGCAGAGGATGCCACAAATAGGGGCAAAGGCAAGAGGCAGTTTATCACCTCTAAGGAACTATATATCTCTTCTCTAACCTCCTTCTTCCCAGCCCCCACCCACCAGGACTAGAATTAATCCCAGCAGGAGATAGCTAACCAGGTCAAGTTCTTCTCCCAGGGCCCACATGTCCAGGCCACACTATACCACATGGACACCAGAGTCTGATCACAGATTTTTGCCCAGGGGCCCCTTGGCTGTTTTTGGGTGATAAGAAAAATAGTTCATTGTGTTCTTCCTATTGCCAGTAAATTAACAGGCTAGGGCAGCCTTTTGCCTACCTACACAGTAGAAGGAAACTTCATTAGTAGATTGGAGGGCGGGGGGGGGGGGGTTCTCCTCCTAAAGTGGATTTTCCTCCTCCTCTTCATGTTCCCACTCGGAATGGACTCTGGCTATGACCTTGTCTAATTGGTGCTAGACATCTCAAAGGATGATATTTCTCCCTTCTGCCTATGAGAGAGGAGAAAGGGTGAGCAGGGTATTTCTGAGTGAGGCACCTCAGAACTGATCAGAGCTTAAGCAGACTGTTAACTGATTCATTATTCAGGCCCTTGCCATACCTTTAATCACAGAGTGTTAGAGAAATAAGGGAACATAGAAACCAAGTACAACCACCTCATTTGGCAGATAAGGAACCTAGCAATCTGAGAGGTGATGTAGAGAGAACTCTGATCTCTGGATTCATTCTCTAGGATTCTATTACTAGCACTGGTTTTTCCAACAGAAGGCATTGCTAGACCTTGCCTGTATCCATTTGGTTCCAGTTCCTAACCTCACTCCTGTTTGGGACCTATATTTTAGTGTCCCCATAATGATGATATCTGGGCAGCATGGAGATCCCTGTCCCTTATAGGTATTCATGATGCATGTTCATGATGGAGATAGCTAGGTGGCACAGAGGATAGAGTGCCAGGCCTGAAGCCAGCAGGAGTTTAAATCTATACACAGACACTTAGTAGTTTTGTGACTCTGGGAAAGGTCATTTAACCTCTCTTTGCCTCAGTTTTCTCAATTATAAAATGGGGATAATAATAGTATCTGCTTCCCAAGGTTGTTGTGAGGATCAAATGAGATAATATTTACAATGCTCATAGCACAGTGCCTGACACTTAGTAAGCACTATATAAATGGTAGTTTTTATTATTACCATTATGATGATGATCATAATTAATAGTTATGCAGAAGCTGAACACATTCCTACAGGGAGGAGGGTCAAAGGCAGAGCCTATGATTCATTTCCTCTGGGTGTTCTCTAAATGACAGGCTCCTTCTGTAGAACCAGTATCTGCAGGGCAAGTGAAAGCATGTATTGGTGGGTACCATGATGTGGATGTTGCATAGAGAGTTAGTTACCCATGGAGTCAGGTAGATCTGGGTTCTAATTCTTACTCTGTCACATATTGGCCTGGTGACCCCAAGCAAGGTAACCTCTCAGTGCACCCAGGCAACCCTCTAAGATTACAAAATGGAGAGTAGGTATTCATCTATGGTGATAGAGGGAATTCTTCACTGGAATCTTTCCAAACCAATGAAATCACAGGTCCAATAAAAGACTTATAGAGAAAAACAGGGAAGAGTCCAGCTGGAAGAGGGGAGGAGAGCTTGTTTGTACTGTGGCAACTATCTTGATCTCTTTAAATTTATCTTTATTGATTGTGGATTTGCTGTTAAATCACTTGCAATGAGAAGGCATTTGCTTCCCTTTCATTGCCCTATCACACAAGGGGATGCCTCTCCCTAGGTGATGCTGGTTATAAGGCTCTGAGGCAAGACAAACATCATTAAAATCTGACCCATCTTTCCAGGCTATGCTCAAATTCTACCAGTTCATAGAGATGTCCCTGAGCCTAAAGTCATAACAAAGGCAGGGCCCTTCAGCCTCTGTCCCAGAGCACCAAAATTTAGAGGGGGTTTAACAGTGCATGTGCCACTGTGCAACTTGAGCTAAGCATTGAGTTAGTATGAATAGTTAGGCTAAATAAGAAGCCATCATGTAGCAGCTTCCTCCCTCCACCATGGGTTGCATCTTAGGTGAATTTCTCTCTAACCTGGCTCCACTCTGTTTTCACCACCACCACTGCTACCTGTCCAAGAGCCCCTTTGCAATATCTCAGGGTCTCTATCTCTCCGCCAAATATAATTCAGTTCAACAAACATTTGGAATGAAGGTGATTGTTTTCTGCTCTGGTTAAATCACACCTGAAATGTTGGGTTCAGAACTGGTCACTGAATTTTAGGAAGGATATGGACAAGCTAGAGTGTATCCTAGAAGGGCTGCCCTTAAAACAGCATCCAATGTAAAACAGTCAAAAGAGCTGTGAATGTTTTGAAAGGCAGTCAGTCAATCAGTAAGCATTTATTCAAGTGCTTATTATATGTCAAGAAATTCATGGAATGCGGTAATAAAAAGAAAGTAAAAAACAAAGCCAAAAAATAATCTCTGCGGCCAGTACTTCTGATAAAGGCCTCAACTCTAAAATATATAGGGAACTAAATCAAATTTATAAGAACCCAAGTCATTCCCCAATTGAGAAATGGTCAAAGGATATGAATGAAGTTTTCTGATGAAGAAACCAAAGCTATCTATTCCCATATGAAAAAATGCTCTAAATCTCTAATGATTAGAGAGATGCAAATTAAAACAACTCTGAGGTACCACCTGACACCTATCAGATTGGCTAAAATGACAAAAAAGGAAAATAATAAATGTTGGAGAAGCTGTGGGAAAATTGGAACACTAATCCATTGTTGGTGGAGCTGTGAACTGATCCAACCATTCTGGAGAGCAATTTGGAATTATGCCCAAAGGGTGATAAAGCTGTGCATACCCTTTGACCCAGCAATACCACTTTTGGGTTTTTTTCCCAAAGAGATCATGGAAGTGGTAAAGGGACCCACATGTACAAAAATATTTATAGCTGCTCTTTACGTGGTGGCAAAGAATTGGAAGTTGAGGGGGTACCCATCAATTGCGGAATGGCTGGACAAGTTGTGGTATATGAATACAGTGGAATACTATTGTGCTATAAGAAACGATGACCAGGAGGAATTCAGAGAAACCTGGAGGGTCTTGCATGGGCTGATGATGAGTGAGATGAGCAAAACTAGAAAAACATTGTACACAGTAACATCAACATTGAGTGTTGATCTACTGTGATGGACTATATTCTTCTCACCAATGCAATGGCACAGAAGAGTTCCAGGGAACTCATGATGGAAGAGGATCTCCAAATCCAGGAAAAAAAAAAAAGAACTGCGGAGTATAGATGCTAAATGAACCATACTATTTCTTTTGTTTTTGATGCTGTTGGTTTTTTTTTTCTATTTTGAGGTTTTCCATCATTGCTCTGATTTTTTCTCTTATAACATGACTAATGCAGAAATAGGATTAATGTTATTATGTGTATGTATATATATATATATATATATATATATATATATATATATATATATATATATATAACCTATATCAGATTACCTGCTGTCTAGGGGAGGGGGGAGGGAGGGGAGGGAGGGAGAAAAATCTGAAATTGTAAAGCTTGTATAAACAAAGGTTGAGAACTATCTTTACATGTAATGGAAAAAAAAATACTTTATTAATTAAAAAAAAACAATCTCTGCTCTCCAGGAGCTCACATTCCCATAGAGTGTAGAAGGGAATATGCTAATAACTATGTAATTACAAGGTATAGACAGGAGAAATGAAAGGTGATCTCAGAGGAGAATGGTAAAGAAAAAAAAAGTTCACTTGGAATCAAAAAACTTCTGTCTGTTTGAGTGGCCACTCAACTCCTTCTGTAACAATCTCTTCTAGCCCATATTTGCTCATGTTTAAAATGGGGTTAATAACAATTTTCCTAATAATATTCATTAAACCTTTGTGAGGATCAGATGAGATAATGTATACAAAGCACGTTGTAAATTGTGAAGAGCTTAATATATGCCAACTATTGTTTCTATTTCCACTGGAAAAGCAGAGAATAAAGTGGAAGGGGGTGGGAAGCTAGGGCTTAATCATTCTCTTAACATTTGAAGGGCCATTTTATGGAAGAAGGATTAAGTTTATTGTTTGAGCCTCTAGAGGACAAAACCAAGAGCCATGGATGTAAGATACAAGAAAGCACATTTCATTTAATATGAGGATGAACCTTATTTCAATTACAGGTATCTAACTATGGAAGAGGAAGCCTCAGGCTAGAGTTCATCGTTGTTGGACTTGTTTCTGCAGGGGTTCATAGACTGCTTGCTGGAGATATCCAGGAAGGGATTGGATTAGATCATTTGTGTCAAATTAAAATTTCATGTTTATTTTAAGGTTATGCTCCTCATCCATTTGTATCACAGGGATATGTCTTTCTAAACCGTTTCCCTTTACAAAGACCTGCTAATCTTATTACATATTGATTGGGACAAAGGGACACCAGGCTCTGTGCTATGCCTTGAGAGTTTTGTAAGCAGCCCAATGAGGCCAGTTGGCTTGATATCTCTGGACTGCTAAGGTCCATCCAGCTTTTCTTTTCTCTAACTTCATAAGGAAGGCCAAAGACACTGGTTCAAGTCTTGAGATGAAGAAAAAATTTTTTGCTGAGTCCCAAAGCCAAAGCTTACCTCTAACCCCAGACAATCTTCTTGACATTGTGTTCTACATTTAATGGTGATAGGGACCTAGTAAAGGAATATGGCTGGTTCAATGTCAGTTCCCCGAATGAACAGAAACACAATGCAAAGTGTATTGATTGTTATAGGTAATAATGAAAACTACCTTTGACTTACTGAATATTAAAGATTTAAAGAGATCTTAAAATTCACCAGTCCCTTGTGGATGAGGAATCCTAAAGCAGTCATATGTTTTGCATAAGGTCACATAAGACAGCACTGGGACTAGAATGCAAAACTTTTGACTGGTGGCCAGAGCTGTGTATAAAGTAACGCAGAATGAATAGCATTTTGCTGTAGACTGTCAAAATCTGAGGTCGATGGCCTCTAAATGCAATGGAATGTATGGTACAACTTCCACTCCATCAGGCCACCCCTCAGATGGATCCATTGATATAATGCTCCCCCATATTGGTCTACTTCCTCCCCTGGTCCCTCAGGGGGTAATGACTAGACAACTCTCTCTTATTGAACTATTCTGTGTTGCTATCCAGAATTCCCCCACTCCTAGATATTTTTGACTCAGGTGAAAGTATTCCTTGAAGCCATTTTGATGCACGCTGTATATTGGGAGAAAGAAAATATATATGTAGTTGAAGGGTATAAACTAAAGCCAACCACATCCTTTGGGGATGAGAGATGTATTTTTCCTGGGATATTATGTAACATACCATGAGATAGGGTCAATGCAGGCTACCTCTTTTCTGAGTGGTACTTTTATTCCTCTGCAAAATTCAGTCTTTTCTTAATCCAATCTAATAAACATTTATTAAACACCTATGATGTTCAAGGTATGAGAGACAGTATGATACAGTGGATGGGGAACCAAGCCCATCAAGAAAACCTGGGTTCCAGTCTTATTCTTAAATGTACCAGCTGTGCAACCTTGGCCAGGCAACTCTAGAACATTGTAACTTGCACAAAAGTTGCAGATGTGTTAGAATAGAGGGAGTTTCATTAGAAAGAATTTCAAATTCTACTAAAATCACAGTTCCTGTCTCAAAAAAAGTGCCATGCTCTCTGCTATTGATACAAAGACAAAAATTAAACAATCCCTGACCACAAAGAGCTTACATTCTGCTATAAATTTATATCATATTCATCAGTGACATGTTGGCAGATACAGGATTTTGAGCAGAGTTTCTTAACCTGAGGTCTGTGAAGTTTTGTTTCGTCAATAACAGTATTTAAACATAAGCAGATTCCTTTGTAATCCTATGTATTTCGTTTAATGTATTTAAAAACATTATTCAAGAAGGGGTCCATAGGTTTCACCAGACTGTCCAATAGGGTTGATGACACAAAAAATGTTAAGAACCCCTTCTCTTGGCAAAACCAGAGCCCCATTGTCATTTCCATAAAACAATGCCTCTTTTCCCTCAGACACATCCAGATTAAGCATTTAATGTGTGTTTGATACAGTGTTAAATACTGGGAATACAGCAAATGCAAGCAGAAAGATAGTCCTTACCCTCAAGAAGGTTATATTCAAATGTGGGAAGACACAAAAATAATGAAAAGGTGCTCATTTAAGAATTTCCTTAAAATGGAGATTCTGAGAATGAACAAACCAATAAGATGCTGGGATGTCAGGGGTGGAACATACTTCCAATGTGGGAAGATCAGGGCTGAAGGAGGCCTCAGGGTTAACTTCAAGAGTGAAAAGGCTGCTTGTGACATGATGGAGAAAATCTGGTGAGTAAGGAGGACATTCAGGAGAGGATTAAAGGGATTAGCTTTCAAATCAAACAAGATGCCACTGAATCTTCTGATGTTCATGATACCAGGCTATTGGGCATGGCTTCTGGAGGATGGAGAACACCATTGGACAGGGCTTCAGGGTTATCAGTACTATACCAAATGCATTTGGAGGAATAGAGGACAGAAAGGCAGAAATGGTGAGCAGTTACCTCATTACCTCTGTTCTTACCCTCTTCCAAAGCTGTCCTCCATGTACTGAGCTTCTTTTCTATTTCACTTTGGACTAGCTCAACCTTAGCTAACAGAGTTGGTCAAAATTAGGACAATAAAAGAAGAATTCTACTATTGATCTTGAAAAAAGGAAAACTCACTCTTTCTGAGTACCTGCTTTTAAGCAATCAATGAAAATGTATTTATCAGAAGAAGCATGTTTGACCTAGCCAAGTGTTACATGAGGATAAACAACTACAGAGGGAGGAAACAAGGAAAGGGCTACCCAATATAACAGTGACTGAAAACATTTCAAACTCTATATCTTGAAGGATTGTTTTCATTGGATAGAGTAGTTCCTTAATTGTTCTGCTCTATCACCAATGTTGGATTTGCTCTTGGTTCTTCTGGAAAGCTCCAGAAACACCTTGGTAGGATGCTAATCTAACAGAATACTTGGATCATGATGAAGTGATGGTCTTATCTTGAAGTCTTTGATTCTGCTCCTACTTCAAAATGGTCTTTGCAAATGGGCAAATTACTTGACTTTTCTGTCTTTCAGTTTCCCCGTCTTGGAATTAGAGTTGGGTGTTTCCATAGGCATGAGGAAACAAACCTGAGAACATTTTCTATCTAGGCCTCAATGTTCTCCATGCTAAAATGATGTGGTTGGAGTAGATAGCCTCCGAGGTCACTTATAACTCTAGTTTTATGATCTTACAATCATGTCTTCTGAAGGAAATCAGGCACAGTTGAGTCTGTGGTCCAGATTATCCTCAGCTTAGCTTGACTCATTATAGCATGTACTTTTAAGCCACTCTCACAATTCCCATTTGTACTTGAAGGCTGAATCACCAGAGGATATGTTTTCCTTCTCCTCTTAGGATTCTAGGCGACCTTGAGAGATTAATGGAAGTATATTCCTAATGCTGTAGTTCATGAGTTTCTATTAATGTGCCCCTCCCCATGATTATCAGTTGATATGTCAGCCAATTAGCTTTTAGAAAGGAATATTTACTAAGGTGGTAAAATAGGCACAAAAACAACCTTCCAACATACAGAGTCCAAGAGCAGTGGACTCTAGTTTCGAATTCATATGGTAAAAGGATCACATAACTCATGGTTGCTGGAAATCTTTTTCTTCTCTTTTGGGGGATATGCATGAGGTTCCCTGTAGGTATGGTGTAGTTTTGTTTTTCTCTTTTTTCAACTAGGCTCCTTGTAGAGTGTTGAGGGTGCCTTTCCCCCCTCATTATGGCTAATTAATTTGTCTCTGGCTTTTGAGAGAGAGAAGTCAACCACTGTGGGAATGTTCCTAAGACTAGGAAATCAATGAGGAATCCAAATTCCTCCTTTCCAAAGTTCACAAAGTCTTCTTCCCAGCAAGGGTAGAGGAGTGGGAAGAAGACCAAAGTTCATTTGTCTATTCTTCTCTCCTCAACTGATTCCTTGTCTGGAAGGTTTCTACCACTAAGGTGCCATACCCATGAATGCCTAATTCCCAATTAGTTTGCTAATTTTATACAAGTCCTAGGGGACTAAGGCCCTCAACCAATCCAAACAGACTTCCTGTCACACCTGGTTGAAAGGCTTTTGATTGATGGATTGATTCACTATAGGTATCCAGGCCTTGGTCGTATCTAGTTCATACCTCTGATAGAGATTCAATGGAGTGTGTTCTCATCTTATAAAAGTATGTGGGCTAAGCAAGTCAGGGTGAGTGATTGATTTAATCACCCCCATCACCATTGCACCATAAATGTCATATTCATTTATTTTTTGACCTATTGGTAGGCAAGTGAACAGGTCAAATAACCTGAGCAAGGTAGCTTCAGAAAGTTCCAGTGAGTCTGAGGTACTAGAGAGAACAGCATGTGATAATTGAGAGATTCAATGTGTATTGAGTTATTTCCTCTCCACTATCTTCTCTACTTCATGCCTCTTCAGTTCCCCTCTTTCCATCAGCCTGACCTCCTAGGACTACAGCATCCATCTGGTGAGAAATTTTTAAACCTTCTTCTGAGTCTCATCCACTCCTAATGAGCAGACCCTTTCTACTCCCTTTTAACTGCTCCATCTCTTCCATCTGCCTCTTCTCACCCTCCCTGCCAGTGTCTCCCATATCTCTCTATTGTTCATCTTCCCATTTCTCTTTATATCTCTACTGTTCTCTCTCTCTCTCTCTCTCTCTCTCTCTCTCTCTCTCTCTCTCTCTCTCTCTCTCTCCCTCCTTCCATCCCCCCTTAACCTCCCTTTCTCTCTGTCTCTGTCCATCTCTCTTCCCCTCCCTTCTTCCCTCTTCCCCTTCCTTCCTCCCTCTTTCCCTCCCTCTCTCCTCCCCCTTCTCTTCCTCTTCCCTGTTACTAGTCCCTGAATATTAAGCTTATATGAATGACAGCTCCACTCTGTTGAGCTGTCAAGCTTCAAGGACCATTGACTCACCCCCCCCAACCTCTGCATTATTGCATGCACACACACACACACACACACACACACACACACACACACACACACACACACACACACAGCCTGGGCTGATTAAGATAGGAGAAAGGGAGGGGAAACAAACTATTCAACTATTCCAGGGGGAATTGAGAAGGAACCCTCTGATGGACACACATCTAGAGTATTTGCCCAGCTTGGTTTCAGGAGCCCTAAAATGTACCCCTAGCACTCATTGTCTCCCCCCTCCCCAATCAGTCAGTCTGGTTAGAGGAGGGAGTTAGTCTGTCTCAGAACAATGTGCTTGGGTGGCTGAGTTAATGGGATTGGGAGCTTTGCGTTGCAAGGTCATCAGTTCAGATCCAACACCTGTCAGCAGGGACTGAGAAATATCACTGTCTGACAGCTTCAGGCCAATCTTGCTGAGATGTGTTGATGGACTCAAGCCCATCCCTAACAGGCAAGTGTCATTGATACCACCCCTGCCAGAGGCACTAATTGGTCCCTTTGCCAGCATTTTTAGTTATGACATCATAACTGTATAGGACAGAGACCCCTTTCAGCCTTCTCATTCCCTTAAGCAGATCTGCGTGCCCACAGGCAAGGGCACTGATGAGGCATAAAGCTGGCATTGACTGCGTTATGCCAGCCCAGGGAATGAAAGAGGCCCTACCTCTAGTTTGTTGTGAAAGGCTAAAAAAGTGGGTTCTGAAAAGTAATGGTAAAGATGAAAACAACAACAACAATATAGGCAACACAGTGGCTAGAATGTTGCGTCTGGAATCAAGGAGACCTTCCTCAACAGTAATATGGGGGTGATAATAGCAGCTAAATCCTAGGATTGTAGGAAAGATCAAATGAGATGATGATTTTAAAGCACTTAGCACAGTGCTTGACATATAGTGCTAAATAAATGTTTATTATTATTGTTATTATTGATAATAATATTAATAAATGTTGCTCTGGGAAAGATTTATCTCTATAGAAAGATAGAAATGGATTTGGAGTCAGAGAACCCCTGTTTGAATCCCAGCTCAAAACTTAGTATCTTCACAATCTTAGACAAATCATTAAACCACCCTGAGCCTCAGTTTCCTCATCTATAAAATGAAAGAATTGGACTTAATGACTTCCAAATTCCCTTAAAAATCTAACTCTATCATATGCTACAAAGATGTTAGACATATTACTGTCTGCATTTATTGAAGATGCTTCTACACTTGAGTTCTCTATACTAGTAAAACCATAGTTTAAACTGAAATCATAATGATGATAACAAAACGGAGGAGGAAGAGGAGGATAGATTTAGAGTTTTCAGTCACATTGGCTCATTCCTCGGCAGAAAGTGTTCACATATGGGCTCCCTGCATAGGAGTCTACACTTCTTTGTATCTGTTGCAGATGATTCAGGAAGACAACTAATTACACTTTCAGAAGGGAGGAAATACTGAGCCAATAGCATCATGTGTCTCTCTACAAGGAAATCATTGATGTGAAAACAGAAGTAAGCCCCAATGTAGGCTGGACACTCCTGGTTCCTTCCTCCAATGTTGAAAACAATGATAATACCAGTTCCCATACTCTTTCTCTCCAGATATTCAGTTACTTGCTTCCCATGTCTCCTACATCTTTGTGCCCAAAATCTTGTAAATCTTGACATCTTTTATATTAGAAAGCTACAAAATCACCTCTGACAAAACTTATAGTGGGAAAAATTGAGAGTTAGGCAAAGAATGTCTTTGTTTCCCTCCCTTTTCTCATTTCTGTGTCCTATTCCCTCTAACTAGGCATTTCTTCTCTAGGCAGACTGGACTGTTGATGGCATTCCTTAGATTTCTAGTGTTCCTTCCTGAAGCAATACATGGTCCTGATATGTACATCTTTCTTCTATGGTGAGAGTTCATCACCTGGGATGTATGGACCTCCCAACCCAGGGAATCAATGGATCAGAGGTCCATCATTTTTTTAAAAAAATATTTTGACAACAATATTTCAATATTTCCTTTACAATATGGTTTATTTTATTCATTTAAAAATATTATTCTGAGGAATAATCCAGAGGCTTTATGAGAGTGCCCAAAGGGTCCATGACCCACAAAAGGTTAAGAGCCCTTTTTCCACAGCATCGAATAACCCAGATCTTTTCTTTCCTTACTTCCATCAAAACTTACTCATCCTGTGGCCTACTGCCAGTTTGCAGTTTGAACAACCATGTCTCTTCATACATGAAGTTTTGACTGGAAGCCAAGGGTTGGCCATGGAGTTCATGTTGGCTAATGTTCTCTATTTGGATTTGATAATGACTTAATCATCTACCCTCTGCCTGGCCTGTTTTCATTTTACTTTGCTCCTTTTAGAAATCCAAAGTCCTAACCTAAACAAATTTTAGTGAGAGATGCAGATATTTGGGGAGAAGGAAAGGGCCTCTCAGCAGTATGTAATCCCCGTCCCCAACTCTCCTGCAAGAAATCTTTGTAGCCAGAGAAACCAACATCTGACTAGGGCCAGATTTGCTGTTATAGATTGAGTTACATTTACATCTTTGTTCTATACTAATGTTATATGGGAGAGTCAGTGACCGGGGACAGAATCCAGACAGGTGGCTCCCTAAGGGTACAAAGTGGTTATCTGGAATGGAAGTTTTAGAGTCCAGATGGTGACCCTAGTGGGGACAGACAGATCTTAGAACTCTGAGGGGACAATTAATTCAGAAAGCAGAGCCGCATAGACAGTGAGGATAAAAAGCTAAAGAAGTTATGAGAATAAATAGGGGCAGCATCCTGACAGGTTGTTATGTCCTAGAAACTAAGAGAGAGTATTTTTTTGTGATTTTTGTAGACAGAGGGCAGGAGTCACTGATGAACTGGGGTATGAGCCTCTCTAAGGGAGAGAAGTTTTGGATGTAAGCTAAGGAGGAGATCCTGAAGCCCAGACAGAAAAAGACCCTGGTTTTTCAGTGACCAAGGAAATGGAAATAACTGAGCCTTGCAGTAAGAGTGGAAATAAGTTGTCGTGACTAGAAAGAACATGACAAGAGGTGGGAGTTGGGGGAGGGTGCAGCCAACTTGGTTATGGAGTAGAGTACAATCACAAAATAAAAAGGACCCAAATGAAACATTTGGACAATTGACAAGTCAAGCTAATCGAGTCATATGAAAATGCCTACCTGTGATTTATATGACCAATGCCTAATATGTACCGGAGAGCACCTGAGTAGAAAAGGAATCCATGCTCTTTTCTATAGCTGGTTTGCTTGTGCTGAACCACTGTAGATGCTATAGGGGATGAGAAGAGCATTTAGCCTGAGGAATGACAGGCAAAAGTCAATGTATGGCATGGTGTAGTCTTAAGGAGGAGATAGCCCTTCAACCCCACCTCTCCAGAGAGAATCAGAGAATTTTCTGATGGGAAACAGTGCTTATTCATATGGCTCCCTTCAAGTCACACTCTTGAGTCATAGGCTCATAGATCTTAAGCTGGAAGAGAACTCGGAAGCCATCAAGTCCAATCCTTTTAGTTTACACATGAAGAAATTGAGGCCCAGGGACATCAAGGGACTTTCCCAAGGTCACATCTTTTTAGTATATGTCAGAGGAAGGATTTGAACCCAAGTCTTTTAACCCTAGCATCCACAGAGATGGAAGAGACCTAATTTTATAGATAAGGATACTGAGGTCAAGAGGGGCAAAGCAACTTGTCCAAGGTTACAGAGAAAGCTAGTGTTTGACTAGACTAGAGGGGGTCCAGGGCCACAATTAGAAGCCAGTTCTCCTGTCTCCCAATCCAATGTTCCTTCCAAAATATTGCTCAGCTTCCCTCCTAGGCAGCCAGACGCCCACTCTGCTTACATACGAAGCCGGCCCTGCTGCCAGGGATGCTGTGAACATTGAAAGAGCTTGTTTCTGCAAAGAACTTCAGGCTTTTCAAAGAACAGTGGGCATTGTTGGTATGACTATTTTCATTATTGTTACTATCATCACTGGCATTTCACACACTGCCTGTTATCTCCTTCTGGTGTTTAGCAGCTGGGAAAAAATTCTGCCTGTGATTTCTCTATGCGGGCAAGACCACTTATTCTGGGTATCCCCTCCTCCTGTTTTTCTTTCATTCTTTATAAAGTGACGTGTGCAGGGCTGAGATTTGTTTGTTGTTTGTTTGTTTTCGTTTTTTTTTTCCTAAGGACAAAACAGTATTGAAACTATTTTTGAATACCATAAAAAGGCATGATGTGGCTTAAATAACAGCTCTATTTCTAAGGAATTAGATTCAGAATATGCTTCACTAAACTTTAAATATAACCCTCTGACAAGAAAATTCGTTTTAAGCGATTTTCTGTGGTGAACAACTCCACTGCAGGATATCACTCAAAGGCCTAGGCTGTTTTTAAAGCATACGGCAGCTTGCTCTTTTTGCATATGCCATACGCTTTCACCTAGGGCCAAATCGGTTGCTAAGTTTCAAAGAAATTGATTTTTCCATAGGATATGGTAAAATAATATTGAGGGCAGAGCCAGCCCTGAGCCAAACTGTGAAGTCCTCTCAAATGTACTTGATGCCCCATCAAAACCTCTCTCCCCACTTATGCTGCCTCCACTTCCCTCAGGGACCACTTCTCTGTTCCATTCCTAGGGGGCCTTGCTTTCAATCCAATCTCTGCTAAGTTGTTAGCTGATAAGGGATCATAGGTTCCTAAATATTGAGCTGGAAGGGACCTTAGAATGCATATAGTTCAATTTCCTCATTTAATAGATGAGGAAAGTGAGGCCAAGGGAGGTTAAGAGACTTGCCCAAGGTCATGCAGATAGTTAAAGGCACAGGAACACAGCTCTTCTTCTCTTATGACTCCAATTAAAAAGTCTCAGTGTCTCTGTCTCTGTCTCTGTCTCTCTGTCTCTGTCTCTCTGTCTCTCTCTCTCTCTCCTCCCTCTCTCTCTCTCTCTCTCCTCCCTCTCTTTTTCCCCCTCCCTTTCCCTCTTTCCATCCCATACCTTACTGCCTCTCAAAATGTAAGGTACTCCTTATCTTAGAACTTTAAAGACATGGGATTTCCTCAGTATGTTCATTCCCTGTACTGGCAGTTCAGACTCCTTTTTCCATTGCTAAGGTCAAAATATTCATAACTCTGCTTCCAACCCAGTGATGAGCCTTTCTGAACTTAGCTAGGCTGATCCTCACATGATAGAAATATAGACCTTTACACCTTAGTAAGACTTACCATCTTAATAAGACCTGCCAGAGCTTGTACTCCCCTGGTATGATCTTTGAGAACATAGCCAGGATGGCCTCCATACTATGATGAGGTATTGGGGGACTTTCATCCTTCAGTGGGGAAATTTAATAGGAAACTCTTGACCAGAAGGCCAAGAAGATGTAGAGGAATGCGATTACAATGTTTCAGTCATTGTGATGATCCAGTCTAGGAAATATTTGGGGTTATATTATGCATCTAATCATATTATCTAGGTTCTGAAATTAATTTTTTGTGCACATAGAAATTTGCCATGAATCACTGCCTTGGGATCTGGGTGCAGAGCTATTCTAATCCCTTTGGTAACTTTCTCTTAATAAGGGTAACTGGCTGAGCTAGACTTTAGCTGTAGGGTGGAAAACTGGAAGGATGGATGAGGGATAAAGGGGTAGAAGGGAAAATAAAGCAGGCAGCACCTGTGGGAGAAGGCCCTCTGTTCATATCAGTCTACTTCTTTCTCTCCTATCCAAATATCCACTAAAATATATCTATATGATCCTTTAAACTTTAGCTCAAAAGCTACCCCCTCCAGAGAGCCCTTTCAGAATAACCCCAACCCTTATTCCAATCTCTCTCTTATTCAGGTCCCCCATCCCCAGTCCTTATCTACTTAGTTGGTACTAAGCAATTTTGTATATGCTGTTGCTTTGAAATGGTTTTCAAGTTGCTTCCCATTTTAACAGTTAATCTTCCCAGGTAGAATTGTATGTAGGGACCATGTCTCTAACTGATTTGTTTTGTTCTAATTTCCTATCAATACTTTGGATGGTGCTCAGGAAATAGTGATGCCTTAAAAAATACCTATTCTATAACATGTTATTGATAAATGTTCCATTCAGAGGCAGCTAGGTAGTGTCATAGTGCATAGCTTGAATTCAAATATGGCCTTAGACATTTATTAGCTGTGTCACCCTGGACAAGTAAATTCATTTCTGCCTCCCTCAATTTCTTCAATTGTAAAAAATGGAGATAATAGCATATATTTTACAAGGTTGTCATGAGAATCAAATGAAATAATATTTGTAAATTGTTTACATGGTACCTGACACATACATTCCCTCCCTCTCTCTCTCTCTCTCTCTCTCTCTCTGAGGCAATGAGGGTTAAGTGACTTATCCAGGGTCACACAGCTAGTAAGTGTCAAGTGTCTGAGGCTGGATTTGAACTCAGGCCTTACTGACTCCAGGGCCAGTGCTCTATCCACTGCAACAGCTAGCTGCCCCCTAATTTTTTTCTCTTTCTTCTTCTCCTTCTCATATTCATGCCTTAGAAATAATAGCCAGTTAATAAATACTTGTTGGATTGGATTGAACTGGTTTACATATGTGTGCTTAGGCCTTTTGTCTACAACTCTTGGACAAATAATTACTCTAGTTTGCAGGTTTTGTTTTGGGTTGTTTGGATTTGATTTCAGCCAATGAACTAACAGCATATTATTAACACACGCCATAAGTCTAGTTTCTTCTGTCGAAATGATAGGAATCAATCAACATATGCACATTAAAAAGTTATTGTTGTTTGGCAACTCAAAACTAAGTAACATTTGATGGATGTGAATGAAATTCCCTCCTACATTTAAGTATAAGTGAATTTGATCAGGGATTGCTTTCCTTCCAAAATTTATTTCATTACTATTAGCAATATTGGCAAATTCTTCCCCTGATTTTGTGCTTTTGCATGGTGCTTGAATGCACTTATTCTTTGTAAACTCTTAGAATCTCTAGTTTTTTTCAAGGCTCATCTCAAATGCTGCCTCCAGTCTGAAGCCTGTACTGATTCCCATGAGTTTTAAGTTCCCTCCTTCCCTTTGGAAATTACTTTGTGTTTACTTTGTATAGATTGTAAATTTACTCATGTACATACATGCTATTTCTTCCCAATAGAATATAAGTTCCCTGGGGGCAAGAACTATTTCATTTTTTTTTGTATTCCCAATACCTAGCCTGGCACATAGTAGGCACTTAATAGATGCTTATGTATAAATGTATGAATGAATGCAAGAAAAAAGTCAGAGTGAAAATCAGAGTTTGGAAAAGGATTCAGTTTGGATGAATTATAGTAAAATTCAGCATGTCACCTCCTATGGGAAGCCTTTTCTTATCCCCCCGGTTAGTAGTCTGTCCCTCTTCCAGAGATGATCTTGCATATACGTATCTATTTGCATGTCATATCCCTCCATTAGACTATAAACATTTTTAGAGCAAGAACTTGTCTTTCCCCAGCACCTAGGACATGTAGTAGGTACACCTTACATGTAGTAGGTACTTAAAAGATGCTTGTTGGATTGAATGTACATGTGAGTATATGTTTGTGTATCTATATGACATATATACATGTACACAAATGTTTATATATTGATGCACAGACATGTATGCTTTTATTTTTTATCTTCATAAATCTTGGGAAAATAGAAAACCTTTATCAAACTTTCTTGTAAATCTTGGGTGGTAATTTAACACACACCTGTAAAGTATTAGTTAGGCTTTGCACATCATTATTTTTTAATCTCTCCACGATTACTGACTCTTTCCTATCACTGACAATCAGAATGTGTTGAGTGACTGGCTGCTGTCTTGTGCTATTTTGTTTCTCCCCCTTAAAACTATTGGAAAGAGAAAATCATGTCCCACAACCATTTGCAATATTGCATGCCCATTGCTGAATATTGAATAGGTATTATGAATATTGAATTTGGCAGCTCTTCTCCTGCCATATTTCTCTGCAGTTTTCATTGCCTGCTGACATGCCTTTATCTTGACCACTCCCTATGTCTTGACTACATTAACCGTCATAATGCTGACAATATCTTAAGAAAGGCAGTGTGATATAATAGAAACCTAGGCCCAGGAAGAACCAGGATGAAATTTTGCCTCTGCTCCATCCTAGCTGTGAAATCCTGGGCAGGTCATTTAATCTCTTCATGCCACAGGCAACCCTCTAAGTCTGTGGGTTACAAAATAGTTGTTAATCTGCACTGATGGTGGGAGTTTCCATTCTGGGATCTTTCCACACTGATGAAATCACATGTTCAGATCCCTTGAATTTCTCCCCCCTCCAAAAAAGGAATTACACGCAAAATTTATTATATTTGTAAAGAATTTTATAATACATTTCTAAGTATTTTTGTAACTATTATCTCCTTTGATTTTTATAATATCCCAATGATATACAGTAGTTAGTGAAGGTATGATCATTTCTATTTTATACATTAAAAATGGTGGCCTATAACATTTAAATGACTTGTCTATATCTGCAAGCTTCTTTGGGACAGAACCAGCTCTGAAATTTAGGGTTCCCGAATTCCAATTCTAGGAACTTCCTAATCTGCTCCACTGACTTCTAATTTCATCCTCAAGTAGTGGAACATAAACTTCTTATGGCATCTTAGAATGAAACTAGATCATTTCTCTAGGATTTTGACAATAAAATTGGTTAGCTTTGATATAGTGCTTTGAGTTTTCAAAATACTTTAACAAGCATTATCTAATTTTAGCCTCACAACTCTGGGAGGTAGTTGCAATTATTACCATTTTACAGATGAGGAAACAGACACAAAGAAATTAGCTGACTTGCCCAAAGTCACACTGCTAATAAGTGGCTGAAATTGGATTTGAACTTGGGTCTTCCTGACTCCTTAGTCATTGAGCCACAAAACTGCCTCAGGAAAATCAACTTGAAAATTGATTTAAGGAAAAGTTAGTCATTCCATGAACTAGCATTTATTAAATGCCTATTATGTGAAAGGCACTATGTTAAGCACTGGTGATACAAAGAAAGATTTTTTTTAAAACTGCAAAAAACTGTATAAACAAGATATGTACAGGATAAATTGGAGGTAATCTCAAAGAAAAAGAACTAGTATTAAGGAGGACTGGGAAAAGCTTCTTGCAGAAGGTGAGGTGCTGGCTCACTTAAAGGAAGGAGACTTGAAAGGAGCCAGAGAAGCTAGGATATAGAAGAGATGAGGGGGGAGAATATTCTAGGCAAGGAGTGAAAATGCTTGGAAGAGAATTTAGAAAGTTATAAAATGATAGGTAACCAGGATGGACAGACCAAGTGAGGATTTTCTGAGTATGGGTAGACAAGATCATCTTCATGGTTTTTTGTTTGTTTGTTTTTGGTGAGTCAATTGGGGTTAAGTGACTTGCCTAGGCTCACACAGCTAGTAATTGTTAAGTGTCTGAGGTCATACTTGAACTCAGGTCCTCCTGAATCCAGGGCCAGTGCTTTATCCACTGAGCTACCTAGCTGCCCCTCATGATCATCTTTGTAGGCAGTAGGTAAGCATCCATCAGATGACTTGATTGAATATTAGTGACAGCGTAGGGATGATAGAAAGGCCAATCTACTGGAGAAGATAGAACAGAATGGGATTAAACACATGTATAAGGATTTGCCTTGAAAAAGAGAAAGCTATCTTATTATATGAGACAGAGGTGAAGGAGGGGATATCTGGGTGTTGTGAAATGCAGAGAGGGAGAAAGAGGAAGTTATCTCTTCCTTCTTGTACATAGCCTAATTTTTTCAGTGAAATATGAGACAAGCTGAGAACGTAGAGGGAAGGGTACCTATGGGTGGTCTGAGGAGGCCTGGACAGGTTTGGGAAAGCCATGATAGTCAATGGTATAGTGAGATGATTAGGGATGTCTGAAAAGATTTCCTTGCTACAGTGAGAGCCTAATTGAGAAAATGACATATAATCTTGCAGTGGATTCAGCTTGGTTTCATGATTTTCTATAGCTTCATTCATTAGATATTTCATGAAAATATTTTGGAGGGCATTAAATGTTTTCTTTCCGATGCCTTTGATTATTTTTTGCTTTTGTCATAAAGTAGGTCTTCTTTTTAACCTTTCATACTATATATTTATTCAACTGAAATTTCTTTCTTCAAAATTGTCCCAAATAAAATTCAACAAAGACTGCAGGAAGTTTCTCTGAGTGATATATTTTATTAGTTGGGTGTAGACCTACCAACAGAATGGATCTTTGATTCAGTTTCTTTTTTTCCAACCCTTTAATTTTATTTTATTATTTTATTTTACATGTACAATTATGTAAAACATTACCACCTTAGTTATTTTGTATAAGAAAACTTGAAGAAAAGAAAAAAAAGGAAAGTGAAAAATAGCATGTTTCTGTCTCTGTCCTGTCAATATCAGTTCTTTCTTTGGAATTGGATAGTATGTTTCATCGATAGTCCTTTGGGATTGTCTTGGATCATTGTATTTTTGAGAATAGTTAAGTCTTCCACAGTTCTTCATCAAACAATATTGTTGTCTGTGCACAACATTCTCTTGGTTCTGCTCTCTTCACTATACATCAGTTCATTCACGTCTTTCCAGGCCTTTCTGAAATCCTGCTTGTCATTTCTTAGAGCACAATAATATTCCATCACCATCATATACCACCGCTTGTTTAGCCATTCCCCAATTGGTGAGCAATTTGATTTCCAATTCTTAGTCACCACAAAAAGAGTTGCTATAAATGTTTTTGTTCAAATAGGTCTTTTTCTCCTTTGGGGAACCACCTTAGTTTTTATGCCAAAAGCCCAAAGATGAAGACTTAACTCATTTTCACAGGCTAGAAGAAAGAACAGGACAGGGCAGGTGACATAATGGGGTTGAGGACAACATGATTGTCTTTATAGCTGAGACCTGGGGGGACAATATCATTGGTTGGAAGTTAGAAATGAGGGCTAGCAACAGCCCATTCGTTCTCTTCTATGACTAAGGAGTGTTCATTGTTTGGGTCCACTGCAAGGTCAAAAGATACTGTGTCAGACTTCTTTGGATAGCAACATAGACATCCTTGAAAGATGTCTTCGTTGTGTGAAGATACTACACCAGACTCCTTGGTATCCACCTGTATTTCCCAAGAATAACAGATTTCCTTGAGGAATAGGAGAGTGATTATCAAGAGAGCTTGATTCCTAAAATTAACTCATTAGAGGTCAATTAAATTCAGAGACAAAGAATCATGACTTAATCAGTTACAGGACAAAATCAATTAACTGTAAGTGGAATAAATAAAAATGATACAGAATCAATTTAATCCTCAATGATCCTTTAATAGCTAAATCCAGTAGTCTTTCCAGCTTTACATCCTTTTTGATCTCTCATCTGCAACATTTGACTCTATTGACAACCTGTCCACCTTACTCCCATAGTCTCTTCTCTCTTCTAGTTTTTGTGGCAATATTCTTTCCATGGTCCTTTCTTGCATGTTTTGTGGTTACTTCTCTGTCTCTTTTTCAGGGTCATCATCCTTGTGCTTCCCATTAAAACACAGACTCTAAGTCCCTTATTTCTTTTTCTCTTTCTCTGTCTGTCTCTCTCACCCTTTCTTTACCCTTTTCTCTCATCTCATTTCCTCCAGATATCATTTCTATGCACATGATTCCCAAGTCAACACATCCAGTCTTCATCTCTCTCTCTTGACCTCCAGCTTCTTCACCAAGTACCTACTGGATACCTCCCCCTGTATGTCCCATAAACATCTCAAAATCATCATGTCTAAAGCAAAACTTGCTATATTTCTCCATAAACTCACTCATCTTCTCAACTTCCACATTTCTGTTGAGAGCACTACTAAGTCTGTTACCTGAGAGCCATTCTCTACTCTTCACTCTCCACTATCTCTCTGATCTAATTAGTTGTCAAGTTCATCCTTTCCACCTCCATGACATCTTTCACACCCTTTTCTCTAGGCACATGACCAAGCCCTTAACTCCTTTCCTGTGGCCCATGTTTGTATAGCAAATTCAGAATGTAATAGTGTGCAATGAGTCATAAGTTCCAATGGAATCATGGAGATGAGGTGTGACAGATCTGTGAGTTGAAGGTCCAGCTGATTAAATCTTGGCTTTAAATGACAAGGGTACCAAAAGTGCATGATTACATGATGGAGACTGGCAAGTCTAGAGATGTTTATGGCATTATGCCCAGGATCAAGTGGGCACCAGCAATCTAGTGGTCACTAGCACTTAGCACCCCTGCCTGGAAATGCTCTCCCTCTTTATTTCCACCTCCAGCCTCCCTGGCTTCTTTTAAATCTCAGCTAAAAAAAATTCTACATTCTATAAGAAGCTTTCCCTGATTCTCCTTAATACTGGTGCCTTCCCTTTCTTGATTATCTCCAATTTATCCTGTATGTATCCTGTTTTCAAATAGTTGTTTGCATATTGTCTGCCCCATTCAACTGGGTACTTCTTAAGAGCAGAAACTGTTCTTGCTGTTCTTTGTATTCTCAGCATTTAACACAATGCCTGGAACATAGCAGGAACTCAGTAAATGTATATTGACTTACTGAAGTGACAAGACAATCCCATTCAGTATAGATGATATGAGGCTTAATTTCTGGCACTCTGAATTATGCTATGGCAGCAATGTGTTGGTAAATACTTAACAATTGGCTCTCTGGAGAAAAAATGTATATGTGGCACACTTTTAATTATTATGAACATTTCCTCTATCATTTTCTTCAGTCTAGATAATCAGCAAAACAATAAATCAAGCCCTGCTTTTAGCATTTGCTGATTTCCAAGGCATAAATGTTCACACTGAAAATTGAACAATCAGTTCTAGAGGACCAGTTTGAGCTGACTCCAGCATATCCCTGGCTGTGAGCCTCCCAGGTAACAAAAGTATTTGGATCACAGAACACTGCCCTAATGCTGAGCTGGTCCAGTTCACCTTTTCTGCCCATTCCTCTTATAAAATCTCACTGGAAGAAAAATATTTCCATGAGAACAATATCAGTCCAGACATTTTGTCATAATAGTGATGAGTCACTCTTTTAAAAAGTATTTTATTATTTTCCAGGGACATATAAGGATCGTTTTCAACATTTGTTTTCACAGGATTTTTAGTTCCAAATTTTTTCCCCACCCTCCATTCCCTCCCTCCTCCCCAAGATGAAAAGCAGTCTGATATAGGTTATATATATACAATCACATTAAACATATTTCTACATTAGTCATCTTGTGAAAGAAGAATCAGAGCACAAGGGGATAGCCTCTAAAAAGAAGTAAAAAACATTCCAAAAGTAGGAACAGTATGGTTCAATCTGCATTCATAATTCACAGTTCTTTTTTTCTGGATGATGAGAACATTTTCTATCATGAATTCTTTGAAATGGTTTTGGATCATTGCACTGCTGAGAAGAGCCAAGTCTATCCTCATTGTTCATCACACAATGCTATTGTTACCATGTACAATGTTCTCCTGGTTCTGCTCCTCTCAGTAGTCATCAGTTCATATAAGTCCTTCCAGGTTTCTCTTAACTCCTCCTGCTCATCATTTATTATAGCACAATAGTATTCCATTACATTCATATACCACAACTTGTTTAGCCATTCCCCTATTGATGGGCATTTCCTCTATTTCCAATTCTTTGCCACCACAAAGAGAGCTGATATAAATATTTTTGTACATGTGGGTCCTTTTCCCTTTTCTATGTCCTCTTTGGGATACAGACCTAGCAGTGGTACTACTGGGTCAAAGGGTATGAACAGTCCCATACCCCTTTGGACATAGTTCCAAATTGCTCTTCAGAACAGTTGGATCAGTTCATAACTCCACCAACAATGCATTAGTGTTCCAATTTTTTCACAGCTTCTCCAACATTTATTATTTTCCTTTTTTGTCATATTAACCAGTCTGATAGGGGTGAGGTGGTACCTCAGGGTTGTTTTAATTTACATTTCTCTTATCAATAGTGATTTAGAGCATTTTTTCAAATGGCAATAGATAGCTTTTGCTTATTCATAAGAAAACTTCCTGTTCATATCCTTTGACCATTTCTCAATTGGAGAATGACTTGGATTCTTATAAATTTGATTTAGTTTCCTACATATTTTAGAAATGTGGCCTTTGTCAGAAATGCTGGCTGTAAAAATTGTTTCCCAGTTTTCTGCCTCCCTTCTAATTTTGGCTGCATTGCTTCTGTTTTTCCAAAACCTTTTAAATTTAATGTAATCAAAGTCTTCCATCTTTCATTTCATAATATTCTCTATCTCTTGTTTGGACATAAATTGTTTTCCTCTCCATAGATCTGAGAGGTAAACTATTCCTTCCTCTCTAAATTTATCTATGGTATCACCCTTTATGTCTAAATCTTGAACCCATTTTAACCTTATTTTTGCATAAGGTGTAAGGTATTGGTATACGCCTAGTTTCTGCCATACTATCTTCCAGTTTTCTCAGCAGTTTTTGTCAAAAACTGAGTTCCTATCCCAGAAGCTGGAGTCTTTGGGTTTATCAAACAGTAGATTACTATAGTCATTTACTACTGTGTCTCCTGTGCCTAACCTATTCCATTGATCCACCCCTCTATTTTTAGCCAGTACCAGATAGTTTTGATGACTGCCACTTTATAGTAAAGCTTCAGATTTGGTACGGCTGGCCCACCTTCCTGTGCATTTAAAAAAAATTAGTTCCCTTGATATTCTTGACTTTTTATTTTTCCAGATAATTTTATTAATTTTCTAACTCTATAAAATATTTTTGGTAGTCTGATTAGTATGTCACTGAATAGGTAAATTGATTTAGGTAGAATTGTCATTTTTATTATATTAGCTCAGTCTATCCATGAGCAATTGATATTTTTCCAATTACATAGATCTGATTTTGTTTGTGTGAAAAGTGTTTTGCAATTGTGTTCATAGAGTTCCTGGGTTTGTCTTGGCAGGTAAGCTCACAAGTATTTTATATTGTCTTGCTGCTGAGCTTTGTTGGTCATGTATAGAAATTCTTATGATTTATGTAGGTTTATTTTATATCCTCCAATTTTGCTAAAGTTGTTAATTGTTTCAAGCAGTTTTTTAGTTGATTCTTTAGGATTCTCTAAGTATACCATCATATCATCTGCAAAAAAGTGAAAGTTTTGTTTCCTCCTTGTCTATGTGAGATTTAAAAATTGGATATAAGAGCATTAAACTCCCCTTTAACCTTTCCCTTATATATCTCCCAGACCAGTAAGAGAAAGAAACCTCTGAGCTTTAGTTAGAAATGGATTACTTAGCTTTTATCGTTTGGGAATTAATTAACCAACAAACAAGGTGATGCTGATTAGAGAAATAGGAAAGTAGAAATACAAATAACTAGCCTTAGATCTAAGCTTAGTCTATATTCCGTATAGAACTCACCAAATCCCAAAGCCACCTCTGAGGCTGAGAACCACATCAAGCACGTGCTATTATGGAGGACCAGGCCGATCACCAAGGACCACACGTCAAAGCTGAGTCAGCCTGTGTGTGTGCAGGACGAGAGAGCCCATTTCCGTTTTCTCCTCATTTTTAAGCTCGCACCCCGGAAGTGGAGTGCTTAGCAGACACACGGCTGTTCGTCACGGTCTCCTCCCCAAAAGGGTGGTCCTTCAAAAACTGGTGTCCTTCAGTTATCATTAAGCAACTTTTAGATCTTAGTTAAAAGCTTTCACTTTTTACCACACCTATTCTAATTCTTTAATTCTTTTTTTTTCTGTTATTGCTATAGCTAATATTTCTAGTACAATATTAAATAATAGTGGTGATAATAGACATCCCTATTTCACCACTGATCTTATTGGGAATGCCTCTAACTTATCCCTGATACATATAATGTTTGCTGATGGTTTTAGGTAGATACAGCTTATTATTTTAAGGAAAGCTCCTATGCTCTCTAGTGTTTTAAATAGGAATGAGTGTTGTATTTTGATAAATGCTTTCTCTGCATCTATTGAGATAATCATATGATTTTTTTAGTTTTGTTATTGATGTGGTTGATTATATTAATAGTTTTTCTAATGTTGAACCAGCCTTGCATTCATTGTATAAGTCCCACCTGGTCATAGTGTATTATCCTTGTGATCACTTGCCATAATCTCCTTGCTAATATTTTATTTAAGATTTTTGCATCAATATTACTTTAGGAAATTGGCCTGTAATTTTCTTTCTCTGTTTTGGCCCTGCCTGGTTTAGGTATCAACACCATATTTGTGTCATAAAAGGAATTTGGTAGAACTCCTTCTTCACCTATTTTTCCAAATAGTTTGTATAGTATTGGAATTAATCATTCTTTAAATGTTTGGTAGAATTCACTTGTAAACCCATCTGGCCCTGGGGATTTTTTCTTAGCAAGTTCATTGATGACTTGTTCAATTTCTTTGTCTAAAATTGGTCTATGTAAGGATTTTATTTCCTCTTCAGTTAACCTGGGCAATTTGTATTTTTGTAAATATTCATCCATTTCATTCAAATTGTCAAATTTATTGGCATACCATTGGGCAAAATAGCTCCTAATTATTGCTTTAATTTCCACTTTATTGGTGGTGAAATCACCCCTTTCATTTTTGATACTGGTAATTTGTTTTCTTCTTTCTTTTTTTTAAATCAAATTAACCAAAGGCTTATCTATTTTATTGTATTTTTTTTATAAAACCAGCTCTTAGTTTTATTGATTAGTTCGATAGTTTTCTTGCTTTCAATTTTATTAATTTCACCTTTGATTTTCAGGATTTCTAATTTAGTATTTAGTTGGGGATTTTTAATTTGTTCTTTTTCTGGCTTTTTAATTGCATGTCCAATTCATTGATCTCTTCCTTTTTTATTGATGTAAGCATTTAGAGATGTAAAATTTTCCCTAAGCACTGCTTTGGCTGCATCCCATAGATTTTGGTATGTTGTGTCATTATTGTCATTCTCTTGGATGAAGTTATTGATTGTTTTTATGATTTGTTGTTTGACCCATTCATTCTTTAGGATGAGATTATTTAGTTTCCAATAAATTTTCAGTCTACCTTTCCATGGTACTTTATTCCATGTAATTTTTATTGCATCATGATCTGAAAAGGATGCATACTATTTCTGCCTTTCTGCATTTCACCATGAGTTTTTTGTGCCCTAATACATGGTCAGTTTTTGAGTATGTGACAGGTACCACTGTATTCCTTTCTATCCCCATTTAGTTTTCTCCATATATCTATAATTTCTAACTTTTATAATATTCTATTCATTTCTTTAATTTCTTTCATTTTTTTGTGGTTAGATTTATCTAATTCTGAAAGGGGAAGGTTCAGATGCTCCACTAGTATAGTTTTGTTTTCTATTTCCTCTTGTAACTCATTTAACTTCTCCCCTAAGTATTTGGATGCTATACCACTTGGTGCATACATGTTTAGTATTGATATTACTTCATTATCTATAGTACCTTTTAGCAAGTTGTAATTTCCTTCCTTATCTCTTTTAATTAAATCTATTTTTGCTTTTGCATTGTCTGAGATAAGAATTGCTACCCCTGCTTTTTTACTTCAGCTGAAGCATAATATATTTTGCTCCAACCTTTCTTTTGAGGGGGGGGGCTATGAGGGTTAAGTGATTGCCTAGGGTCACACAACTAGTAAGTTTCAAGTGTCTGAGGCCGGATTTGAACTCAGGTCCTCCTGAATCCAGGGCCTGTGCTTTATCCACTGCGCCACCTAGCTGCCCCCTTTGCTCCAACCTTTTACCTTTACTATGTGTATCTCTTAGCTTCAAACATGTTTCTTGTAAACAACATATTGTAGGATTTTGATTTTTAATCCACTCTGCTATTTGTTTCCGTTTTATGGGAGAGTTCATACCATTCACATTCACAGTTAATATTATTAACTGCCTATGTTCCTCCATCCTCTTTTCCTCTTTGTACTCTTTTCCTATTCTTTTACCCTATTCCCCTTGACCAGTGTTTTGCTTCTGACCACTTGCTCCCTCAATCTGCCCTCCCTTTTATCACCTGTACTTCTTTTTCTTGCTTCTTTTCCCCCTGCTTCTGCCCTCCCTTCTATCAATACCACTCTTTCCCCCTTCCACTTCTGTTTCCTTAAAGAGTAAGCTAAGTTCCTTTATACAAATGGAAGTGTATTTTATTCCCTCCCTGAACCAAATCTGATGAGAATAACATTACAATAATGTTCACCCCTCCCTTCTTTCCCCCTATTGTAATAGGTTCTTTTTGTGCCTCTTCATATGATGTAATTAACCCCATTCCTCCTCCCCTTCCTCTCCTCCCCCTAGTCTTCTTTTATTCTACCCCTTAAGTTTCTTTATATCATCACATCAAAGTCAATTTAATAACAATACCTTAACAGAAATACAGATCCCAAGAGTTTAAAGTATTATTCTCCCTCATAGGGATGCAAGTAATTTAACATCATTGAACAATCTTCCCCCCCACACACACACCTTGTTTACCTCTTTATATTTCTCTAGAGTCTTGTATTAGTTTGTTTGTTTTTGCAGGGCAATGGGGGTTAAGTGACTTGCCCAGGGTCACACAGCTAGTAAGTGTCAAGTGTCTGAGGCCGGATTTGAACTCAGGTACTCCTGAATCCAGGGCCGGTGCTTTATCCACTTCGCCACCTAGCCACCCCGAGTCTTGTATTTGGAGATCAAATTTTGTTCAGTTCTAGTCTTTTTCTCAAGAAGCCTCAGAAGTCCCCTATTTTATTGAATGTCTTTCTTTTCCTATGAAAGAGAATGCTCAGTTTTGCTGGGTAATTGGTTATGGGGTTGTAATTCAAGCTCCTTTGCCTTCCTGAATATTATATTCCAAGCCCTGTGATCCTTTAATGTTGAAGCTGCCAGGTCCTGTGCAATCCTGACTGTGGCTATATGATATTTGAATAGTTTCAAGCTGTTTGGAGTATTTTTTCCTTCATCTGATAATTCTGGAGTTTGGTAACAATATTCCTTGAAGTGTTCCTTTTGGGGTCTCTTTCAGGAGGTGATTGGTGGATTCTTTCCACAATGATTTTATCCCCTGATTCTACAATTTCAGGGCAGTTCTCCTCGATAATTTCCTGGAATATGGTGCCTAGACTCTTTTCTTGATCACGGCTTTCAGGTAGTCCAATAATTCTTAGATTATCTCTCCTGGATCTATTTCCAGGTCAGTTGTTTTTCCAATGAGGTATTTCACATTTTCTTCTATTTTATCAGTCTTTTGATTCTGCTTGACAGATTCTTGGTGTCTCATGAAATTATTAGTTTCCATCTGCCTACTTTTAATTTTTAAGGCCTTATTTTCCTCAGTAAGTTTGTACACCTCTTTTTCATTTGGCCAATTTTTTCTCCCTTTTGGCCAATTTTTTCTCCTACTTGGCCATTTTTTTTTCTCATTTGGACAATTTTATTTTTTAAGGAATTGTTTTCCTCAGAATTTTTGTGTTTCTTTTTTCAGTGGAACTCTCATTTCTCTAATTTCTTTTTCCATTTTTTCTTCTACCTCTCATTTGTTTTTTTTAATGAGGCAATTGGGATTAAGTGACTCGCCCAGGGTCACACAGCTAGTAAGTGTTAAGTGTCTGAGGCCAGATTTGAACTCAGGTTCTCCTGACTCCAAGGTTGGTGCTCTATCCACTGTACCACCTAGTTGCCCCCTCATTTGTTTTTGTTTTTGTTTTTTTTTAAGTGAGGCAATTGGGGTTAAGTGACTTGCCCAGGGTCATACAGCCAGTAAGTGTTAAGTGTCTGGGACTGGATTTGAACTCAGGTACTCCTGACTAGAGGGCCGGTGCTCTATCCACTGCACCACCTAGCTGCCCCTCATTTGGTTTTTAAAAGGCTTTTTGAGCTCTTCAAAGCAGGCCTTTTGGTCTTGAGACAACATCATCTTCAATTGTAGGCATTTTGACAAACTCATCTGAGTTTGAGTTTTGGTCTTCCCTTTCACCATAGAAGCTGTTGATGGTAACGGTCCTTTTTTGTTTCTTGCTCTTGTGGTAGCCTATTTTAAAATTTATAAAGTTGAAGTCTGCTCCTGGGGCACAGGGTTCACTCTTGCAAGCTTCTTATTGCTCTCAGCTGCCCCACTCTCAGCTGTGTCGAGTTGCAGCAGTGTCGAACTGCCCGCTGAGTTGAACTGCCCGCTGAGCTGAGCTGCCCACTGAGCCGAGCTGCCCACTGAGCCAAGTTGTGCTGAGCTGTGTTGCTAGCTGAGCCTAGCAGTGCTGAGCTGTGTTGCTAGCTGAGCCTAGCAGTGCTGAGCCTCCCTCCCCTTTCACCCAGGTAAGACAGACCTTTGCTGAAGTCTTCTTAGTTATCTCAAGGAGGAGGATTGTGTCTCTCTTTTTGTAGGTTCTGTACTTCCAGAATCTGTTTAGAGGCTGATTTAATGTTGTTTTTAAGGGAAACACGAGAAAGCTCAGGCAACTTCCTGACTTCTCTCTACCATCTTGTCTCTGCCATGAGTCACTCTTTAAGAAACCCATGTACTAAGCTGCTGGCCTCATCCTCATTCCATATCAGGCCAGGGCCTAGCTAGTGTAATGATCTCTTGGCCAGATAAAAGTGATGAGTTCCTTCCCTACTGTATTCTGGCTACCCAGATGGGCACCTATACACTCTATCTTCCATTCTCCAAAACAGAAGTTGGATGGGTGTGTTGCCAATAAATATGCTCCCAATTAAAGATTCAGGAGGGGAAAAGGGAAAAAGTTTGACAGTCATAGTATTTCTACCTAGAAAAGACTTTAGAGTTCATATGGTCCCAGTGTCTCATTTTATAGATAAAGTTTCCATTTGGGTGTCCTGATGCTTACTGGCTGTATAACATTAGCCGATCTGGGTCTCAGTTTTCCATAAAAAATTAGGTAATTATTTTTGAACAGAGGTGAAGCATGTGTAATTGATATCATATTGCTTACCTTCTTGATGGGTGCAGAAAGGAGGAAAATAATTTTGGAACTCAAAAAAGATGTTAAAAATAAATAACTTAAAGAAAAAATTCAGAGTTGAAAAACATGTGAATTGCTGCTTATAACAATCTTAGGTCTGTTCTAACCAGATTAAAATGCAATTGAGAAATATTTAACAAAATAAATAAAAACACAATAGAATATAGTGTTAATGTATTGTTTTGTCAGTCAATATACAGCCCACAAACATCCTTCTATCTGGTTTAGTGACCACCACTCCTTTCTATTTGAGTTTGACACTTCTGTTTTTAGATGACCTTTAAGGACCCTTCCATCCACAGATTTATGGTCCTATGCTTCTGGAAAATCATTTGACATGTCCAAAATCACATCCATAGTGAGTAACAAAGCTATAATCTGAACATGTTTTTCTCTAAATCCATTGTTCTTTTCTCTTTACTATGCTGTCATTCGTGGTTACTGGAAGTTTCGTCCTATAGCTAATGGTTCTATAATTGAATCTAAGTAATGTCAAAGTCAGAGAAGGAAGATAGGAAGACAAAGTCTTCAAATTATCCCCTGAAAGGAAATGGTTTTCCTTGAAAAAAGTGTATTGGAGATATGAACTTCTGTGGTCTGGGAACCTGTCATGGTGATGAAAGCATTTTCTTTGAAGTAATAAGCCCTGAGTTTGAGTTCTGATTCTGCCATTTGCTAGCTAGGAGATTTTGGACAAGTCACTTGGTCTCTATGATTCTCCATTTCCTCATCTGTAAAAGGGGGATAGTAATGGCTGTAACTATGCACATCACAGATCTGTTGACAGGACTCAGTGAAAAAATATATCTAAAATGTCTTGTAAACTAGGTGCTACACGATATCACTATTATTAACATGCAGAAATAATAATAGCTTACATTTGCATAATTTCATGGTTTATAAAGTGATTTCCTCAAAATTATCCTGTGAAGTAGGCAATTCAGATAATTCCTCATTTACAAATGATGAAACTGAGTCTGAAATGTAAAGTGATTTGTCCAGAAGGTTTACCCATTTGTTCAACAAATATTTCTAATTCCTATGAAAGAGATCAGGGGAGAGAAATGGTACGAAATAGGGAAATTATGTGCTTCAGAGAAATTATTCTGGATCTAAGATCTAGTCAGATATTTACAGGTCTCAGATAATTCAGGAATTCCTTGTGTTAGCCTTAGGTACATTTCAGGGTATTTGGACTACTCACAGCTATAGAAATACAACTCAAACACCTATTCAAGTGTTTTCTCTTCCTACCAACAGACCAATAACCATCAATCAAATAGCAAAGCTTTTTAATGAGGACAGAATAAAAAATACAATGAAGGACCTCCCTCCACCTCCCCATACACAAAGGGTACAGCATCCAATAGAATCCCATACCACTAGTGATAGAGTAAACGCTCTCTGGAGAACTCATGACCATAGACTCATATTTTGGATATTTCTCATGAACCAAGACGTACTCCACTGCTGTTCCACTCCACCTCCAAAGCTGCCATTCTTTTCCTCTTTCAAAGCTGTCACTCAACGTTTCTCTGCAGAAGGACTACCACAACCTGCTGCTGGACAACTTCTTCACTGAGTTGCTGCCATCTGCTGGGACTCTGTCTTCAACTACTAGGGCTTCTTCCCCAATGGAATACTGCTGAAACAAAAGCTGCCCCTACGGCTGAATCAGCATGTTTTCAGCTCTTTAGCAAAAGTTAGGTCTAGAACTTCACTTTCACAGAAGAGTCCTTCAAATCAAGATCTTTCCCCTCTTCCCCCTCTCCTCCAAATTCAGGTCTTTGCCTAAATTTACATGTTAGCATTAATAATTCCCTGAAAAACTGACTTGAAGGGTCAGATATTCATTGGATTCTTATCCCATATTAGAGATTGTTGAGTCCAAATGTGATGTTACAGGCTAGAACAACTTTCAAGGTAACTTCTACTCCTACTATTCTATAAATATAACTCTATTCCCTTTCCCTTTACCCCTTTGCAATCACTCCCTATTTCCAACCTAAACTATGGGTGGTGAACTCTTGGAAAATGTAACTGATTGGTCCTTAAGTCCAGTTTTTCTCCCTTTCCTAATTATTAGGGTTGAAGGTCCAGGGTACTGTGGATAGTCCCTTTGGGCTAAGATCTAGTTTTGTTTCTGTTTTTTTTTTACCAGAATCTGCTTGACTTAGAAATTGACTTGGAGCAGCTAGGTGGCACAGTCAATAAAGCACCGGCCCTGGATTCAGGAGGACCTGAGTTCAAATCTGGTCTCAGACACTTGACACTTACTAGCTGTGTGACCCTGGGCAAGTCACTTAACCCTCATTGCCCCACCCAACCCCCCAAAAAAGAAATTGACTTGATGGAAAAGCCACTTTTGGACTAAAGCACAACCATTATAGCTGGCCACAGCAGCCTCAAGTCCAATTGGTTCAACTGAGATCCCTGAAAACAAACAGTCCACCTCTTTCCTTCTCTTTCTCATTGAGGAAGGCTGTCCTCAAAGTTACTGAGTAATGGTACCCCTCACCCTGTCTGGTGTCACAACTGTCCATTGTTGAAGTATGAGACCTTATGTAATTCATTTTCCTCATCAATGGGACAATAAAAGATTCATGGAACTCTGTGAAGCATCTTTGCCAGCCGGCTACTGTGAGTATAAGGAAGCTCATGTTCTGTTCTCTGCCAGATGACAGGAAGTGCTTAGTTTTAGTCTTTTAATGTTATTGCTATTTGGAGGGCTGCCCTCCCTGAGACACACTTGCATGATTCAGAGAAGCACAACTGCATGAGTTATACTTCTGTTGGGAGTAGCAAATAGATGCTCCTGGAGGGCTTGGCAAGTAAAAGAGTAGTAAACCTGGAAACTCACAAACTCCCTTCTGTCCACTGCTACAGGAACTCAGTCATTCTAATGTGAGAAATTAGTAGGGGTGGGGAGCTGATACAGCTAAATTTTAATTCAAGTCTCTAGGACTGGGATAAAGCTGAGTTTTGCCTCTATGATGAAAAGGCCAATTGAAGACTGCATGATCTATGCCTCAAACTCTTTCAGATAACCAACTCCTAGTACCCCCTGAGCAACCCTTACACATGCTTGCCTATTTTTTCTCATTGGATCTTGATGTACTGCATTGTAAACCAATATTTCTCGCCCTTGTATCGTCTTAGGTTTCTGGTCCCTACCTGGTTCCTGGGCAACCCAGATCTTTAGCTGTCCATGACTCTGCTAGCTGCAGATAATGCTGCCCAGAGCAGGTTTCCCGGCTGGTGAAATATCCTGTTGCATGATGGAGAATTGGCTGCCACTTATGGCTGGTTCATCTTGTCCCTGGCTCTGACTGGAAGGGAGCATGGAGAGAGAACAGTATATATCCAATATGAAAGTGTGTGTGTGTGTTGTGTGTGTGTGTGTATGTAATAGATGGAATAGAACACATCTTTCCCTAGGATATTAATGATCATGCCCCACTGATGTGTTCAGTATGGTATAATGGCAAGCATGCTTACTGGCTTTGAGTTTGGAAAACCCAAGTTCAAGTCCCAACTATGACACTTATCAGTAACATCTCTATTCCTTTGACTTCTCTTTTTCTGTCAAGAGCACCACTATTCTTCCAATTACCTGGGCTCCCAACCTTAGCATTATCCATAACTCTTCCTTCCCCTCCCATGTCCATTCAGTTGCCAAATCTTTCCAGGACATCTCTAGCATTTATTTCCTTCTCTCATATCCCACTGCAATTATCAGGGGTCAGATCCTTATCACTTCTCACGTGGACAATGCAATACCTTCAAATCTCTCCCTTCTCCAGACAGCTGTTAAATTGATTCTCCATAAAGCATACGTATGACCAATTACTCTCCTCTTTCAGTAAACTTCAGTCATTTCCCATATCCACTAGGGCAAAATATATACTCCTGTTTGGTTTTTAGAATCCTTTACAACTTGACTCTGATCTGTTCCAGCCTCATTTGACATTTCTCTATTCTTTCTCTATGGGTAAAGCCAAACTTACCTTCTTTCTGTTCCTATCTCACGGCAATTCATTTCCTAAATCCCTTCCTTTCCACTTTTTGCATAAAATGTACTTCTTTGTCTTGTCTCTTAGAATCCCTAGCTTCATACAAGTTCAACTAATAGAACCATCTTCTAGAAGCCTTTCCTGATCTTACCAGTAGCTAGTGCTTTCCCTCTTCCTCCCAATTACCTTGGATTTAGGATAGTTTTTACATATACTTACATATGTTCATCTTAACAACCCAACAGAAAAAATAAACTTCTTGAGGGCTGATTCAGTTTCTCACTTGTCTTTCTATTTCCAGTGCTCTCCGTGGTGCCTGGCACATAAAATGTGCTTAATAAATTAATAAAAATTCATTGATTTGGGGGCAGCTAGGTGGTGCAGTGGATTAAGCACTGGCCCTGGATTCAGGAGGACCTGAGTTCAAATCCAGCCTCAGACACTTGACATTTATTAGCTGTGTGACCCTGGGCAAGTCATATAACCCTCATTGCCCTGCAAAAAAAGAATAAATTAATTGATTTATTACATTGTTTAGTCCTTTTGCTTATGAGTCTTTTAGATTCTGTTTTGTCCAACTCAGTGCAGAACTTTTTTATATAGACAACACCCCCCCACCCTTCCTCATCCTGAGATCCTCAGTTTTTCACCTGGGTCTAGGGCCAGGAGTTATTGCCCTTTAGATGTCTCAACCAGAACCCTGATGAATTCTCAGTTGCCTGAGGCTGCAAGCCCTGCTCTTGGGCTGAGCTGATACAGACAAATCAGTTATCTAGTCTCTGTTTAAAGCCTAGAGAAAAGGTATGCTGGGGGAGAAACTAATGGCTGAAATAATAATATTGGATTCTCTTTAGGTTTCAATTATCCATGTGTTCACAGCCTTCATTACCATATATCAACCCAAAGTTGGCAGTAACTGCAGCACAGATGACAGCCACACCATGTAATGATAGGGTCCCCTCTGTAATAATATCAAAAGATGTTATTCTTCAGTGACTATTGGAACTCAAGATACTTGTGAGCAAAACAGGTCATGATGGTTTATTCCATTCATTTCAGTCATATATTATCATTGCTTCATTTTTCAAATATTCAATTCAAATGAACTGTTTCTGTAAAAATGGAACATTTCAAATTCTGATGTTTTCCTTCTCTACTGGAAACTCCTAACTTGCTCATATTGGTATAGTGCTTTGCAGTTGACAAAGAATTTCACAATAATTTGCTAGGTAATATGGTGGATAGAGCAGTAGATTTGATAGCAGGAAGACCTAAATTCAAATCTGGCCTCAGACATCCGTGTAGCCCATGGCTAGTCACTCATTCTCTATCTAAGTCAGTTTCCTCATCTTTACCTTTTACCTCGCAGGATTGTTGTGAAAATCAAATGAGATAATATATGAAAAGTGCTTTGAATCCTTATCGTGCTATATGCAGCTATCATCATCATCATATGATCCTTATAATGATCCTCATTATTTTCTCAATAATTTTTATTAATCTGCTTTGTTTTTACATCATCCACATTTCCCAGTGTATCTCTTCCTCTTCTTACTTCTAGAGGTCATAAAAAAGAATAAAAAGGAAGGGAGGAAATCTATATTGTTGTAGTCATTCATATTGTTTCCTGGTTCTGCATATTTTACTTTGTATCAGTTCATATAAATCTTTCCATGCCTCTCCATGGTTATATTTATTTTACCTTATGTACAGTAATATTCCAGTTATTTGCTACTATAAAAAATACAGTTATACATAATTTGGCCTTTTGCTTTAGGGATATATATGTATATACACACATACATATGTACATATGTATGTGTATATAAATATATATATATATATATGTATATATATATATTTTTATATGTTATCATTGACCTCCTTAAATTATATGCTTGACAATGGATATCTCTGGATAAATTCCAAATGGCTTTCCAGAATGATTCAATCAACTCACAGCTTTACTAATAGTGCAATAGCATGCCTGTCTTTCCACAACATTTCTGATACCATATATCCCTATATTTTGTCATCTGTACTAATTTGCCAAGCATGAGTGAGGTGAACCTTTGGGATTGCCTTCATTTGCATCCTTCTGCTTCTTCTCCTCCTCCTTTTTATTATTATTTGGAGCATTTTTTCATGGAAAATAATTTTCATTCAGGGAGTGGCTCAAAGTTAGAGAATTGGACTTGAAGTCAGGAATCCTTCCTCAGATATTTGCTAGCCAATATGACCCTAGGCAAATTACTTAACTTCTCTGGGCCTGAACTTCATTCATTGTCTGTAAAAGAGAGGATTGGTTTTAATGACTTTTTAATTTGCTTCTAGACCTAAATGTATGAGCCAATATATCTGTATCCTTTGAATACTTATCAATTGGAAGTGACTTTTGGCCTTATACATGACTATTAGATTTCTATATGATTTCTATAGCAGATACTTATCAGAGATGATATAAACATTTTCTCCTAGTTTACTGCTGCCCTTTTTGTTCTAGTTACATTATTTTTGTTCAAAAGTTTCTCTATTTCATGTAATCAAAATTATCTTTTAAAAAATCTTTTGTAATCTCTTCTATTTCTTGTTGATTAAGAACTCAATACATTATTGAGAGCTTCAAAATATATATGATCTGATTCTCTTCTTTGGTATGATCCTTACAATTCATGTCACAAACCCATTTTGAGTTTATTGTGACACACACACACCACACACACACCCATATTATATATATATATATATAGATATATAGATATAGATATATATATAGATATATATAGATATATATAGATATATAGATATATATAGATATGGGTCTAACTATAATTTCTTCCAGACAACTTTCTAGTTTTTCTAGCAAGTCTTGTCATATATGGGATTCTTTCCTAGGTAATTCATATATTCACATTTATCAAACACTAAATTTTTTAGTTTAATAATTTATCATTACTTATTTCTTTAAGGCAGCATATTTTAATTGTATCCATATAGGTACTGAATGTGCTATTAGATCGACTCCTAGATTGTATGCATTTTGTATGGATTTTGAATGGGATTTCCCTTTCTGTCAATCCTAGGTTTTGTTATTGCTATATAGAAATGCTATTGATTTTTTTGTGGGGTTTGTTTTGTAACTTGATACTTAACCAAAGATATTAATTATACCAATTAATTCCTTTGCCAATTCCCTAAGGTTTTCTAAGTATAATATAATTTTTTCCACATAGAAATGGAGCTTAATATCCCATTTGCCTATGTTTATGCTTTTAGTTTATTTCTTTTGTCTAATGGCTATTGTATGAATTTCTATAATGATAAGAAATAATGATAGAGAAGGAATAATTGGTTTACTCATGTAATTATTGGGAAAGCTTCTAGTGTGTCATATAAAGCTAACTTTGGGGTTTATATACTTTTTGTTGTATTTTAAAAGACCATTTCATGCCTCTGTTTTGTAAGTTTGTTTCTTTTTTTTAAACGACAAATGAGTGTTGTACTTTGTTGCACTCTTTTCCCCCATATATATTGATATAACTATGTGGTCTGGGATTTAAAAAAAAAGATAAAATATATTATTTGTTTTCCTGAACAATCCTTGAATCCCAGTTATAAATTCAATTTAATTATGGTGAGGGATTTTTAAAAGGAGCTATATTTCTTTTGCCCAATTTTAATTTAAAATCTTTGAATTGATTTTTATTAATGGTGTTGCCCTAAAGTATTCTTTCTTTGCTTTATCCTTCCCATGTTTAGCTATTAGAACAATATATTTCAAATTAAAAAAAATTTGGTGAAGTACTTTCTTTTTCAATTTTTGATAATTATTTACATAATATGGATATTACTTGTTCCATAAACATTTGATAGAATTCCCTTGAAAAGCTCATTGGAGAAGATTTTTTTTCTTTTATAATTTCTTTAGTGTTAGTTTAATTTCCTTTTCTGAGACTAGAATATTTTAGATCTCTATTTGATGTCCTTTTAACTTGAATGTATTTTTATAGAAAATTCTCCATTTCTTTTAAATCCTTTGTTTTGTTTACATATACCTATAGATTCTGGTCTTTTTTTTAATATCACCTGGGTTTATTATGATTTTACCTTGTTACTTTTTGTTCCACTATTTTTTTGTTTTATTTTGTTATTTCTTTTTAATTAGATTTGCTAAATATTATTCAGTTTTGCTAGTCTTTTAAAATAACGAGCTTTTACCTGTTTTTTAAAATCAATTCTACAGTCAATGTTGTTTCTTTCTAAAAAAAAATTTTTTTGTCCACCAATAGTTAAGATTTTCTCTTTTGTGCTTATTTGGGGTTCATTTACTTCTGGTTTTCTAATTTTAAATTTCACATTCAGTTCATTATTCCTCTAATTTTCTATTTTGTCAATGTATATTTTTAGGATTGTAATTTTCCCATTATAACAACCTTTACCGAATCCCAGAAATTTGGGTTTGTTGTCTCATCATGATCATTATCTTCCAAAATCACTAGTTGTTTCTATTATCCATTCTTTAAACCACTCATTGTTCAGGATTTGTTAGTCAGTCTCTGTTTAGGTTTGTATATTTTGTTTATACTTCTCATATTGACTAGTACTTTTATTACCTTATTCTCTATAAATGATATGTTTAGGATTTCTATTTTTAGCCATTTATATATAATTTCTCTGTGTCCTAGTAAAGGGTGTTTTTTCCCCACAAATGTGCATGTGGTTCTGATACACACATGTACACATATGCATATACACGTATATGTGTATAGACATACATGCATGCATACAATACACACATGCATATACATGCATACATGTGTGTGTACTGTTTCAAGTCAGAAGATGCCATAATTCTAGGGTCCTAAACATTTTTATTAGTTCTATATTTCTTCCTTTGTTATCTTTCTGTTAGATTTTTTTAGCCCCAAGAGAGGAACATTAAAGTTTCCTACTTTTATTGTGCTACACTCTATGGTTTTTTTTTGCAATTCAATTAACTTTTTTATTTATAAATTTAAGTGCTATACCATTCAGTGCATATATATGTACATATAGATACATATTTATTGTTGATATTTTAAAATTCTGATTTTTTAAACAATGTAATTTTCTTGTTTATTGCTAATGATATTATAGATTTTAATTTTTGTTATATTTAATAGGAAATTGCTACTACTGATTTTTTGAAATCCATCTGATAGTAAATTTTGTTCAGCTTCATTTTAATTCTTTGTGTGTCTGCTTTTTAGATGTGCTTCTTATAAACAAGAGACTATAAGGTTCTGTTTTATCATTTTTTCTGCTATTCTCTTTCATTTTATTTGATAGGTTCATTCACATGTAAAGTTATGAGAATCAGCGTTGTGTATTTTCTCTTTTTATTTCTCTAGTATTTTTAATCCCCTTTCCCCTTTAAATAAATATGATCTTCTTAAACTGCTTTGATACAGTTCTAGTTTCAGAGGCTCTCTCTTCTCCATTCCAACCCCATACTACTCACGTTTGCAAACCCTTTCCCTAGTTTAGGAGTGTTATTAAATTATTGATTCCTTTTGCTTTCTTGAATTTATGTATTTCTTCCCCTTTTTGTCCTCATTCTCCTTTCAACTAAGTGATTAATTCAAACTCTATCCTCCTTTCCTTCTTTCCAACTTCTTATGCTCTTTAGTTTTCTTCTTATTGGAGCTAGGCTAAAATATTTTCCATTGCTTTGTCCTCTTAATTTATTTTCTTCCTTTCCAATATATTTTGAAACTTTAATCTTTGATTTATGGGCTATACTCTAACTTATCTTTTATCTAATCTTTCTGGACTCCTCACGGGGTTAAATCTTCTGAAGGACGAGGTTTGAACTGCCTCTTCCAACCAATTTCTGTGTTATTGCCTTTATAGATCTTCTGCATCATCTTTTTTCTGCTGTTTATCACTCAATTCCCCCTCTCCCTCTCTGCTCTCTTTCTCCCTCCCAATTTCCCCTCTTTCTTCATCTTTCTCACTCTTTTCCCTCTCCCTTCCCTGATTCTTGCCTCTTTTCCTCCCTCTCTTTTCTCTCTCTCTCTCCTATGCTCCCTCACTTTTTCCTCCTCTTCCTCACTCCCTCTCTGATATCCTCTTTCTTTCTCATGAAATGTAAAAATGGGAATTTATTTTATTTTATTATTCATTCTTCCATTAATAAATGTACTTGTATTCTTTTCTTGCATTTCTGTGGCATGAAGTGTTTGCAACTTGAATGTTTTGCTAATATGTTTTTGTTCACCCAAGAATGTATCATATTCTTCCCTTTTGTTGACAGTCCATATTTTTTCATTGATGATTAGGTTAAGGTTTGCAGTGTATGACATTTGTGGTTTCAACATAAGTACCTTTGCTTTTTGAAATATATTATTCCATTCCCTCCTGATGTTTTATGGGTTCAAAATAATCTTATGTTTCTAATTGCCTATCCTTGTATTTGAGGTATTTTTTTTTCCTAGATGATTGCAGTATTTTTTTTTTTGCTATTGAAATTGTTATATTTAACGTCTCTGGCGTTGGAGGTTTGATGAATAGGATTTTTTTCCTAGATGTGATCTGTGGATTCTCTTGGTGCTTTATTTCATGTATTTAGTAGTTATGGACAATTTTTCTTTTATTGCTTCCAAAGACATAATGTACATATACTTTTTGTTGTCATATTCTTGTAGGAGACATATTAATCCTTACGATATATCTACATAGTCTCCAACATCTGTGGGTCAATTGCTTTGACTATACATCAGTTAATATATTTCAATTTTTTAAAAAGTTGGTATTCTTCTTCTGTATTTTTCTGGTCCAACTCTATTCATCTGTTTTGCTTCCTTAGGAAGACATTTCATGGTAGACTCATTTTTTTTTTTCAAATTTGCTCATTTAATATAAAATTCTCATTGAGCACTCTAAGTACCAATCCATATTATTCCTAATATCTTCAATTATGGATGCAATTTTTTCTTTTGAATCATTGTGGAGTTTCTTGCTGTTTTCATAGCCTCTATCAGGAATTCACAGATCTATCAGCATTGATTCACTTTTCCTTTATCTTTAAGGTATTGTAAGAGAGTCTTATATTAACTTTGAGGTTTTGCTACCCATTCATTGTGGTTTTGGAATACTCACCCTTGATTTATCTGCTTGTAACCTGGGCTCATTGAGGTTTTTCTCTTAAAATCTTGATCAGTTCAATACTTTACAAATTTCCATTACTCATTACCTGATTTTCTCCCTAGTACATACATTCCCTTCCCCTAAGGCTTAGACTAAATTGCTGCCTTAAATTTGCCATGATGTGGGAAATAGGTTTTTCCAGACTAGGTTCCTTGCCCTGAATATACTCTAGAGAGATATGATAGGCCTCAGTTGGGTTTCAGTCCCCCTTCCTGTCAGTTGTGGCAGTCATTCATTTGGACTCCTTACCCAAGTCCTCCCGTGGCTCTCCTTTCTTCTCACCAATTGAGCCGTATTAGCATCTACAATTTATTGCAATGATGGGAGGGTATCAAGGGTTTTGGCAGCAGATTATCTGAGGTTTGGGGTGGCTCTAATGAGGGGCCTGGCCCTTCCCCCCTTCCTCCTCACCTAGTTGTGCAGAATTTTTCTATTGTTCATCTGCTGATGTGGTGGGCAGGGGGGCAGAGAGGATAGATGTATCAGCACAATAATCTCCAGAGGATGTGACCCCTTGATAGAAAGAAAGGTCACATGGCCAGTCTGAGGCTGGATTTGAACCCAGATCTTCCTGACTCCAGGTGCACCACTCCATGCATTGTGCCATTTAGCTGCCTCAAATGCCGAAGTCTATAATTCAGCTCATACAGTGTGAAAGCTTGGAAGGAGATAGAGTGTACACTTTAATGATTAGCTCCTCTAGAATTTACCCTATTAGGATTCTTTCTTTTTTTCCCCCCTATGGCTTCAGCAGCAATTTTACACGTGGAACATTATCTACCTTCCTTCCTTTTTTTTTTTTTTTTGCTGGGCAATTGGGGTTAAGTGACTTGCCCAGGGCCACATAGCTAGTAAGTGTTAAGTGTCTGAGGCCAGGGCCGGTGCTCTATCCCCTGCACCACCTAGCTGCCTTCCTTTCTTTTTGAGAGTGTAGTAAGTTAAAGGGGGTCTAGAAAAAGTAACTAATCTGAAATCTTGCTTGTCTTGTGACCTGGAAGTTGAACCTATCATTATTGGTCCCATTTTATTAATGTGGAATTAACTTTAAGAAAGGGTCTTATCTTGGAATGTGGGAGTTAAGGTACTCTAGTAAAAAAGAGATTTTGTTATAAGGCAGCTTTACTTATATATGTAATCCTGAAGCAAGAACCGCCCCTCAAAAAAACCCATTCTTACAGTGGGGCTCAATATCTTAAAACTTATATATATATATATATATATATTTATATATATGGATTATGTATGTAGCATATGCATATGTATATATATATAACATATATAGTACATAGAATATTGAATGTACTTTTTGTGCATATGTGGAAACATAATTCTCTTAGATTGGAATTGATTTTTGCATTTCTAAATAAGCACTCAGGAATCCAAATGTGGATAAACACTAACACAGTTTTCTATAATCTATATGCCTCTATGAACCATATCGTTCAAGATAAATATGAACCTATTAGTGATTAGGGCTATTACTTTGCAAGAGTGGAATGTAATCCTCAGTTAGGAAGCCATGGTACTTGAATCAGACAGCAAGCTGATTATACAGTGTATGCTAACTAATTCAGCCCGTGGAAAGCTCTGCACACAACCATGCATGCACAAACATTGAAACATTCATACACTTACACCCCCACCCCACCCCAATTTCTCTCTCTCTCTCTCTCTCTCTCTCTCTCTCTCTCTCTCACACACACACACACACACACACACACACACATTCATCTGTGATGGTGCAATTGGGTTCTTGGGATTATTTTTATTAAAAATTCTCAAATCAGTCCAATACAAGAGAATCCCCACCCTTCTGCTCTTTATCTTCTGCCAAGTACTTGATAAAAATGTGTTCTACAAATGTAGATAGAGGAATATGATAACAAAATTCACTCTGGCTGTATAGTAGAATTACAATACCAATGTTATATAGGCAAAAAATTGAAACTAGGGCAAATCCAAAAGTAAAATTTTCTCACCTTTTGTACAGATACCAGAGCCATTGAGAGGAATCTTGAGCTGTCACAGGACCATAGACTAAAACCTGGAACAGACCACAGAAAACATTACATTCAACCCCCTCATTTTGTAAATGAAAAAACTGAGGTTCAACTGGAAAATCAAGTTTTATGACTAAATCTAGTTAGCGTTCTCTCTGTTCTATCCACCACCATCATTTAAAAGGAAAGAAAAGAAAAAAAGGAAAACCATTTTGTAAGTAGTAGTAGTAGTAGTAGTAGTAGTAGTGGTGGTGGTGGTGGTGGTGGTGGTGGTAATAATAATAAAGCTTCTACATTGTCCATGTCCAATGTGTTTTGCACATTGTATGTCTCATTTCTGTATCTTGAGTTCACCACCTATCTGTCAGGACAAAGGGTAACACAATTCATTATCAGTGCTCCAGAATGATGGCTGATCATTGTAGTGATGAGACATTGTCTTTCAAAGTTGTTTGCTCTGCATCAATTCATACAAGTCTTCCTCAATTTTTCTAAACCCATCCTTTTTGTTATTTCTTGTATCACTATAGTTGTCTCTGATTGAATGAAGCATATAATAAGCACTTACTATGAGCAAAGGAATACCAGGAATACAAATAGATAAATAAGACAGTAGTGGCTCTGAAGGAGCTCTCCTTCTTTAAGGAAGGTTTCAGCTTCATTTCAATTCAATGCAATAAACATTTATTAAGAGCCTACAATGTTACCAGATACTATGCTAAAGCATGTGGGTTACAGATAAAGGAAATGAAAGACAGTCCTTGCCTTCATAGAGTATATAATCTATGCTAGAATACAACACACACAAAGGAACCTAAAAGGTGGGGGAAGGAGAAAAGTACTGGGTGAGAGAAAGATGACAGTGCAGTTGAATCCAAGGAATGTGTTAGGAAGGATTGGTTAGTAGTGTGGAATTCTCTATGCCTCTTTAACGGTTAAATCAGGTAGAAAGGTCCCAAGGTCTTTCGGGGGAAGCAGCAAAGCAGATGGTAACATTGTTTTTCTTTAATGTAATTTCCACTAATGAAATCATATGGTTGAATCATTTGATGGTTGCTAAGGATTTTGGTGACAATAAATTTTCCCTTTTTGGGTGGGTCTCTCAGTAGATGTGACTCAGTTACCCAGGCTGCATTCTCTACTGAGAGTTGCTTCTGAGGATTATGGCTGCAGGTACTGGGCTGGCAGAATTACTATTCCCAAGCTCTGGAACAAGGTACTGGCCTATCTCTATCATAGATCTGAGGGGGATTAGAATCAAGGTGGTTATGGAGGGTTGAGTTGAGTACATCCTGTCTTTCCTATGGATGCTTGCTCGCTTCAGTTTGCCTACTCTGTGAGTGGTAGTTGGCTGGAAGCTGGTGGGGATGACTGACCCCTCTCCACAAGAATTGTTCTCACAGATGTTGACTGAAAAGCAGGAATTGTACTTTGGGGGTAATGTCACTCCTAGGACTGCTGTGCCAATTTGGTAAGCATCTATGACCAGTGATGATAAGGAATGTGGTCCCCCTTTCCAAGTTGATTTCTCCTCTCAAAGATGGCTGTTGGGGCTAGACTAGAAATAAATCTGATGCTTTGATAGACACTACTATTCCAAGACTCTTGGGATTAGGGTCCTAGAGATGTCTTCATCAGCATGAGGTGAAATTATGGTCAAGGTGGTGATCATAGTTTGACTTTCCTGGCATTTGTTGCTTCCTGTCTTTCCCCTAGAGTGGCCTTGCCACTTCAGCTAGGCTGGCTTGCCTTTTCATACATCATAATTTGTTCAACCATCCTCCAACTGATACATACTCCCTTAGTATCCATTCTCTACCACTACAAAAAAAAAACCTGCTATACATATTGTTGTACGTGTAGGTGTTTCCCTCTTTCTTTGATCTTTTTTTCTCTTTCTTTTGATCTTTTTGTAGTTTAGTACACCTAATAAAGATACCACTAGCACAATGGTTATGTATAGTTTAGTGATTTTGAGAGGGTGGTTCAAAATTGCTTTCCAGAATGGCTGTACCAATCCATAGCTCTACCAACATTGCATTGGTGCCCCAGCCCTTTGAGCACTTACTTTGTTTTCTTGTTTATTTTTCCATTCTGATGGGTATAAGGCAGTATCTGAGTTGCTTTACTTTGTACGTATCTAATTATTACTCACCCATAGGTTTGGCCAGTAAAATAAAATGCCAATATTTTTATATTAATTTACTTATTCAGCCCATACTAACAAAACTACTTTATAGATTTAATTTATAGAGCTAGAAAAATAACAATAAAAATCATCTGGAGGAGCAAAATGGCAAGAATCTTAAGAGAATTTTTAAAAAAGTAGTAAGGAAGAAGCTATGACACATCGCTAACTGTACTACAAAGCAGTAATCAGCTAAACAATTTTGAACTGGTTAAAAAATAGAGAATTTGATCTATGGAACAGATTAGGTAAACAACACAGAGAAGCAAACAAACAGTGTATCCTAGTGCCTGATAAACTCAGAGACCTTAGCTATTGTGGCCGAGACTCACTATTTGATAAAAACTGCTGTAAAAACTGAAAAGCAATCTGGCAAAAATTAAGTTAAGCCAAAAAGTACTGCAAATACTAAGATTAGCTCTGAATGGATACATGACTTAGATATAAAAGGTCACATCATTAAAAAAATCAAAAAGGAGGAAATACACTTTTATTAAGCATCTATGTACTGGGCATCATGCTACAAATCATTTTACAAATATTATCATTTGATTGCCACAACAACTCTTGGAGGGTAGGAGCTATTATTATCCCCATTTTAGGGATGATGAAACTGAGTCAGAGGGTAAATGACATGCTAAGGTTCACTCTATTAGTAATTGTCTGAGGCTAGATTTGAACTTGAGTCTTTAACTCCAGGTCCAATTCTTTGGCAGCAAAAACAATAGAAAGATATTCCCTTTCAGATATATGGATAGGAGAAAGGTTCATAACCAAAGAAATATAGAGAGAATCACAAAAGATGAAAAAATGGACAATTTTTATAACATAAAATTAAAATTTTACTACAAAAAGAAAAGCAATGCAACTAAAATAGAAGGGAAACAGTTGAGTGAGGGGGGAAATACCTTTGCAACAAGTTTCTCTGATAAAATTCTCATTTCTAGAATATATAATTAATTTGAGTATATAAGAATAAGAAATTTTTCTCAATTGATAAATGGTCAAAAGGAAAAAGCTATTCCCAGATTGATTAAAAAGTTAAATCATACACAAGGCAGTTTTCAAGTGAAGAAAACTAAAATATCTATAAGGAATATGGAAAAAATGCCCCAAATCATTAATCATTAGAGAAATGCAAATTAAAGCAATTCACATGTGCCATTTTCTTATACCCATCATATTGGCAATTTTTTTAAAAAGAAAAAAATTATAATTGTGGTGGGGCCACAGGAAAACAGGCAGAGTCATGCACTTTATGTGCAGCTGGGAATTGGTCAAGCCATTCTGGAAAGAAATTTGTAGCTACATTGGAATGGCCATAAATTGGGGAATAGCTAATCAAATTATAATACATAAATATAATTGAAAACTTTTGCTATAATAAATTACAAAAGCATGGGTTGAAAGAAACCTAGGAAGACCTATAAATACCTGACATATGATGAAGTGAGCAGAACCACAATAATTTATACTATAACAACATTGTAAAAAGTAGCAACTTTGAAAAACTTAAGAACTTAGATTAATGCAATTATCAACCAACATTCTGGAAGACTGATGGTAAAGAATATAACTAGCCTCCTGACAGAGAGGTGATGATTCAATATGTAGAATGACAGATACATTTTGCAAATCACCAATATGAAAATGTGTATTGCTTGACTATGCACATTTGTAAAAAGGGTTTTGTTTTTGTTTATCTCTTTCTGGGAAGGGAAATGGAAGGGAAGAATAAATGTTGGATGATTAAAATACTTTTTTAAAAAATCATAAATCATAAAAGGTTATGAACTGGGACTTCTCAAAGAAAGATATTCGAGTTATTAACACCTTTCTGAAAAAATCCTCTATTTCACTAATAATTAAAGGAATCTCATTCAATTTTCACTATAATCCTGAGGCAAATAGTGTTGGCATAATGATGCTCATTTTGCTGTTGAACCTGAAACATTGAGGTCAAGTGACTTGTCACAAAGCCAGAAAATGGCAGATACAGAATTTGAATTCAATTCTTCTGATTTCACATCTAATAAATGCTTATTAACTGAAAGATACAATTTAATTTTTAAAAAGTGGCCAACTTTGTCATCTAATGTCAACTTTTTCTCCAGATCTGTCAGTCATAGAAAAGCCTTCTGAAAATAAGCCTCATACAAAGGAATTCAGTGTACTATAAAAAGATTTCAGAGTTGTATCTAAATGCTTTCAGGATTGAATTTAGTTCCTACCTTGTGCAAAATTCCACCTGATGCCCACATCTTTCGAATCCACATTGGACACCAACACTTCCTGTCAGAGAAGTTATCTGTTCAAAGGCAGTCAGGAGAGTAAAATAAGTAATTTATTAAAGATGGAGAGAGGGATAATTTAGGGAAGTGAGACGAACAAGTGTGCTAGAGAGAATGGGAAAGATAATGGGGCCCTATAAGAAGAGGAAACAGCTCAATATGCAAGCCCAGAGGAATCCACAGGCAAAAGAAAGAGTAGGCAAGGCTAGATAAATAGGATAAGTAGTCCAGCCTGGATGGAAGGCAGTTGAGATGGAGAGATGGTTCTTAGCCTGTGGCAGGTGGTACAAATGCATCATCATCATCCCACACAGCAAGACAGACTTAATCATTCAAAAGGATTGGTATTTGGAGCCCTAAACCCTGATCTCTCCAACCCCCTTCCCTCTCCTTGCTCTTGATCCTGGAGGCACAGTTTTTTCATCAGGACACCCTTCCAGGGCTGACATGGGTTTGTTGGCATTTGAGATTTAGTAACTTGTTCCAGCTTCTCACCTCCTCCCTCTGCTTTGAAACACTCACTAAAGTGGCCCCGGAGACTGAAGGACTAGACAGTCATTGGCCCACCCTCTTTCCATTCTGCTCTCCCTGCCTTTCCCCCCTCCCTTTCCATACCAAGGCTTTCATTTACAATATGGAATGTACTAAGAGGCCATCCTCCACATTTCTCATTTTTATGGCGTTCGTGATTAAATCAACTCAGCAACTGTGGGAAGCCTGGGTAATTAAATAATTTGGATAACAGAATATTTAATTAATTGTAATTACATATGCCATCTTGCGAGCCATTTCTGTTTTAATTTTAGTACAGGCTGGATTGCTACAAAGCATAGTCCTTTTTTTCCCTTTAGTGCCTTTTTCCCCTTCCCTCTTTTTTGTTTTATGCTCTGAGGCACAAGAAGACAAGGTGTAAGAGACTTGATTCAATTTACATTAATAAGTATTTCTTAGCTACTTCCTATGTACCCACTATTCATTAGGTACTATAAAGATACAAGAGAAGCATTAAGGATGGTCTCTGCTCTCAAGAAGCATATTGCATAGGAAGTCTAGATTAACATGCAAGAAACAATAAAGAAATCATTTGTTGGTATTGTTGTTGAGTCATTTCAGACTCTTTGTGACCCCATTTAGGGTTTTCTTGGGAAAGATACTGGATTGGTTTGCCATTTCCTTCTTTAGCTCATTTTATAAATGAGGAAACTGAGGCAAACAGGATTAAGTGATTTGACCAGGGATGAATAGCTAGGGAGTGTTTGAGGTTGAATTTGAACTCAGGTCTTCCTGACTCCAGATCTAGTGCTCTATCCATGGTGCCACCTGGCTGGCTCTAAGAAATAATATCAAAACAGTATAATCAGTCAGGAAATATTTTTGAAATGTTCACTTGTGCCAGGCACTGTGCTAAGTGCTAGAGATGCAAGGGAGAGAAAAAACAGTCCCTGCTTCCTAGGTTCTCACAATCTAGTATGACCCTGGGCAAGTCACTTAACCCCAATTGCCTTAAACATCCATGGTCGTCTTTTGTATATATTTTTTCTTTTTTTCTGATGTATATTTTGCCACTGGACCCAGATGACTCTGGAGGAAAGAGTGAGGTTGGTGACCTTGCACAGCCCTCCATTACTTAAATCCAATTCAAAGGCAAGTCATGACATCATCCTGATATCACAGTCCTCTTCAAAAATGAAGGAAAGGGGGCCGGCTAGGTGGCGTAGTGGATAGAGCACCGGCCCTGGAGTCAGGAGTACCTGAGTTCAAATCTGACCTCAGACACTTGACACTTACTAGCTGTGTGACCCTGGGCAAGTCACTTAACCCCAATTGCCTCACTAAAAAAACCAAAACAAAACAAAAAAAAAATGAAGGACAGAGCAGCTAGGTGGCACAGTGGATAAAGCACCAGCGGACCTGCATTCAAATCTGGCCTCAGGCACTTAACATTTACTAGCTGTATGACCCTGGGCAAGTCACTTAAAGCTCATTGCCCTGCAAGAACGAAGGAACAAACAAATGAATGAATAAATAAATTAATTAATTAATAGATAGAAAGATAGTAAAAAATTAAAGAAAAAATTACAAGGAAAAGCACTGAAAATGCCTGGAGTCACAAGACAGAGGTGTCTTGTTTGTGGAAAGGCAAAAACGCCAGTGTCACTGGATTACAGAGTGTATGGGGGAGTGGAAGTCATAAGAAGATTGGGAAGGTGATGGGATGGGTTATGAAGGGCTTTGAATGCCAAACAGAAGATTTTATGTGAGATCCCAGAGGTCACAAGGGGCCACTAGAGTTTAGGGGGAGTGACATGGGAGTGACCTATGCTTTAGAAAGATTCATTTGACAGCAGAATGGAAGGTGGATTGGTGTGGGGAAAGACTAGATGGGAAAACCAACTAGCAGGCTACAGTAATAATCTAATCATTATTAGATGAGGGCCGACGTGAGGGTGGCATGAGTATCAGAGGAGAGGAGATGTGAGAGATGTTAGTAAAGTAAAATGGAAAAGATTTGGCAAAAATATTAGATATAAGGGGTGAGAGAGAATGAGGAGTCAAGGATTATACCTACATTTCAAGCCTGGGTGAGTAAGAGGATGGTGGTGCATTTATTAGTTGATATTAATGAGATAATATTTGTAAATTGCTTTGCAAACCTTAAGGTGCTATATAAGTGCTATGTGTTTATTGTTTTTATTGTTGCTGTTGTTATTTTTGTTGTGTCATTTCAGTCATGTCCAACTCTTTGTGACCCCATTTGGCATTTTCTTGGCAAAAATACTGGAGAGGTTTGTCATTTCCTTCTCCAGCTCATTTTACAGATGAGGAAACTGAGGCAAACAGGGTTAAGTGACTTGCCTGGAATCACATAGTTTGGAATTGTGTGAGGCTCAATTTGGACTCAGGTGGACATGACTGAAACTTGAACTCAGTTGGACATGACTACAATCATTGAAAAATAAATAATAACATTAGGTACTTTTTATCAGTATTCCCCTACTTTCACACCTCTGGTTGGTAGAATCCTCAGTTTCCTCCAAAGTTCCTCTTATTTGCCATCAGCTCTGAAAAGCCATTCCTGATCCCCCACCCCCTGCTGTATGTGATTATCATTTAATAGATAAGATCTATTTATCTATATCTCTCCTTAGACTGTAAGACACTTGAGGGAAGAAATTGTTTTTTGGTACAATTTTCATCTTTGTCTCCTCAATTCTTAGGTCAGTGATGTGCACACCTTTTTATTTGTGGTGGGAGTGGGGTTCAGAGATGGAATTGCTATTCTTGGCAGAGAGAACTTCTGGTGTGGAAACTCCCTCTATCAACACAGATGGGTGAATTGACTTTCACTGAGAATCTTAGTTTCCCATGTCACTTAGAGCTCACACGACTTGCCAAGTCACAAATGTTTATTAAATATTTGTCAAATTTAAGTAATTGGGTTTCCAATTTATGAGAGCTAGGAGTCAGATTAGGGCCAGGTCCTGTAATTTCATCTATGCAGGTAGTTTCTTCCTGGTGAGAAAACATCCTCTCCCAATGAACTCCAGCACATGCTCTATGACTTACTTAGCAGGTTACCCAGGACACTTACAGATTAAAGTACTTGACCAGGGTCACACAACCAGGATGTGTCAGAAGTGGAATTCAAACCCACATCTTCCATGTACCTGATTGTGTAGCTAGGTATCTATCCACAACAGTACAGAGCCTCTCAGAGGCTATGAGGGCTATGACTAAGGAAACCCAAACTAGGGAGGGCTATGACTCTTATGCACAGGAGGGTCTTAGGGAAGGTCTAAGGTGAGAAGCTTGGTAGAATAAAAAACAATGCTTAGGAATTGATTTACTTCTTTGCACATCTCCCATGTATCCCACTTATATATTATTTCAGATAAAAGTGATGGATTTATTTCATTCCCCTATAAGAGTAAGGCAGAGACTGTTTTTTCTCTGAAATTTGTGCAATCCCCAGCACCTAGCACATGTGTTATGCATACGGAAAATGTTTAATAAATGTTTCCTTTTTTTTTTTTTTTTGGTGAGGCAATTGGAGTTAAGTGACTTGCCCAGGGTCACACAGCTAGTAAGTGTTGTGTCTATGGCCGAATTTGAACTCAGGTCCTCCTGAATCCAGGGCCAGGGCTCTATCCACTGTGCTACCTAGCTGCCCCATAAATGTTTCTTCTTGAGATAAATTAAATGGATTTGAGGCTGAAGAAATTACAGACAATAGGCTTGACTCTGATTGCTGGTCAGAGACATCCAGAACCAAGGACCTAAATAACATTTGTCTCCTAAGCTGGATAAAGCCAGATTCTACTCTGTGAAATTTTCCAACTTGGTAATTGCCAACTTGGATAAAATTTGTGCCCTCATAACTCCTCATGCCTGTAGTAAAAAAAAAAAAGTTTTGCTGGCATTCCAGGAGACTAGCCTGATAGTGTGTCCTTGTTAGGTAGTGCAGGCGATGAAGGGAAGGATATGTGTATTGGATCCCAGAGGCAAAGGAAGTAAGTCCCAAGCCTTTAATGGCCAAACCAAAGACAAAAGATTGGAAGATCATTAAGACTGCTATGAGTGTTAAGAGTTCAGGGTTCGGGACTCCAGTTTTACTGTGAATGTCTGTGGAGTTGTAGAAGCTGGGTAAGTCATATTAATGTGCTGGTTTATCCCTCTCCCTGGCTCATATACTCCTTTCCCTCAGTTCTTTATGGAGTCTTGGACTGCCATTGCTCACAGATGTTTTGTTGCTTTCTACAAAGCTTCCATGTCTATGGCTGTTCTCTTAAACAAGACTTTACATAGTCTATCTGGAACCAAGAACAGTTTAAGTCTTTAATAAAGAGCCATTACGATTATTGTTATTTTAGAATTCATTGAGTTTGTTGTCAGCTCCTTATAATTACTAAGGTTCTTCCCCTTAATGCTTTAGTTGGAATCTTATAAGGCTCTTGGATTTCACTGTTAGAGGGAAGAGGGGTGATTTTTCTCCAAAACCAGTTTATAACCACTCTATGAATGATTTCATTTATAAATTGTTATAGCCATCCCTTCTTTTCAAAAAATCTTGAGAATCATAGACAGATCTGGATTTGGAACATAATTTCTGCAACGAGACTCTAGGCACTCAGTTACAAAGATCCTTCAGTGACATATATATCCATGACTGGGCTGGGAGAAAAGTGTTTGGAGCTTGGTGGGACATTGTGCTCCACCTGAATGACTTTTGAGAGCCCAGGGCCACCTTCATGCCACAAAGAGGTGGAGAGACAACTCTGGGGAAATAAGAACATCAACAATAATACCTGTTCATGTATGGTGAAGTAAGGGAATAGGAAGGCCATTTCAGTGAGAATCAAGACTCCTTGTCCTTGTTCTAGACAATAGTATTGGGCTTTGGGTAAATGTGCTTCAATTTCCTCAAGTGTAAAATAAAGAGTTGAGACAAGGTGAATTCACTGATACCTCCAATTCTAAGTCTATAATAAAAGAGTACTGCCTGATGGAGTTCAGTACTCAGGAGCAGCTTGCGCGCAGCTGAGATGGGCCTTCAAGCTCTGGAGGAAGAAAAATGAATGAGACGCAGGAACCAACGGGCAACAGAGAGCGCAGTTTTCTGATGTCCTCCTTGTGGCAGGAGCTGTGGCTCATGTATCGGACTGCACAGCCACACTGTGGCCTGTGGCTCTTCAAGGCACTGATCCATGGTCTTCTACCCCTGGGGGAAGCCTACTACTACTACTATAATAAAAGAACTTTGAAGTCAGGTAACCAGTGCTTTACCTGTATTGTCATCTTAAATCACCCCACCCACCCCCACCCCACCCCCAGGAAAAAAAAACAAACACAAAACCTATGTGAGTTAAATAATGTAGTTGTATTATTATTATTATTATTGTTATTATTATTATTATACTAATTTTCTAGATGAGGTAATCTGAGGATCTAAGAGGTCAAATAATCAACCAGGACATGGCTTAATTTTTATTCAAGGTTATCTGTAATCTGGTGTCAAACTGCCTTTCAAAAAATTATCTCATAGGATTCCATTTCTTCCCCCCTTCCCACTCCAAGGCCATCTCTTCATTTATCTATCTATCTATCTATCTCTCTATCATCTACCTACCTATCCATTTATCTATCATCTATTTATCTATTCATTTATTTATTCATTTGTTCATTCTTTCACTCATTTATTTATTTGTTCGTTCATTCATTCATTCATTTATTTATTATTCATCCATCTATCTATTTATTTGTTTGTTTTTTGTGGGGCAATGAGGGTCAAGTGACTTGTTCAGGGTCACACAGCTAGTAAGTATCAAGTGTCTGAGGCCAGATTTGAACTCAGATCCTCCTGAATCCAGGACCAGTGCTTTATCCACTGTGCCACCTAGTTGCTCCCTTTATTTATTTTTTCTGCAAATAAATATTTTATTATTTTCCAGTTACATTTAGAGATAGTTTTCAACATTTGTTTTTATAATATTTCTAGCTTCAAATTTTTCTCCCTCTCTCCCCTCCCTCCCCCTTCCCCAAGACAGCAAGTAATCTGATGTAGGTTATTTATGTATAATCACAATAAACATATTTCTGCATTAGATATGTTATGAGAGAAGAATCAGAGCAAAAAGGAAAAACCTCAAAAAAGAAAAACAACAAAAACAATAGAAATAGTATGGTTTGATCTGCATCCAGATTCAACAGTTCTTTTTCTTTTTCTGGATTTGGAGAGCATTTTCCATCATGAGTCCTTTGGAACTATCTTGGACTATGGTATTGCTGAGAAGAATCAAGTCTGTCACAGTTGATCAACACACAATGTTGTTGATATTGTGTACAGTGTTCTCCTGGTTCTGCTCATCTCACTCATCATCAGTTCATGCAAGTCCCTCCAGGTTTCTCTGAAATCAGCCTGCTCATCATTTCTTATAGAACAATAGTATTCCATTACATTCATATACCACTACTTGTTCAGCCCAATTGAAGGGCAACCCCTCAATTTCCAATTTCTTGCCACCACAAAAAGAGAAGCTATAAATATTTTTGTACACGTGGGCCGTTTTCTCTTTTTTATGATCTCTTTGGGGAAAAGACCTAAAAGTGGTATTGCTGGGTCAAAGGGTATGCAAAGCTTTATAGCCCTTTGGGCATAGTCCCAAACTGCTTTCCAGAATGGTTGGATCAGTTCACAGATCTACCAACAATGCATTCATTTTCCAATTTTTCCACAGCTTCTCCAACATTTATTATTTTCCTTTTTTGTCATATTAACCAATCTGATAGGTGTCAGGTGGTACCTCAGAGTTGTTTTAATTTTCATCTCTCTAATCAAGAGTGATTTAGAGCATTCTTTCATATGGCAATAGATAGCTTTGATTTCTTCATTAGAAAACTGCCTGTTCATATCCTTTGTCCATTTCTCAATTGGAGAATGACTTGGATTCTTCTAAATTTGATTTAGTTCCCTATATATTTTAGAAATAAGGTCTTTATCAGAAGTACTGGCTATAAACATTGTTTCCCAATTTTCTGTCTCCCTTGTAATTTTGGCTGCATTGCTTCTGTTTGTACGAAACCTTTTTAATTTAATGTAATCAAAATCATCCATTTTGCATTTCATAATATTCTCTATCTCTTATTCTCCTTTCCAAAGCTCTGAGAGGTAAACTATTCCTTCCTCTACTAAGTTACCTGTGGTATCATGTTTTATGTCTAAATCATGTACCCATTTTAACCTTATTTTCGTATAAGGTGTATGATGTTGGTCTATGCCTAGTTTCTGCCATATTCTCTTTCAGTTTTTAAAGTTGAGGTCTACTCCTTGGGCAGCAGGGTCACTGTTTCAAACTTCTTATGCTGGGAGATAGGGGCTGTGTTGCTGGCTTTCTACTCTGAGGCCTCTATGGTTTGCATATTTCTCACTGCCCTGGGCTTGCTCCCTGTGCTTGCTCCCAGCACACACTGGGGTGGCTAGGCCTGGTCATGCCCATCCTGTAGGTGGCCCCCTAGCTGGCAGCCTGCCCTCTCAGCTGGTGCTGGTGGATCTCACCACTGGCTCGCTGCGCTACCAGCCCACAAAACCAAGATCAAAGGGCCTCAGTTGTTCCACTGTGGCTTATTGCTTCCCACTGACTTGCCCTGGCCCCCTCCATACTGCGCTGTGCTGAGGTGCCCTGTGCTCTCCCCGCCCCCACCCCGCCAGAGTGAAACCAACCTTCCCTGAAGTCTTTTAAATTATCTCAGTCTTTTTGTAGGTTCTGTAATTTCAGAATCTGTTTAGAGGCTTGATTTAATATTCTTTTTGAGGGAACTGAAGGAGAGCTCAACAGCTTGCTGACTTCTCTCTGCCATCTTAGCTCCGCCCCCCCTTTATTTATTTTTAATAGAACTTAATCTTTCCAACCACATGTCAAGACAATTTTTAACATTCTTTTTTTAAAAATTGGAGTTCCAAATTTTCTCCCTCCTTCACCTTCCCCTCCCTAAGAGAGCAAGAAATTTGATATGGACTATAAGTTCATTCATAGAAAACATATTTTCATATTAAGGATTCCCTTTCAGACACTCAGTGTTCTAGGTGAATTATATTCCTCTCTTTCATCCCCTCCTCATCTTCTCCTTTCCAGTCCCCACACATTTGTTTGTGCTACCCCACTCTCCTAGAATAGCACTTCACTGTCATTCCTTCTTGGCCTGTTAAAATTGTTTCCTTTAAGTTCTTATCCAAATGCCATCTCTACCATAGACACTTCCTTGAGCTTGCCCTACTGCCTCAAGCTGAGAGCAGTCACTCTCTATTGAGATTTCCCATAGTACTTTGCTTCAGACCAGCCTTAGCTCTTACCATCTTTCCACCTTAACCCTACCCCCAAGTGTTGGACCCTTGCCTCTAGTAGCTGGATTCCATTCCTATCAGAGATACTTAATACTCTCTGGCTCGCTTTGCCTCTACTTAGGTACATAGATTGTCAATTGATAGAGCTCTGGACCTGGAGTCAGGAAGACCTGAGTTCAAATCTAGCCTCAGACATTTACTAGCTGTGTGACCTTGGACCAGTCAATTAATCTCTGCCTCAGTTTCCTCAACTATAAAAGGGGAGCATAATAGTACCTACCTTTCAGAGTTGTTGTGAGGATCAAATGAAATAATACATGTACAGTGCTTAGCATGGTATCCTGTACATAATAGGCACTTAACAGATCCTTGTTCCTTTCCCTTTCCCACTTCCCCTCACTAAGAGAAGATGGGTTGATTAAGGCTCTTTCTGTAGGATGTAAGCTCTTTGTATTTCCGGGACCTAGTTGATGCTTGCTTATCTGACTAAGTTTGGGGACTGGAACACAACCCAGTCTTAACTCCTGCATCACTAATAAATGCCTCTTGATTCTATTTCCACATTGGCTTCAGCCCTCTCATCTGAAATAAAGGAGTTTCCTTTAACGTTTAAGGGAAAACCATAAGAAGATATTGCTGTCATTAGAACAGCTCTATTAATAAGCTACACTGCATTATTAGTCTTATCAAATAGCAGCAGATCACTACTATTCTCATCAAACAATTATTGCTTTGTAGCCTTGTCACAATCTTGCCCTTGAGGATGGTGCCATAGGAAAGTCTAGGTGAGAAGGCTTTATCAAAAAGTCTATTTAGCAATTCAGCAGGGCTAGTCAAAAAATCACAGGATCTGAGAGCTGGATGGAAAGAGCCCCTCTAGGACAGCCCAAACCTTAGCAGGGATTCCCTCTTCATTGTACCCTAAAAGTTGTCATTTAGCTTTTGCTTGAAGACCTCCAGTGCAGAAGATATCATTCAAATGGCAGACCATTTCATTTTGGGGGAACCTTTTCCCATCAAGTCTAAATTCCCACATTGTATCCATTGCTTCAACATTTTATTGGTGTTTCTAACATTTGTGTGTGTGTGTGTGTGTGTGTGTGTGTGTGTGTGTGTGTGTGTGTGTGTGTGGCAGCAGAGATAAGTAGTTTATTCAGTGATTATGAGCATAACAATGGTTTTCTGTTACCTCCCATTACTGTCATGGGGACCACCATCCATCTAGTTATCCAGGTTGAGAACTATAGTGTGATCCCAAATTTCTCACTCTCGCTCACTCCACATATCCAGTTAGCTCCCAGATCTTGTTGTTCCTCTCTTCAACATCTTCTGTTTCCCTCGTGCCACTAACAGAACCACCATGCTGGCTCTAGTGTATATTATGCTTTAGACTATTGCTAAAGTCTCCTTATTGTTCTACCTGCACCATCTCTCCTCATTCCAATCCAACCTCCGTATAGCTGTAAAAATGATTTTCCTAAAGTGGGAATCTGATATCACAGACACATACCCCATCCTGCCCATTGAGCACCAATGGCTCCCTATTATTTCTAGGATAAATTCTAAACTCATCTGTTTGTCTTTTTTTTTTTTGCAGTGCAATAAGGGTTAAGTGACTTGCCCAGGGTCACACAGCTAGTACGCGTCAAGTGTTTGAGGTCACATTTGAACTCAGGTCCTCCTGAATCCAGGGCCAGTGCTTTATCCACAGCTTCCCCCTGTTTGTCTTTTAAAACTCTTCAATTCCTGGACTCTTCTTACCTTCCCAGTCTTATGCATTACTCCCTTTTATGTACCATCTTGTCTCTTTACCTTTGCAATGGCTGTCTGGACACGTGCCTGTATTGCTCTTCCTTTCCATCTCTGTGTCTTAGGATCCCTAGTTTCTTTTAAGACTCAGCACAACCAGGACCTTTGGCACAAAAACCTTTCCTGGCCTCCTTTGTTTCCAGTACCTTCCTCTCTAGGGTTATCTTTTATCTACTTTATATGCATGTTGTACGCATATGTGTGTATATATACATGTATGTATGTGTCTATAAGTATATATGTATACATATATATATACATACATACACATACACACTCAGACACACTTATTATCTCATCTATTATATGCTCCTTGGGTATAAGAACTAAAACATATCTGTCTTTGTGTTCCCATTGCTTAACATGATGCCTGGCACATGGGAGATACTATACGCATATACACACATCTATGTATGTATATGTGTATATATGTATATATCCATTATATATAATAATTGATATATAATACTTGATACATTATTCTTCTCTTTCCTTCCCTCCTTCCCCTCCCTCCTTCCTTCCTCCCTCCCTGTTTTGTTCCTTCCCTCCTTCCTTCCTTCCTTTCTTCCTTCCTTCCCTTCTCCCTTCTTTCCTTCCTTCCTTTCCTCTTTCCTTCTTTTCTTCCTCCCTTCCTCCTTTTATTTTTACATCACATAATTTCAAAATACAACCCTTCCCCCACCCATCAATCCTTCTCTTATAACAAAGACTTAACAAGAAACACAAACAGCTTTGCAAATCAGCCAGCAGATTGAGGGAGTCTGAAAGTATACAATATTCCACACCCACGGTCCCCTAACTTCTGCAGTGAAGGGAGAAAGGGATATTTCATTTTCTTAACTCTTCCTTGAGGCCAAATCTGATGATTATTATTACACAGTGGGCAGTTTTCTTTTATCGAGCTTTTTGTTTCTGTTTACATTGTTACAGCCACTGTGTACATTGCTTTTCTGATTCTGTTTGCTTCGTCCTGCATTGGTTACCCCCCCACCCTGTTTCTCTGAATTCTTCATACTTCTTGTTTCTTGCTGCACAGTAACATTGTATTGCATTTACATATCACAGTTTGTTTAGCCATTTCCTAATTGACTGATGTTTTCTTTGTTTCTTCACTTCCTCAAAAAGTGCCGCAATGAATATTTTGTTATTTATGGAAACTTTCATTATGTCTTTGATGTCCTTGGGGTATCTTCCTAGCAGCTGGGTCAAAGGATACAAATTCTTCAATCACCTGTTTATCCTAATTGCAAATGGTTTTTCAGAATGATTGGACCAATTCACAACTCTAGCAACAGTGTGTTAGCGTGCCTGACTTCCCAGAGTCCTTCTAGCCTTAATTATTTCCATTTTTATCATCTTTGCCAATCTGCTAAAACAACCTCACAGTTGTTTTAATTTGCATTTCTCTTATAATAGGATCATCAATTTAGAGCTAAAAGGGATCTGAGAGGACATAGAATCCAACCCCCTCATTTTAGAATTGAAGAAAATGAGGCCCAGAGAGGACATGTGACTGGCCTGGGCTTGCCCAGTTGTAACTGTCTGAGGTTAGATTCAAACCCAGGTCTGCCAGACTGCAAGTTCAGCATTCAATTTACTATGTCATTAGATATTTGGAGAGATCATTCATCTGATTATTCATAGTTTCAATTCTTTTGAGAGCTTTCAATTCATATTCTTTGTCTATTCATGTTCCAAAACACTTGAATTAATCTCTTCCCATCCTCCCCTTCCTCTCCAGAGTAACCAGAAGAGAGTTGTTATGGGTATCAGTGGACTATACAGGGGGGCCCAACCCTTTCTGACCCTCTCGTCAGAGTAGAGGCTGGCAACTTATTATGGAAATACACTGGTTAGCTTTGCTTTGCTAGCAGAACCCAAGAGCTGTGAGAGGCCCAGCCAGGCTCACAGACAGAGTTAGAAGTACAAGGAAATTCAGTGTGAAATAACCCTGACAGCTATAAAGGTTGTGTTTTATTCATTAAAAGAAAGTCTGACAGTGAAGCTAAATGCAACAATGGGAACAGGATCTCTTAAGCATCTGAGGAGGTTCAAGCAAAATGGAGCTGAACCCAGAATCCTTCTACTGAGGGAAAAAGAAGGAGAAGAGGGGAGGGGACAGTGGAGAAGGAGAGGGATAGGGGAGGCCAAAGATGGAAAAGGGAGAAAAGGAGAGAGAAAGAGAGGGAGAGGGGAGAAAGGTAGATGGGTAGAGAGGGAGAGGGGAAGAGAGGAAGAGTAACCCTCGATGGGAAGACATGGATAAGCTGTTATCTGCATCATTGGGGAGAAGCATCCAAATGGATGAGGGAGGGAGGGAGAAAGAGGAAAGGGAGGGAGGCAGGGAGAGAGGGAGGAAGGAAGGAAGGAAGGAAGAGAAGGAAGAGGTAAAAGGAAGAAGATGAGAGAGAGAGAGAGAGAGAGAGAGAGAGAGAGAGAGAGAGAGAGAGAGAGAGAGAGGGAGGGAGGGAGGGAGGGAGGGAGGGAGAGAGAACGAACAAGCAAGCACACTTTTACAGGAGGCAGAGGCAGTAGGTGGTGCAGTGTATAGAGTTCTGAGCCTGGAGTCAAGATCAGAGTTTCAAAATGATCTTAGATAATAGCTTTGCTGTGTGAGCCTGGGCAAGTCACTTAACTGATGTTTGCGTCAGTTTCCTCATCTATAGCACCTACCTTTCAGGGTTGGTGTGAGAATCAAATGAGATAATTGTAACATGCTTAGCACAGTGCCTGGCACATAATAAATGCTATGCAAACGTTAGCTATTATTATTAGCAATTAACTCTTGGCTAATGAAGCTGTTGATCAATATAGCTTTTACTTTGTGCTTTCCCTATTTCCTGCAATTTTCTGTGTACGCAATGAAGTTTTTTTAATGACATCTATAAATATACCTATGTAATGTCTATGCACAAGCATGTATATCTATATGTATACATATATACACATATGTACATATTATATATATTTATAATTTTTGCTTCCATCAAATGTTTGTATAATACAGTAACATTGGAGAAAAAAGTTTTGATTTAATGGTTCTCAAAATGACTACCCCCACTTACCTTTACCCTAAGATTTGTGGATCCATTGTTATGGAAAGAAAGCTGACTGTGCCACCATTGGACCAGAATTCCAGCTTTAGCTCTGCCACTTATCATAATGTGACTTTGAGCAAGTTAGGCGATCTGACCTCTCTAGGCCTCTCTTGTTTCATTTGCAAAATAAGAGGATTAGATTCAATGATTTATAAAATCCTTCCCAGGTCTAGATTTAAGATCCTTAAGTGGCTTTGTTGCTCACCTTTCTGTGCAGGTTTGGAGAATAGATCAATAAATTGGACCAGGGATCTCTCTTCTACTCAGAGATCCCTAGAAAGGCCTATCACTTTTAACTCTTAGCTATTTTAAAATACCATTATGCTATACCTGGAAGGAAGCTTTGATTTTTAGTGTTCACAGATTAGATTTGTAGCATACACATCTCAGGAGCCCATAGATATCAAGCCATAAACATCAGGCTCTCAGAGGGCCTATATGTGATGTCCCTGGGAGCTACTAACATGGGTAAGGTACATGAGTAAGCTCACTCCAGGAAGCTCGAGGAACACATGGTTCAAATACCCTTGAGATCCAATGAAGCCTGCACAAATGCCAGTTGAATTCTGATTGGCTGGTGAACTGCAGCGGCCAAAATATTCCTTCAACGAAGATAATTAGTTTTACTTTCTGCCATTAAAAACAAATAGTTTTGTTGATACCCTTTGATTATATAGCATAATCATTTCCAAATATAGCCCTCTCCTTCATAGACTACTTCTTGAAACTTGTATCAAACATAAAAAAGATCATCAAACTGGTTGAGATATTGACCTCAGTTGAGAGCATATGCAGCAATGCACACCCATGATCCCTCACCTCTTCAGTGAAAGCTCATAATTGTATTTTCTCATATTTTTTTTCTTTGCTCAAGCTCACGTATTATGATTGTACAGTATTGCATCTTGTTTTATTGTAAATTCCACTATCACTATTGTAGCTATTATGTATGGCAACTATTATTCAAGGCCCACCCAGCAGGAGTCTAGGCTCACATGAATGAGGTCTGATCCTTGCATCATCTTTTCTCTCAGGCTCGTTGCCTCCACCTGGGAAATCTCATTTACTCCTTGGCGAGCTAGTGTATTTGATTGGTAACAGATGACAAGTTGTGAACCAAGTTCCCCACTGATATCCTTTGAGATGTCAGGAAAAACTGAGGTGGGGCTCAGTTTCTGACATGGGGCAGACCCCCTTTGATGAGCTTATGGGAGCACATGGACAGAAGTAACCTGAGATAGGAAGGCATGGATAAGCCTTTAGCTGAATCATTGGGGGAAAGTATCCAAATGTATGAGATCACATATCCATTGGAATATTTGAATATGCAGCCACCACTCATGTCTAGCTTTTTTCAAATGTGGATAAAAAGTGTCTCTGGTTCCCCTGTAAGCTCAAGGGATAATACTGTCATCATATATGGGAGAACCTTTATTTTACATATAATAAATGCAGAAGATATGGGGGACTCACAAGCCACTATAACCAGATAGAGAAAGACATAACACTCAAACAGTGCATTAGCTGTTCTCAGAAGATACAAGAATTTGGGCTTGCCACAGGGCAACCCACTGGCATTCCAGAGAGTCCTTTTCCCCAAAGTTACACAGTCCCTCCAAGACACTTGTGTCTACTCACTGGTTTAGATTGCCCCTTCCCCCCCAAATAAACATCCTCTAGGGGATACTGAACAATCTCTTCCCATTGAGCCTGTCCCCTTCAAGTACCCTGATGGCACTGCTCTCCAAGTAAGCAATCCTTTCTCCAACAAATATACTGCATCAGGGAACTTACTCTTTGTTCTAGAATATCTGGTACTTCACCTCTCAAATTCAGGAATTCTTGATTTATTGTTACCCATGAGGCAATTCCTGAAACTGAAAGCCTTTTCCCTAGGTGAGTGGACACATCCAAAAATACTTCAAAAAGAAATAACAATAACTATCATTTAGATAGAACTTTAAGGTTAGCAAAATGCTTTACAAAATTTATCTCATTTCATAATCACTACAGCCTTGGGAGGCAGGGGTTTATTATTACCCCCATTTTATAGATAAAGAGACTGAGGCAAACAGAGGTTCTGTGACCTGCTTAGGGTCATGAAGCTACTAAGTGCCCGAGGTTGGATTTGAACTCATATTTTCCTGAATCCATGTCCTGTGTACTACCCATTGGTTCACCTACCTGCCTTTTGGTGCACTGGTGGCTATGAGCAGCTCTTGAACCAGAAGATTTCTCTCTTGAGACTGGTACACAGGACTGGAAAGAGAAAGGCAGATGGAGGCCAGAGAATTGAGGTTCAGAATTCATTTTCCAGGCCAAAGGGGCTATGAGTACATGCCGCTCATTATGTGCTTTGGTCAGGATTTGCCATGATTGTCTTCTGGAGGGAGGAAGCCACTCATGGGCATAGGTTTCCTCTCAGGCTGACTGGCAGCACATGTTCTTCTCTGCGGTGTGATTCTGGCAGGAATCATACATCAATTGCTCTTGGGGAGAATCTGTGCATGGACATGAGCCACTAGCCTCTCTTCCCTTCCCCCAACCATGCAGATATGCCCAGGTAGGTGCACGATGGTGTGTCTTCTCAGAGTCTGATAGTGAAAAATAGCATAGTTCCACATGGAGGGGCAGCATCTCCAAGAGAGGCTGTCTCCTAAATCTCAACAAGTACTGGCAGGCATGCTCGTAGTCCATAAGAAGGTGCCTCCAAACAAAGACAAGCAGGTGGGCAATAAGCTATTATGGAGTACTTACTCTGTGTCAGCTACTATGTTAAGGACCAGCATTACAAATACAGCCATTCCTTTCACATTGAGCAGGTTACTGGTGCAGATCTCACCCCCGCAATCTGGAAAATACTCGTAAAATTTTTTGGCCTTCCCTTCATACCAGAGAAGATATCTGAAATTTGATTCTTTTTCTTTTATGGGGTGGTTATAATATTGTAAAATTGGGGTTGATAATATGCAATATTATACATATATTTTATGCATTTCTGAGTTTTACAATTGTGTGTGTTATCTATAGCTTCCACAAAACCCCCAAATTCCCATTTACTTTCTTATGCCAACCAGCAATATAATGGGGAAAGATGCAATGTGGAAGGGATAACTGTACAAGTAAGAAGGAAGTCCCTGCACTCAGTGAGCTAACATTGTAATAGGAGAAGACCATGGCATGGGTAGGAAAATCATAGGGGTCATGGTGGCAACCATAACTGAAGAATCAGAAACATGGCTAGGCGGGGAATAAAGAATGCGTGGCCTGGGCCGATTCTTCAAATGGGGGGCCATTGGAGCCAGAACTTGCCTCAGCACCTAGGACCTTGCTGGTCCCCTTCTCCCATCAGTGAGTTCCTTCCAGGGCCTCCATTTTTTGGCAAGTAAGGGGCGTGTGTGTATTTATACCTCAGAAATCAGCAAATACTAAATAAGGACTTGAGTTATTATTTTGTTGACTGTCTAGATTTAGGAAAGTAATAGAGGAAAATATTAAAAATACAAATGAAACTGAAATGCATATGGTGAATATACTCCCCCTCCCCCAAGAGCCAGTTGTTAAACATTCAACAGCATCCCCCTGGCCCTAGGCCAACTAATCTTCATTCACCTCCTGGTTGTGCCTCTCTGTGACTCTCTGGATTTTGATCTCATGCCCCTTTGTGGGCTTTCTCTTCCCTCTTAAAAAATACAAAACAAAACAAATAAAGAAATGAAAAACCAAAACTATTTCCCATTAGAATGTGAGCACCTTGAGGTTGGGGGTGGGGAGAGTGCAGCTTTTTTTTTTTTCTCCTGGCTTATATTTGTACCTCTACATCTAAACACAGGCCCTGACACATAGCAAGCACTTAACGAATGCTTGTTGCCTTTCTTTGTTTAGAGAGTTAGCCTGAGTCAGGCTAACTGAGTTCAAGTCTCACTTTTGACAGATTGACTATGAGACCCTGGGCAAATTAGTTAATGTCACAGTGTACCAGACAGCTCTCTAAGGCTGGAAATTGCTAAGCACATACTGATCTGTGTTGCTGAAGTATGGTTCCTTACTGGGAGCTCCATATACCAAGGAAATCACAGGTTTAGTCCCTCCCATTTCCCCTCCCCATGGGCAAGACACTGTGCTAGGCATTGGAAAAACAAAGGCAAAACTAAAAAGTATCTGCTCTCAAGGAGATTGCATTTTCATTAGAACATCCTTTGCTCAGAACTCTACTTTTGACTATTCACCAGAAACCTATAAATAAACTCTTCGTGGTTGTGCCCTCTGGTGCCATATTGTATATGGCAAGAAGGACCATGATGTTGCCCTCTCCTGAGACCAGGAATTAAGAAGAAGGGGTTAGCAGGGAGGAAGGGGTGCTAAAATAACAATGTTTTCCAGAGATCACAAAACAACTAGACCATCCAGGGACCCTGGGACAGAAATATCTGTCTGGTCTGTAAGAGATTTCCAGTCCTATGGACCACATGTAATAGTGCTGGCTTGACAAGATCAGTCAGTAGAGACGGAAGGGAGGAGAACACACTATGTCAATCATTGTCCCCAGTGCCACAGTCCTGGTTCCTTCTCTGCCTTCCATCCGTTCACTGCAGACAGCCCAGGCTGGCTCTTCTAGCCACGTGGGAGTACTGGGGACAATATCGAAAATCCAATCTGATCCACTCAAACTGGGCTATTACACTGCAGCCTTGATAGGATCAAGCTCTCTAAGCACCCAGTAAAATTAAATTTGAGAGAAAATGAGATTTCTTTTTGTTTTCTGTAGAGTCCCATAGATAGATATTCTCAAACGACTTGACCTTGATAGCAGCCGGAAGCCACAGCAAACCCTGAGTGGGGTCTAATATACAAACTAAATGAAATGGTGATTCTTGTTGATTTTCTTCCCTGACATCAGTATAGATTAGAGACCATCCTCCTTTTCCTCTTTGGCCTTTGCAGCCCTCCTGAGCAGTACCCATGTCTGCAGCCTCTCCTCTCACTGACAAGTCCCTCCCCGCAGGGACCTCATGGGCTCATTTTACTGTAACCACTTGCTCATGACCCAGAATTTGAATAGTAACAACCTGATCAACTAATTTGGGCTTAGATATCAGTAGCTAGTAATACCTTAATTTGATTCACTTCTTATGTCACATTTGGACTGTTAAATCATACCATACTCCAAAGGAGTATGGAGTAGGGACTGGAAGATTTCAATCAATCAATTAACAAGCATTTATCAATCACCACTATGGGCTAGGCAGTGTGCTAAGTACTGAGTATACAAAGACAATAAAAGGACATACAACTTCCCTCAATGAGCTTACATTCTACACCAGGAGACATCATATACACAAAGTACATAAAAAATTAATATATAGAAAATATATAAAAAACAAACATAAGACAAAGGGAAGGGGAAGCACCGGTGTCTGGAGGCATCAGGAATAACCTCTTATAGGAGTTAGTGTTTGAGCCTGCATTATGAAAGGAATTAGATTTTCTAAGAGATAGAGTTAAGAAAGGAGGTTTTTTTTCTAGGCAATGGGGACAGTCAGTGCCATCTTGGTGATGGGAGACAGAGCACCTTACTTTTAAATATTTTTCCCTATTACATGTAACAACAATTTTGGCATTCATTTTTTAAAATTTTGAGTTCAAAATTCTATCCATCCTTCCCCTTATCCCTCCTTGAGAAGTCAAGCAATTTGATATAGGTTATACATGTGCAGTCATACAAAACATTTCCATATTAGTCATGTTGTGAAAAAAACACAGGTAAAAAGCCATACAAAAATTAAGAAAGTAAAAGTAGTATGCTTTAATTGGCATTCAGACTATATTAGTGCTTTTTCTGGAAGAAAAACGTAACATTTTTCATCATAAGTCCTTTGGAATTGTCTTAGATCTTTGTGTTACTGAGTATGACCAAGATATTCACAGTAGATCATCATACAATGTTGCTGTTACTGTATACAATGTTCTACCGGTTCTGTTCATTTCACTTTGCATCAGTTCATGTAAGTCTTTCCAGGTTTTTCTGAGGACAACCTGATAATCTTTTTTACATATTTTCTGTTAATCTTTTCTTAAAACACAATAATATTCCATCACAATCATATACCACAACTTGTTCAGTCATTCTACAACTGACGGGCATCCCCTCAATGTTCAATTTTTTGTCACCACAAAAAAAGATGCTATAAATATTTTTGTACATATAGGTCCTTTTCTTTTTTAACTCTTTGGGGTACAGACCTAGTAGTGGATTTGCTGCATCAAAGGTTATTCACAGTTTTCTAGCTCTTTGGGCATATTTCCAAATTGCTCCCCAGAATGGTAGGATCAGTTCACAACCCCAACAGTACATTAGTTTCCCAATTTGCTCACATTCCCTCCAACATTTGTCATTTTTCTTTTCTGTCATATTAGCCAATTTGGTACCTCTGAGTTTCTTTAATGTTCATTTAAATTTTTCAAATTTATTATAATTTAGAACATTTTTCATGTGAGTATAGATAGCTTTGATTTCTTCATCTGAAAACTGCCTATTCATATCCTTTGATCATTCATCAATTGGATAATGTCTTGTATTCTTATGAATTTGACTCAGTTGTCTATGTATTTGAGAAATTAGGCCTTTATCAGAGAAACTTGCTGTAAACATCACCCCCCCCCCCATTTTCAGAACATCTTATTTGAGGAACAGCAAGAAGACTAATTTTGGCTGGACAGAAGAGGACATGCAGGAGAGTAATATATAATAATGCTGTGAAAATAGCTTGGAGTCAGATTGTGAAGGACTTTAAATGCCCACCAGAAGAGTTTGTATTTGATGCTAGAGGTAATTTGGAGTCACTGGAGTTTATTGCAGAAAAATGACATGTTCATATTACTTTGGCAGCTATATGATGGATGGATTGGAGTATGAGTAGTACCATCTACATTCTACAGAGGAATAAACAGAAGTTTGGAGAAGCTAAGGGACTTCTTCATGGTTAGATGACAAATAAGTGTTATAGATGGGATTCAATCCCAGTTTGCCTGAGTCCAATCCCAGTTTTCTTTCCACTAGATCACAACTGCCTCACCAATCAATTGATCCATCGATATTTCTTCAGCACCTACAACTGCCAGATATTTTGCTGAGTACCAGAGAAAAGAGAAAAGTGAAATAGTTCCTAATGTCAAGGAACTTAGATTGAATTGCCTACATTACCATTGGGAGGAAAAAGGAGGCCATTAAAATAAGTTGGCAACTTTTTACCATCCAGTCTTCCTAGGATTCCTCTAATTATGACAGCCAGAGCCAGAAACAGTCTTCCCAAAGGCCCCATCTGGATGAATGAATTAGAAGAGCCACAAGTTACCTCCAGGCAGGGCTAGTTTTGTCCCTATAGGCAGGGACTTTAGCCTATGCTGTATAATTTGAGCAACCTCAGATAATTCCTGAGGCCTAAAATAGATTGGTTCTTGTCTGCTAATAGGATACTTTTTCTTTTTTTTTTTAAAAAAAGAAAATACCACTTAAAAGATTAATACATTAAACTGTCTGTCATTCATTCCAGTTCTTGCCTTCTAATAAGTGCTTTGCTCTCAGGGACTCGGTTTCCTCATCTGAAAAATGAGGGAGTTGGACTAGTTGATCCCTTAGGCTTCTTCCAGCCTAAAATGTCTATCACTGAGTGGTTCTTAAGATCATTTTCCCCCAGAGCAGAAAAAGTTACAGCTTGGAAGTAAGTGTTGGGAAAGACCAAGTAATTGTGGCACTTGGGATACTTCCAGGGCATTGAACACCTGATGTGGCCAGGGAAGATACAGTAGCAGGATGGGGGGAAAAGGAGTCCACAGAGTAGACAACAAACAGGTAAACTGCAGAAACGGGGGAGAATCAGAGCCACTACTCAAAGAAGCTAGAGCCTTCCATTGCCAATTATTTTGACAAGGGTTAGGGGCTGGAGTACAACCAAGAACAGCTCATCTAGTTTCTTTCAAGTTAATATTACCGTCATGTAGGGTAACTGATTTTCTCGAGTATCAGGGGGCAAGTGTACACAAACAGAGTGGGCAATCACAGAAATTCAGAGGTTATGACCTGGGGAGGGAAGAATGTGGTGCAGTGAAAAGAGAACTATATTTGGCAGCAGAAGAACTAGATTAGATTCCACATCCTGCCATTGAGTAGCTACATGAACTTGGATAAGTCTTTTCTGAATCTCAATGTCCTCATTCATAAAATGAAGAGATTGGGCTAGATGACCTCTGAATTCTCTTCTGGCTTTAATGATTTGTGAATCTAAATGCTGAAGACACATGCAGCTCACTCACAGAGATCTGCCCTGGTTGCATGTGGGACATAGGCATTGTTTTTGGAACCAATGCCCTCACCAGCCTCAGGGGAAGTTGCTTTGCCATCGTTAGCCTAGTAGAGCATTGAGATCAGAGAAGTCCAGCTGTATACTAATGAAGAGACAGATGGAAAATCAGAGGCATGTGGGTTGTCCATCCAAGATTATCCCTTTGAAAGGAACCTGTGTGTACAGTCCAGCATCTCCCCGGCCAGCACAGTGGCTGAGATTGGAGTTCAATGAAGAGTACTTTCCTCTGTTTGCCAGTTCAACACACCTTAGCACTAGGATTTGCTTCCTCTAAGGATTAAACTCAGATTTCTCCAACTCTACCCAATCTAGGATTATCTACCACTTCTGCAAACAGGACTCAGGGACTCCTTTGTCCTTCTGGAAGCCTTCCCTTGAGGCAAAGTTACTGCCTTGCTCTGCCAGGTCCCATGGGCACAGGGAGGGGAATTTATTGCAAATGTTGATGGAGGGAGGGAATGGTTTCCCCCTTGACTTTCCCAGTCTAAAGATAACTGCATTTTAATGGCAGAGAACAAAAACAGCTAAGCAGCTACCAGTGTGTATCCAAGAGTGCCCAGGAAGCACAGTGGAAACAAGTGGGAAGAGAGGGGAAAAAAACCTAAAAGCTGCTTGTTAGATTTGTGCCTTTTGCGTTAAGACTGCATTTATATTACAGTGTAACAATGAATGGGAGGCGGGTTCTAATGATATCGCTTTAAATCACAGGGCCAGTCATGTAATCACATATCATTACTCTTTAATTACATAGTAACTACAAAGTCATTACTTTCTAAATACCACCCAACTCCAGCCTAATTGCAGCTTGTTTCTGATTATTGGGCAATAACCATCCTGAAGCCAAGGATGAAATCCATTTCTATATCATTGGCACTATGCCTTAGAAAAAGGAAATCTAAGCGCCAAAGCTGAGAGGCTACATGAGACCACACTCATCCCTAGGGATGTTGGTTGGCCTTGATGTATTCCACCTGATTAAGTAGCCACAGAGATTGGGGAAAATGTGACTGTGTTCTAGACAGTGCTTCCATCCCAAGGCAGTTCTTTGGCAGTGAGAATTTAGGAGTTTAGACTTTGGCAGTGAGATAGCCATAATAACAATACTTTAGGGCACCATAGTTTCATACCCAGAAGGTAGCTTCCTCAACCAATAATGATTAAAGCCCCTCCACTTCTTAGTAGGAAACTTAATGAGTTGCTATAGCCAAAAAATTTTATTGTCTGCTGGCCAGCCTTCTGGTGATGAGCTTTTCTAAATTGAGCTAGACTGGTCCTCTGATGTTAAACTACCTGCCCATCACTGGGCCCCCATTAATTATTTTTTCTAGTTTGACAGAATTTTCTATGGGTGATTGCTTTTATGATATGGCCTTTAAGAATCCAAGATCACTTGTACACCATCAAGAGGCCCCAAGAGGAGGACTTTAATGGAGGACCAATGAGAGTTCATATTCACATTGTACTTTACAAAAGCTTCCCTCCCAATAAGGCTGTGACTTTGGTGGCTCCAGGTTCTTCATCTTCATTTAACAGATGAGAAAGTAGATGGTTAGAAAAGTTACAGTGGTACTCCCTGGCTATACAAATGTCTGTACAACCAGATTGTCTGACTCCACCACCATCTTCCAATGTACTATGTTGTCTCTAGGTTCTGAGCTACTTTGCCTTAACCCTAGTTACTAAGCCTTGGTCACGAAGCAAAGTGGACCTGCCTGATTCTTTTGTGTGATTGTGGTAGCATGTGTCAAGTCTGAAAAACATTCCCCTTACCCTATTAGTTGTGTTTTGGGGGCCAAAGTTTTGAGGTGACTTATTCCTCTGGCTTGGTATATTTTTTAGCAGTTAGAATACAAGAGTTATTGGGGGAGAGATTAACACATTAAACCATTATCAGCCATTGACATCTCAGTTCCAATTAGTTGATTATATTCCCTTCAAACATTTATTAAGGCTATTATGTGCAAGGAACTGTGCAAGGAGCTGGTGATATAAATACAAACTAGTCTCTATGCTAAAGGTTCTGGGAAGAGGGGGTACAGCATACACTTAAATATAAAATAAATAAAATTGAGGGAAGAGCATCAATCACTCAAAAGATCTGGGAAGGCTTCCCAGAGGAGATGGTGCCTGAACTTTGAAGGAAGACCAAGATTGTGAGAGGCAGAAATGTGAAGGTGATACATTCTAGGCATGGGCAGCAGCTTGTGTAGAGTCTCAGAGCCTGGAGATGGAACACCCCCCACACACACACACACAGTTTGAGCATTAGTTAGTAGTCTAGTTTGGCTGAATGTAGAATTTATGAAGGGGGAACAGCAGGACTAAATTGGACTGCTAGATTGGAGCCAGATTTGGGCAGTAGAGCTTTAAGTTCCAAACCAAGTGATGAGTTTATCCTATCCACAATGGTAACTCCCTAAAAGTTTTTGAGCAGCATGATATTAGGTGTTTGAATTCCTCAACTTTCTGGCTCTTGGCCTGATGTTTCTGAAGTATCTTACTGAGGATAAGACAACCTTTCCATTTCAAAGAAATGGATAACCATGAAATCAACAAGTCTGTTTTTCCTTCCCTTCCTCTTCAATAGTCAGAAGCATTAGCGTATGGTTTGAAGGCAATTATATACTAAGAGCACAAGGTCCAGGATGAAACTCAATATTAAAATCAAGAGGAACAGGAATCTAGTTGTTGTTTTTTCCTTGCAGGCTAAGTTTTGTTGGGGGAGAAGGAATCTGGAAAAATAAAGGAAGGGGGTATAGCAAGGGGTGTCAGATAGCCTAGTGAAAGGGCCTTGGCCACTTGGTAGTCAGTAAGTGAGTACCTGAGGACAGTGGGTAGGTGGTTAGTTCCCAATTTTTCCAAGGACAGGTCTTGAAGAATGAGACCTGTTATTTGCATAAAATAACCATAGTTATGCTAAAAGTCCCCATAAATTGGGTATTGGCTGATGAAACCCTGCTGTGATTGGCATTGAGACCCCTCTTGCCTCTCTGCTAAGTGTCTCAGTGTCCTCTGTTATGAACACCAGCTGCTTGATTTCTGACAGGAGAGTAAATGTGTTCATCCCATCGCCAATGTGCAGCTTGGAGAAATAAAGAGGCAGAGCCCAAGCCTGGAACCCTCCAAGTTCTGATTCCAAAACCCTAACCAACCTCAGGGTCCAAAGTGCATAGCTTCATGTGCCAACTACCAAGGATGGGATGACATCTGCAGGGACATATTGCTACTTTTGCAAGAACTGGGCCCAGGCAGTCTCACAAAGCAGCAGCCAGCACTGGGCAACCAAATGTGGTCACTGAATCTTCATGACTCCAAGACAGAAAGGGTAAGACAGAATATAAGAGGTTGGATAAGAGTCTTGTTTTGAGAGTGAATATGGAAGCATAGTAGAATTGAGGAGTCAGATACACACACAAATATGTGTGTGTATATCCGCATCTGTGTGTGTACACACGCACATATATTCCATGTAATATGTGTATATATGTTATGATGTATATATGTATATGTATTATAATTCTGTGATAAAAGATAATAGGATTATATATTTAGAGTTGGAAGGGACACTGGATGACAAAAGATCCCACTGCTTTATTTTACAGTCGAAGAAACTGGACCAGAGAGAAGTTAAGTGATTTGTCCAGGTCACACTACTAGTAAGTGTCAGAGGAGGAATGTGGACCCCTGTCTTCTTGATTCTAAATCTAGCACTAGAGGGAGCGAGGATCTTGGAAAAGCCTCCCTTCTCCTTTAATTATTGTGAATATATTTTATAAAGAGAGTGAGTCTTGAAGCAAGGAAAACCTGAGTTCAAGTCTTACCTTTAATATATATATTGTTGGGTGATCCTGGGCAAGTTTATTTAAGTTCTCAATGTTCTAGGCAACTCTAAGATTATAAATTGCTGACTGCATTAATAGAATTGGCAGCTGGGTGGCACAGCAGATAGAGTGCCAAGTCTGGAGTAAGGAAGACTCATTTTCCTGAGTTCAAATCTAGCCTCATACACTTACTAGCTATGTAACTCTGGCTAAGTCATTAAATCCTGTTTGCCTCAGTTTCCTCATTTATAAATGAGGTGGGGAAGAAGATGGCAAACCACTCCCGTATCTCTGCCAAGAAAAGCCCAAATGTGGTAATGAAGAGTTGGACACAACTGAAAACACCTGAACAACAATATTGGTAGAATGCGCTTTTACAAATCACAAGTTCCTTATACCAGTGAAATCAAAAGTCTAGTCCTTGTATCTATATGCTGCATACTTGTCCCAGTATACTTATTGTATACCTATATATACATGTTGTCTCTCTCCAACAGACAATAAGCACCATAAGGCCAAAGACTATATTCTTTTTTTCTCTGTAGCCCCCAGTGCCTGGCACATAGTTGAAATTTAGTAAATACTTGTTGATTTTTTTTTTTTTGCAGGGCAATAAGGATTAAGTGACTTGCCCAAGGTCACACAGCTAGTAAGTATCAAGTGTTTGAGGCCACATTTGAACTCAGGTCCTCTTCAATCCAGGGCTGGTGCTTTATCCATTGTACCACCTGGCTTCTCCCATACTTGTTGATTAAAAAAAAAAAACAACCAAAGCTTAAATTAAGAAAACACTAACATTTCTTGGATAGGCCTTTGCATTGTTGAAATGTTTCCTCCAATGAGGGAGCTTTGGCCCTTGTACCATTACAAAGACATCACTTGGAGAACTACATGGCTATCAGAGAAAGAAGCATAACGTCCACAGTGGTGTGTTACATGGTGGTGTAGTATAACATTAGCATAATTTTTTTGGGGGGGGCAATGGAGGTTAAGTGACTTGCCCAGGGTCACACAGCTAGTAAGTGTCAAGTGTCTGAGGCTGGATTTGAACTCAGGTACTTCTGACTCCAGGGCTTGTGCTTTATCCACTACGCCACCTAGCCGCCCCCAACATTAGCATCATTTTAATGATCTTAATAGGGGCCATATAATAGGCATTAGATGAAAAAAGCAATCCTGTTTGTGTAATTTATAGTGTTTACAATGAAAAGTCATAAAGGGGCTTTTTAAGCAAAGGCTGCAATTGACTTCTTTTTTGTTATATTTTATTTATTTATTTATTTATTTATTTATTTATTATTATTATTATTTGCAATCAACTTCTTAAGAAATAGCGTATTTCACACACACAAACATGGAGGCTATTTCAGAGCTCAATTAAGGGGTAACTGTTATTTGAATGCTATAGATATTAAATGACTGAGTTTTAAAGTTTCAGATTATATCTTCTAATCAGCATCTAGGTAGCACTGAGTGTGCTAGTCAATGAACATTAGTTAAACACCTACTGTGTGTCGAGGACTGTGCTAAACACCAAGGATATAAAGGTAAAAGATTTTTCCATCACACATTATAATATAATCATCATAATAATGATCCCTTATCATTAAATGTTCTTTCTTGGAAGATTGACTTCATTATCCTCTTCTCAGAGCAGTAAAACCCTGAGACCCAGATAGATCACACAGTGAGTTATTGGCACAGTGAGGCTGAAGCTCACAAGTTCCTTCCTCCCCACCATGTCTAACATGTCTCTATGAAAACCAAAATTCCAGAATCAAATCCTGTATTGGTCATCTGAGTCCTGACCGTGAGACTGTGACATGTCCATTCTTATAATCTCATCCAATTCAACCAAAAATGTTTATTAAATACTCTAATGGATCTATGATCTAATTAAGTTGTATGAGTCCTCCAGTGATTCAGGTAGCAACCCATTCATGCCCACTCATTCTTTTATTTTGAAATTTTGAAATATCATTTAATCACATTAGGACTAATAAAATAGTAAAGGAACAACAACCAACCCTTATTTTGAGTATTATAACTGATTCTACTAGATTGTGGCCTGTATGTATTTCTTTTTTCTAAAATTTATTTTATTTTTAATTTATAAAATAAAACAAGCATTTCCATAACATAGCAAAATTTAAAAAGATGATTGCACATGGAACTGCAAATCTACTATGCATGACTTGCTATTCCTTTCAAACATACAGCAAAATTATCATGTCAATTTCTTTTATTTTTCCTTTTTTTTCTCCCCCGCTCACCCTAGAGATGACTACATTAGACACAAATGGGTAGATGTTTGTAAAATTATTCTATATATACTTCTATTTATCAGTTCTTTCTCTGAATACAGATAGCAACTTTCTTCACATTTCCTTTATGGTTAATTTGGGTATTTATAATAGACAAAATAACTTATTTGTTCAAAGTCATCCTTAAAACAATAGTGCTGCTACTGTATACAATGTTCTCTTGGTTGTTCTGTTCTTGGTTCCTGTCCATTCTTTATATTTTTCATCCATGTCCTCTCAAGATTTCTCCATAGGGTACCTACCCAATGCACCAGAGGCCTTCCTTGTTCTCTTCTCCTGACATCATAAGAAGACCAGTGGGGTGCTCTGGTAGTCCACCTGTCATCACTCACTCTTACCATAGATCAGCCCATACAATTCCTTGATGACATCATTTATTCCTGTTCTTCTTTGGTGAATTTTATTGACAATATATGGCTGCCTGTTCACAGTCATCATGTTACTCTCTGTGTGAAGTTCACCCTTACTTCTTCAGAGGTAGCTGCGTTCCAGTTCGTATTGTCATACAGTAATATTGGGAAGATGTATATATAGAATTGATGGACCTTTGCTATTGGGGGAAGTTTAGTGTCAGTTAAAGTGCTTTGTTATTTCTTAAATACAATGCAGCCAGATCTCTCCTCTTCCTTTCCAATTTGGGCCCAACTCACTGTCCATCTGTAGTGTCTCTCCCAGATATCCAGCCTGTTGGACAAGCTCTATCTGGCAGCCATCCATATGAATATTGCAAGGCCTCGTTCTAAAAGCTAGGGTATGATAAAGCATAGTCACTGCCCTCAAGGATCTTATTGGGGGAGGCTATTTTGCATGGAAATAGACAAATTCATCCATGATTTTCTGATGAGGAGAGAGCACTAACAACTAAGGAAACCAGGAGAGACTGTTATGTGGGGAAAGGGTCTGAGCTAAGCCTTGAAGGAACCTAAAGACTCTGAGAGATAGAGCTGAGAAGAAAATGCATTCCATAGGGGACAACCTATGTAGGGAAAGGAGATAGGAAATAAAATACTGAGTTTGGAGAAGAATGAGTCCATCAGATCAGCTGAAATGTAGCATTCATGAGAGGAAGAGCTATGCAAGAAGCACGGGGCTGAGTCATGAAGGACTTTCAATAAAAGGCTAAGTAGTTTGAATTTGATCTTGGAGGCCACTGGGAGCCAATGAAGTGTCTTGAGTAGGGAAGTGATATAGTTATTATTATCTTACCCACCTTCATCTTCAAAGGACTTCACACCTGACCTTTGATGTTCTGACAAAAGGACAGCCTCAGTCTTTTCAACAGGGTTTCAAATTCATACCAAATCATCTTATCACAGAGCAAAGTGCAGACACCCATCCATTCACCTGCCCTGTCCTGAAATCATGACCTCAACTAAAACAACACCTTTTCTTTTTTCTGAGAAAGTTCACAGAACAAAAAGAAGGCAGGAAAGCATCTCCCACTGGCTCCTCTCTCCTTCAGCCAGTCGACAGACACCAGATGGTAATAGCATTTCATCCTAATCTACTCAGACTGCAAGTCACACCAGCCACATCTAGAGATGAAAGTATCTAAATTCCATTACCAGAGCTCCGAGCCATCATTGGTCCTCCCCCGCCTTTTCCTTATCACCACTAATATAATTAAGCCATTTTTCCTTACCCCCTTCCTTTCAACTCCAGGTAGGAAACTATCTGCAGAAGGAGATGTAAGTTCATTGGTGGATGATAGGTTCCTTCTGATGACTCCCATAGTGTCTCTTACTCATTGCCCTCCAGCTCCTTTACTTTGCTGAGGGCAGAGAAAAGAAAAGCTGTTTCTCTCACATGAATCTTTCCAAGTTATTTATTGCCCACTTTCTCTTCCTCTCTCTTTACACACACACACACACACACACACACACACACACACACACATTCACTCATACACTCTCACACACAAATGTACACTCCATGCTTACTGCATCTAGATTGACAAAACTTTGTTAGAGAGCTCAATATGACATAGCAGAATAAGGGGTAAAACTTTGGCCCCTGAGGGCTCCAGACTAAAAGCAAGAATCTTTCAATAGAGAGTTGAGGTCACAGAAAATCAAGAAAGGATTAATAGGTACTATTGAGGTTCATGGAAACTTGTTATAATCCCTATGAAGAAGAGATGTCAAGTAGACAGTGGAAACTGCACGATGAGGCATACCAAGGCAGGTTTATGTAGATCTTTATAGTTAATTGGGAGGGAAGGAGATAGTAAAAGAATGCCTGGTTCCCAAAAATCAATTCAAATCTTCTGGACCAGATCAATTGCATCCTTGGGTATACAAAGAACTAGCAGATATGGTTATGGAGTCATTGTTACAGATATTTGAAAGGTGGTAGAGAACAAGAGAGGTACAACAAGGTTGTGGGGGAAAAACAAATTTTTTACCCAGATTTTTTATTTAAAGAAAAAACCCGGGGCGGCTAGGTGGCACAGTGGATAAGCACCGGCCCTGGATTCAGGATTCAGGAGTACCTGAGTTCAAATCCGGCCTCAGACACTTGACATTTACTAGCTGTGTGACCCTGGGCAAGTCACTTAAGTCCCATTGCTCTGCAAAAAAAAAAAAAATTTAAAAAAAATTTAAAGAAAAAACCCAAGAATATGGTCTTTAAACTATAGCACAGGCAGCCTTACTTTTTGATTCCTGGCAAAATTCTAGAATTTTATTCTAGATTATTAAAGGGATAGATAGTGGATATCTAGAAAAGGAAGAAATTATCAGAAAGAGCCTATGTGGCTTCATTAAGAGAGATCATAGTGGATTGGGGCAGTTAGGTGGTACAGTGAATAGAGCACTGGCCCTGGAATCAAGAAGACCTGAGTTCATATCTCACCTCAAACACTTACTAACTGTACGACCTTGGGCAAGTCACTTAACCCTGATTGCCTTAAACATCCAGAGCCATCTCTAGTTGTCCTGATATATATCTTGCCATTGGACCCAATGACTCTAGAAGAGAAATTGGGGTTGGTGACCTTGCATTGCCCTCCCTCACAAATTCAATTCCATGCCAAATTATGACATCACCCCAATGTCATGGTCTTCTTTGAGAATGAAGGACAAACAGCAACAACCTCATAGTGAATTAACTTAATTATCTTCTTTGTAACCGTTACCAAAGTTCTAGATAAGGGGCATTCTTCAGATTTAGTCCAGTTAGATTTTTTGCAGTGTTTAGAAAAGATGGAGAAATATGCTCTGGATGCACACTTAGTGTGCTTTATTGAATTAATGTGGAACTAGTTAAACAGCTGGACTCAAAGTAAACATTTGGAAGAAAGTCTCTAGTGGAGTTCCCCAGGGATCTATGTTTTGCCATATACGATTTTAATATTTTTCTCAGTGAATTGGCTAGAAGGCATAGATGACATGCTTATCAATTGCAGATGTTACCAAACTGTGAGGAATAACTAATGTAACAACAATATTTATAGAGTTCCTACTATGTGCCAGACACTATGCCAAGAAGTATACAAATATTTCATTTGATCCTAACAACACTGGGAAATGGTTGCTTTTATTATTCTAATTTTACAGTTGAGGAAATTGAGGCAGACAGATTAAATAATTGGGCCAGGATCACAAAGCTAGTAAGTGTCTGAAGCCAGCTTTTCCTGACTCCAGAACCAGCACTCTACTCACAGTGCCATTAGATTCCAGAGACTGGAAACAAAAAAGATCTTGACAGACTAGTAACATTTGGATAAATATAATAAGGTATAATTTAATAGGGAGATATATGGCTGTATCTAGACACAGATATAGATATGTAAATTCTGATACCAGATTCAAAACATTCAGAAGTACAAAATAAGGGAGGCATGTTTTGACAGCAATTTGTCTGAACAAATATTTGAGGGTCTTAGTGACTGCAAGCTCATAAATGTGTCAATGGTGCGACATATGTTAGCTAAAATGATGACTAAAACCATTGGTTTTAGCTAAAAAAGCCAAAGTGGTTTTGGATCTCTGTATTGAGAGGCACAAGTGCCATAAATTAGGACATGGTAGCCTATTCAAATCCCATCTTCCGTTGTTGGGATCACAGTTTAGTGTGACATTAGACATTGATTAGTTGGAGAGCATTAAGAGGATAACAACCAAGATGGTAAAGTTCTTTTAGTCCATACCATATTAGGATTTGTTTTTAAGAACTGAGAATGTCTAGACTGGAGAAGAGAAGACTAGAATAGTAAGAGTGGGTTTTCAAGGGCTAGAATGTGGAAGAAACAGACAGCTCCGTGGCCCATTACATAAAGCACTAGGCCTGGAATCAGGAAGATCTGAGTTAAAATCTTGCCTCATACATTTATTAGCTATGTGACCCTGGGCAAGTCACTTGCCTCTGTTTGCCTCTGTTTCCTCATCTGTAAAATGAGTGAGAGAAGGAAATGGAAAGCCACACCAGTATTTTTGCCAAGAAAACCCTAAAATGGGGTCAAGAAGGTTTGGACGTGACTAAAATGACTCAACAACAAAAACAAAAACGTGAAAGAAGGAATAGTCTTTAGATTTTTTTCTTTTCAGATTGCAGAAGGCCAGAACTGGGAGTTATGGGTAGAAGCTGAAAAAAGTTAAATGTAATCTTGATGCCAGGAAAATGTTCGTAACCATTCAGAATGGGCTACCTCAGGAGATTATGCATTCTCCTCATTGGAATTCTCCAGGTAGAGGCTGAATGATCATTTATCTGAAGAATCCCTGGTGATGTAAATTAGACTAGATGGCTATAGAGGTCCCTTCTAACTCTATACTTCTGTGATTCTGAAGTGTTTAGTTGGGAGAAAAGACAGTATAAATACACATATCATTACACATATAGGTTACAATGAATCATATACATGTTACACATATGTGTTACATAATGTGTCATATATGTTGCAAATGTGCAACTTATGTAATGGCTATTCTCAAATATTTCAAAGGCTGCCATGTAGAATCCAATGCAATCCAGCAAACCTTTATTAAGGATCTGATAAGTGTGATAGCTGGGTAACCTCAAAAGTAGGAAGAAGTGAGTTCAAATTTCATCTCTGAAGCATACTTGCTATGTGGATGACGCTGAGCAAAACACTTAACTTTCCTGTTCTAGACAACTCTTTAGGACCATAAACTACAGGGAAGGAATCAGCCTGCTTTGATAAAGGGAGTTTCCTCATCTGGAATATCTCCATACCAATTCAGTGCCAGATCCATTACCTCTATTATGTGTGAACTGTTGTGTCAGGCAGTGGGGATGTACAAAGACAAAATGAAATACAGGCCCTGCTAATAAAGAGCTTACGTTCTATTAGATGCACACAATTGCAAACAGGTAAGCATAAACATTGCATGCATGCATATATATACACACACACACATTCACACATCATATAGACACATTTACATATATATGAATGTGTATGTATATACACACAATACACATACATACAAATGTATGTATGTTTGCATGCATATATGCATGTATGCAAATCATATATACACATTATAGCACACATATACACATATTTGTGTGTATATATTGTCTTTTCTCCAAATTAAACACTATGTAGATATGTATACACATTTATACAGCATTTATAAAAGAGATTAGCCATATTCTGGGTAGATCCTGATTGTAGAGATAGGATCAATGGATGGAAGTTGCAGAAGCAGATCAAGTTGGATTAAATCAACATGGATTTAAGTGTCTACTATGTGTTAGGTCCTGTGCTAAGTGATGGGGATAAAAAGAAGGCAGAAAATGGTCCTTGCTCTCAGGGAGATCATTGTCTAATTAGGGAGATGGCATGGAAGCAAACATGTGCAAAGAAAATATGTACAGGACAAATGGTGATAATCCATAGAGGGAAAGCACCAGAATTAAGGAAGCTTGGGAAAGGCTTGTATGGAAAATGTGAGTTTAGCTGAGACTTTAGCTGAAGGAAATCAGGAGATAAGGTGAAGAAGGAGAGTATTCCAGACAGGGGTGACAGCCAGTGAAAATGCATAGTTAGTAAATGGAGGATCTCACCAGAGGAATGACAAGGAGCCTGTATTTCTGGAGAATAGGGTTAGAGTTAGAGTGTTTCGGCAGAGGACAGTTTGTCCTGGTTGACTACTTTGTAGTAACTGATGGTAAATCCCTGGGAACAAAGAAAGATGAGAGAGATTTTGTGGATCAGCTAGGAATATCTGATTTGGGCCAGTTGAGTTCTACCAGACAACTCCTATGAAGAAGTAAAAAGGAAAGGAGGCAGAATGCAGGGGGCAAGGAGGTTGACTGAAGAGAAGAGGGCCCTTGTGGCACTTTTCTGTGAAAGGCCTGCAGAGGACTGTGACAGTGGGTAGGAAGAAGCTCAGCCCAGCTCACCTTGACATTGGCATTCTGAGGCAAAGAGCTGGTCATTTAATCCTAGTAACTAACAGCTTTGTTCAAGACAGTTCCTGCAGTCATGAAGACCTTCACTTCAGGTGAGAAAATCGAAGGTCAATTCACCACACCCTATTCCTTAAAAGTTCTCAGAGGACATTATGGTATCAAAGTTTCCAGCTCTAAGGAATTTGAAAGGTCATCTAGCTCCAACACTTTCATGGCATATATATGAAAACTGAAGCCGAGAGAGAGAGAATTATCCATCAGACAGATAGGAAGTAAGCAATTGAGCTAGAATTCAGTCAAGTACATAGCCATAGTGTCTCTTTGGAACTCCATCCAGTGTTTCCTGGCTCTTGGGGTCAGACAAGGGCCTTCCTGACTCCCTCCTCCTACAAATTAAGCACATTCATAGGGTGGGGATGGGAAGGGAATATGTTTGGAAGAAATTCAAAATATCTTAAAGGAAAAGAACAATATAGTTGTATAGCAATACAACTCCCCCAATTTTCTCTCTTTCTCTCTCTCATTTCATAAGTGGCTTGGGATTTTAAAGACATCACAGAAAGATTAAGCATACATCTGCCCAGGTTGGAAGGGCTTTAATTCATTTGTAAAACCACTGCATTACTTTATATGTTAAGAAGGGCAGGTTTGGGTTTCTTTAAATGGAGAAAATATCTATCAATGCCAGCAGCCAAGTGCTCAAGGGAAACCTTGGAATGGAAAACGAGTGTGTTTAGCATTGTCTTCATGTGCACAACCCTGCAACAACAGAGCAGAGTGTCTGACCCACCTCCTCCTGGGTCAGCTCAGAATAGAATACTGCTGAGCCCTGGTTGGCCTTAGAGGACATTCCTAATAGAGGAAGAGCCCAGGGCCTGCAACACGGATCTCCTGAGCATCAAAAAAGTTACCAACAAAAGTGTGAAAGGGGTTTATTGTTCCTAAGCAAAGCCATAGGAATGCTAGCCCTTGATAGTTTCCCAGAAAATCACCTCTCTGGTCTTTCCATATCAACCACCCCGAAAAGCAAACTGCTTCTCAGAAATCAGTGCCACATTTATCAAGTATGCAGCAGCCATAGATTGTCAGAGCTGGTCAAGATATAGTAACCATTTTGGTCTATCCCTCGGGATATGACCAACATTTGTTTAAGCCCCTGTTGAGTGAAGGGAACTGTTCTGGGTGCTGGGTGAGATAAGAGATTTAAATAAGACATGATCCCTTCCCTTAAAGAATCTTATAGTAAAAAAAATAAGAAGCTGATTAGAGCAATATTGCATAAGTACATCAGAGAATTCCAATCAATTAATCAATTACCAATTAACAAATATTTCTTAAGCTCTTATAGTGTTCCAGACACTGTGCTAGATGTTGAGGACATAAAACCCAAACCAAACCAGACTTATTTTATGTTACTTTCATTCTCTCTAGTTTTCAGCCAAATTGACCTGCTCGCTCTTCTTTGTACAAGACATTTTATCTCCTAACCCTATGACTTTGCCCAGAATGTCTGTTACCAGTGCCTGGAAAGTTCACCTTTCTCACCTTAGTTCTCCTTTCTCTTAGAATTCTTAGCTCCATTTCAAGGCTCAATTCAAGTCTTAGCTTCCTCTGTAAAGCCTTTCCTGATCCCATCCAATTGCCAGCTTCATCTCCTCCCCAGGAAATTTGCACTTTATACAAGTTGTGTATTTACTTTTTTGTATAGGCATTTTTTTCTCCCATAGAAGGTAAACTCCTTCATAGTAAGGACTGTTGGCATTTTTTCTTTGAATCTCCCAGAGCCATGCACACTACCTTGTATCTAATTGGTGCTTAATAAATGTTTACTGAATTTAATTGAGTTGAATTTGTGCCAGTCCTCATTTCTCCTATTAGTTTATAAGCTCGTTGAGAACAGGTGATGTATTGTTTTACATTTTCCCATTCCTATCACTGGACAAAATGCTTTGCCTTAAATAAGGGCTTAAAACAATTGTTTGTGGAATTGAATTACGTTGAAATGAATTGAGAAAGAGGGCGCTAGAGGGAGGTGCAGTCAACAGTTCCATTCTAAAGAGAAGGATCTAGGTGAAGATAATATGTCCCTTTCATCATTTCTTGGAGATATAAATCAGACAGACAGACAGATGACAGATGTTAATGTCCCTTACATTTGAAGATACTGAAGATAGTGTCACTGAAAAGACTGATGGGCAATCTGGAGTCCTTTGGGTACCATACATACCTGAAATTGCCTTGGGTTCATGGCTATAGCTAGGACCTGCAGGGTCCCTGCCTGGTAGGGTCTCTATCTCTGTTCCTAGCTCATTGATGTCTTTGTCCCAAAATTGAGGACTGTCAAAAATGCCTATCCTCCATATCATGTTGCCTTCATGGATTGCCAAAGATCGGAGTGAAAAGTGGGGAGGGGAGATAATGACTCCTTCTAAACTGCAACAACCCTGAGCTTCATTACTTGTCCTCATCACAGTTTAGTGAAGAGAGCCCTCGATACCAAGACAGGGGATAGGCTGAGTTAAAATCTGGCTTTAACTCTTTTTAGCTGAGAAGTGACTTGAGCAAATCACCTCTCTCTCTGATAAAAATATCAACTCATGTAGGAAGCTATCTACCTTACAAGATTGTTGTAAACCAGAGAGTGTCATATAAATGTCAGTTGTTACCATGATTTTTCTTGAAGAGTCCTCTGTCCTCTGACTTCTTTAGCTTCCTACATCTCTATGATTTTACCTCCATGAATTTACCCTGGATGTCTCCTATGTCTAGAATTATCTCCCCCTTCACTTCCAATTCTTAATTTTCCTAGCTTCCTTTGAGATTCAGCCCAAGTCCCACTCTCTGCAGAAAGCCTTTCCTATCTTGCCCCCATGCATTCCAATCCCTACTGCCTTCCCTCAGAAACTACCTTCCATTTACACGGCATATATCTTGTATATACATAGTTATTTGCATGCTGTCTCCTCCATTCCAATGTGAGCTGCTTAAAGGCAGGTTAGTGGATGGGGGTGTGGTGGTGGGGACTTTATTTGTATCTTCAGCACTTAGGATAGCACCTAAAACAGGTCTTGTCAGGATGACTGATGACAGTGGGAGTACCCACCCAAACTTTCTGAGGCAAAGCAGATACTTTAGCCAGATGGCTAAATAGCCCCTCCTCTCTCAGCTTAAAGATCACAGCAGGTACACTATCGGTTCTCAGAGATTTTAACCTTGCCTGTGGCTGCAGCATTGGCTATACTCAGTCCCATTCCCATCTCTGTTTTCCACAGGCCCATAATGATTTGCTCTGATGAGACATGCTGTAGTATGAAGAGTAGTGGATCTGGAGCTAAGAGAATAGATACTGTGTTCTCTTCTACACATTCTGTTTTAAGAGAACAAGCATTTCTATAGCACCCATTGCTAGAGAATTTTGTTGTTCATTCATTTCCATTCATGTCTAACGTTTTGTGACACCCTTTTTGAATATTATTGCCAAAGATACTGGAGTGATTTCCCACTTCCTTCTCCAGGTCACTTTACAGATGAGGAAACTGAGGCAAACAGGGTGAAGTGACTTGGCCAGGGTCACACAGCTTGTAAAGGTCTGAGACCAGATTTGAATGCAGGTCCTCCTGACTCCATGTCCAGTGCTCTATCCACTATGCTACCTAGTTGCACCTCAGAAACCAAACTTTAGTTAATTTCAGGACCACTTCAGTGAGATCTAGGTCACAGAATCATAGAATTTCAGAGTTGGCAGGGATCTCAGTGGTCATTTTGCATGGGTTACATTGGAAAATATATTGAACTTCAAGCTATCTAACCTGAGTGCAAATCCCAGCTCTGCCACTTTACTCCCTATATGACTTTGGACAAGTCACTTATCCCTCTCTGGGCCTCAGTCTCATCTATAAAATGAAAGGTTTGTACTAGATAACTTCTAAGGCCCCTGCTAGTTCTAGCTCAATGATTATGATCAATGATTTGAACTCTGGAAGATGACTCTTCCTGACTCCAGCCCTGGCTTTCTGTCTCATGATATTGGTCTCATCATCCACAAAGGGAAACAAAGTGAATGAAGAATATGTATTGCCCAGATTATGACATACAGTTGGATAGATAGCCCATTGAGTTAGCTCATTAGTTTGTGTGTCTTAAATGGAAACTAAAGATAAGCATTGGACTAAATAGGAAAAAGAATTCAGGCTGGATTGGATTTGGCAAATTAAAACATACTTTCGGGGCAGCTAGGTGGCGCAGTGGATAAAGCACCGGCCCTGGATTCAGGAGTACCTGAGTTCAAATCCGACCTCAGACACTTAACACTTACTAGCTGTGTGACCCTGGGCAAGTCACTTAACCCCAATTGCCTCACTAAAAAAAAACAAAAAAACAAAAAAACATACTTTCAACGATCCCCAAGCCATTTACTTTCACATCTTTTAACACCAATATTCTCCTGGTCATGTTCTGTGACTACTTTCCAAAGATCACCAGATGATTCAGTATTTCAGGAGAATCAAAAGGGGATAGGCATGAGAAACATGATATTAGTCTATAAAGGTGCCCACATAAAACAAATTAACTAAGAGGAGTAAAAAGATGCATGGATGCTGCATTGTAAGTGATATAGAATTACCTTAGCAAAGCCAGTGTCTTCAATAATGTAAGCAGAACAAAAAGGAAAACAATTCTGTGAGATAATAATAATTAGTGTAATGATTGGAATGACGCCACCTGCTGGAGACTTACTGTAGTCGAGTTCCACCCATGAAGCGAAGGTCTTTGGGGGCAAGACCAGTAGTCTTCTTTGGCATCAGGAAGTGGCATTGGCTAGTGGGAGGAAGAGGGAAGAGACTAGCGCTCTTTCCTGAGGACGCTGGTAGAGAAGGGAGCTAGAAATGCGCTCTCCCTTTAATAGATAGGAATGTAGGCCTTTTTCTTCTCTCTTTACCAAATTCTTATTCTCCTTAATAAACGCTTAAAAGTCTAACTCTTGCTAAAGCTTATAAATGATTGGCGACAACGCATTAGATATTTTAGACAGACTAGCTAGAATTTTAGCCTTAACATTAGCATTTATATAGTGCTTTGAAGTTTGTAACGTACTATACACATATTATCTCATGTCATCCTCATAATAACCCTGGGAAGTAGGAGGTATTACCCTGTTTTATAAATAAGAAAATTAAGGCAGAAAGATGCAAAATGACAGCTAATAAGTATCTGGGGCTGGATTCAAATTCAGGTCTCCCTGACTCCAAATCCAGCACTCTATCCACTGTACCCTAGAGAAAAGTTGAGGAAATATCCCTCCCTCTCTTCATTGTAGAGCTGGAGGCCGGTTGCTGTAGAATATTGGATATACTTTCAGAAATGACTGGTATGTTGGTTGCCTTTGCTGTCCCTCACCACTTTTTAAATATTTGTTACAAAATGGATGTTTTCTAGGGAGGGGAGAGAGATATTTTTGTAAATTAAAGTATTATAAAAGTGAAAGACATTAATAAAATAAGATTTTAAAAGAAGTGGATTAAACACTCTTTCAAGGACATATATGACTAGAAAAAAGAGGCAGGATGATCATGCAATGAGGGATAACAGATGGACAGCTCAAGTGTTAAATTAGCATTGAGAGAATATTAAACAAACCCAAAGAAGGCCTCCAGCCACTGGTTAGACATTTAATAGAGGGCTTTCAAAAAGATATGGCCGAGAATTACCCAGCTGAAAAGGTTCTGCTTGATTCAAGATCTGGACTGAGGAAAGGATCATGAATCAGTGAGCTGGTGAGAGACGGGACTTCAGAAGCCATCTAATACAATCCCCACATTTGCGAATGAGAGACTGGGGCCCAGGAAATCGGAGGTACTTGCTTAAAATCACAAGTCGGAGGTAGATATTTTTTGTCAGTCAATAAGATTTATTAAGCACTTAATATGGGGCCAAGCACTGTGCAAAGTTTGGAATACTAATAAATACATGAAGAAAGAAAGGGTAGTACCTTCCCTGAGCAGCTTATATTCTAATGGTGGAAGACAACACAAAAAGAAAGGAGCTAGAAAATTAGGGGCGTGAAGAGAAAGTTTCTGCCCAAGGGCATGGAGATTTATCAGTAGTGCATCTGGAGAGGAATGGAACCATCTTTAGCTTGGACCCTCTCTTTATATTGGAGGTTCTGGAAGAACAAATCAATTGCAAGATGAGCCTCAGAGACAGAGAATACTTCCAATGAGAAAAGTATTCCAGAGATGAGTGAGCTTCCAGGGTATAGAGGTCTCTTGACATGATAGGAAAAACCTTATGAAGATGAATCAGCATGCAGCCTGAAGAGGTATTTGAACTCAGGTTCTCTGTTTGCTCTAGAACACTAAGAATTCTGTGTTTTATCCTTGAGTCTCCAAACTGATAAGAGAGATCATGGATCCATTATGTAGCAAGAAAAACAGACGGTCAGTAGATATAACAGGCACCAGTGAAGCAGATGGTATTTCAGGTTTTATTTAAAATTTTATTTTCCAGGACCTGACTTATTGAGGGCTTAGACAAATTTCTTTCAGACCCCGTTTTTGTGAACCTGTGCTCATACTCACAGAATATATGACCTACTACGCAGACAGAGGAAGCTGACAATAAGCTAGAAGAGTTATTGAGTAGTTAAGAAACCTGGGTGCCTGAAGAAGGCACTCAGGAAATGACAGGTCTGAATAGTTTTGACAAATTTTTATTGCCCCCAAATCTCTAGTTCTGTGAGGGCCATGAAATAAATCGCAGGGCACATCAAATAAATTATTGCCTGTTTAAAGAAGAGAGAGTGGGTGAAGAAAAGAGTACACAATCTGCTTCTTCCTTTTTTTATTCCCCCCTACTGAAACTGGGAGTTTTTGAGATCCATGTAAAACCTATTAGTGCTGGCTCTTCTGATTGATGGGATAAGCAGGCAGCTGGCAGCCAATCAAAGGCCTAAGCCTGCTTTTGAAGACTGGGAAGGACAAGTAGGCAAGATAGGAAAGATGTTTGGAGGGGTAAAAAAAAATGGATATATAGGCCACTTGGGCAGATGGGAGGATCAGCCATTCCTACAGTTCTACACAGCAATATGGTATAAATGGAGTGGCACTGGCCTGGAATTACGAGACCCGGATTCTAGTCCCATCTCTGCTATTAAGTCGCTATTCCTAGGACCGATCACTCCCTCTATCTGGACCTCAGTTGTCACCTGTAAAAAGAGAGGGTGGATGACCTCTAAAGGCTCTTTCTGTTCTAAAGTCCATGATCCTGGATAGACCAGTGATAGAAACATCAGTCATTTGGGATAACATTGAAAGAGTGAAAAGGGAAAGATATTGTGAGTTACTAGAATGAGATCCATTCAATTAAATCAACTAAATTACTTCGTCCTTAACTTACTAAGGAGCATTGATTTTGGGATTTGGAAGCTGAGTTCTAATCCAAACTCTGGCACACTGAGAGAGTTGGTGAGATTTTGGACAAATGACTTGAACAAGAATAAAGGGACAGATTCCTTATCTTCCCTAGACTTTGGATTCCTTTTCTTAAAAGGGAGATTGGACTGTCTTTGATGGGAGTCTTGAGGCAGAGGCCACGTGAGTCTCAACAGAAATGGTAGGGGCTCTTGCTTAAGCAGGATTGGACAAGAAGGTTTCTGATGTCATTGTTCAACTTTAAGCCATTTTGTGACTGAGATGCTTCTAAACCTTTGCAAGCTTTACCTTGTGGCTATTTGTAGCCAATTCTTTCTCCAATCCTAGGGCTGATTAAACAGCTGCACATTAAAGTTCTGTCCTTCCGTTGTTGAGCTTTGTTTCCATTTTGTTTATTCTACCATTTATCTACACTTTCTGTAGAAGTTGGGGCTGAGCTGGAATGGAAGCTAAAATTCATGTAAGGGCACCCTCATTCTTCTGATCTTCAAGGTTTCCCAACCTCAGAGACATTCTGCAGCTCTTTGCTCTCACTCTACTATGACTGAATACAACATAATTAGACGCAACACTGTGGGTTAGTCCTGACCCCAATCCAACATTAGATCAGAGGTTTGGAGCTTGAAGGGACCGTAGAGGACCTCCTTTCAAAGCTAAGAAACATTGAGGTACACAGAAATGAAAAGACTTGATTAAGGTCACAGAGGGGTAGCTAATAGAGCTGGGGTATGAACGATGCTTTGACTCTGAATCTAGCAGTTTCCTCTTCTACCATGCATCTCTGCACGGTTTGGGGTATGGTTGCTTCTTCCAATGATACATCCATTTTAGAAGAAGCATTAGATCACTCTGGAAAATAGGAATTTATTTTATAAAAACACCTCAACTAAATAGATAAATAATGGAGGGGAACCCAAATCCCAACAACAAACCTAAGTCAAAGAAAAATATAAAATCTTGTATATAGCACTTGGGTGGGGGAACCCACAAAAAACCAAAACCTATGTCTATCTCTAAGGATTTCAGACCTTAATTGTGAGCAGAGAGGTATTTTAGTTTATTAATTTATTTTGATTTCATTAAATATTTTCCACTAACATTAAAATTTTGAACATCCATTTTAAAAGGTTTGAGTTCCAAATTCTCTCCCTCATTTTCTCCTTCTTTCCTCTACCCCTTGAGAATGCAAGCAGTATAATATGTCATATATATATATATATATATCATATAAGTCAATTATATATGTGGTCATGCAAAACATATCCCCATATTAGCCATGTGGGAAAATAAAACACACAAACACGCACACACACCAAGAAAAATAAAGTGAAAAAAGTATCTTCGAATCTGCACTCAGAATCATAAGTTCTCTCTGGAGGTGAACAGCATTTTCTATTGTAAGTCCTTTGGAATCATCTGGGATTATTGTATTGATCAAAGTAGCCAAGCCATTCACAATTGATCCTTTTTACAATATTGCTTTACTGTGTACCATGATCTCCTGATTCTGCTCACTTCACTTTGTATTAATTCATATAAGTCTTTCTAGGTTTTTCTGAAACCACAGTGCTCATTGTTTCTTATAGCACAATAATATTCCATCCCAATCATACATCACAGCTTGTTCAGCCATTCCCCAATTGATTGATAGCCCCTCCGTTTCCAATACTTTGCCACCACAAAAAGAGTTTTTATACATATTTTGGTACAAATATGTCTTTTCCAATTTTCTCTGAGAATTGGCTTTCACAAGCCCTCTATTCACCTGTATTTAACATCTATATTAGGTAGAAGTACTTGGTACTTTGGGCTCACTGCCTCCTAGGGCTGGAAAGCGGGCTGTGTGAGCTCACCTGGATCATAGGGAGGATGAAGGTCCTGAGCTGGGAAGGGTGGGAAAGGATGATGCCTACCCTAGCGTATTACAATTACCTAAACTCCCGGGTGCTCATAAGGCAATATAGATCCTAAGTTAAGAAGATGCATTTTCAAAGAGGGATTAATCAAAGGGGGCTGATCTAGTCAGGGAAGATTTCTTAAAGAAGGGAATACTTGATTGGGGATCTGACAGGCTGTGGAAACCTGCAGAGACTTGCAGAGAGGGGTCTGTGGAAAGAAGGTCTTATAAGGAAAAGAGGGGGATCCACACATGAATGATGGAGTCATTCTGTCTTTCTCTGTCTACCCCTGTTTCTATCTTTCTCATGAGATAACATGAGAAAGGTGTCTTTTACTTCTTCCCCAGTCCTTCCTTGTATGACCTTGGGCAAGTTTCCATTCTATCTTTCACCAGACCCTCTACACCCTGATGCCACATGGACTTGGCATTTTAGTTTCTTTTGTATATTGTATGCCCTAGCCAAAGTAGAAAACTCCCATTCCCCTCAATATGCCCTGATTTGTTCTACCTCTGTGCCATTATTCAGACAGTCCCCAATTTCTAGAGTGTCTTCCCTCTCTACCATCATACATAAAAATCCATTAATCATTTAAAGTTTAACTCAAATACCATCTCCTCCAGGCAGCCTTCCATGATCCCCTCTGTATAGTAGTAACCTTCTTCCTCTGTTTCAATGGGCTTACATTTTTGTGAGGATAGACTACAAACAAAAGGGAAGTTGAAGAGTGGGATGGGGGTGGGATAAAGTACACACTCATATAAAAGTCCAGAAACTCACAAATAGACTCTTTTTTGTTGTTGTTGTTTTTTGTTTGTTTTTTTGTGGGACAATGAAGGTTAAGTGACTTGCCCAGAGTCACACAGCTAGTATGTGTCAAGTGTCTGAAGCCGGATTTGAAAGGTCGTCCTGATTCTAGGACCGGTGCTTTATCCACTACACCACCCAGCTACCCAGAAATAGACTCTTGAGAGGAATGAATGTTGGTTTTCTGGGTTCCTTTCCAAAATGGATACCCTGGTATAGGCCTTTATCACCTCACTACTGGACTCTAATAGCTTGCTGATTTGGTCTTCCTGCCTCATCTCTTCCAACTCCAATCCATCCTTCTCCCAGCTGTCAAATTTCTATTCTTAAAGCCTGGGTCTAGCCATGTCACCCCCCACATACCCAGTTAACTCTAGTGACTCCCTATAACTTCCAGGATCAAATACTAGCCCCTCTCTTTAGTGTTCAAAGCCATTCATAACCTTCCCCACTTTTTCCAGCCTTCTTACATTTTACTTCCCTCCAAATACTTTGAAATCCAGTGAAATTGACTTCCTTGCTGTTCTTCACATGAGATATTCC